>NW_015091141.1:1877266-1891169 GCF_001431845.1 Calidris pugnax
GACACCATGGGGACACCATGAGAACATTGTTGGGACAACATGGGGACACCATGAGGACACTATGGGGACACCGTGGGGACATGAGGATAGCAAGGGGACACCATTGGGAAAAGAGGACACCGATGGGACACCATGGGGACATGAGGACACCATGGGGACACCATGGGGACATGATGGGGACACCATGAGGAAACCATCGGGACATGAAGACACCATGGGGAGACCATGGGGACACTAAGAGGAAACCATGGGAACATGAAGATACCATGGGGACTCCATGAAGATATGGTGGGGACACAGTGGGGACATGAGGACACCATGAGGACATAAAGACACAATGGAGACACCATGCGGACTCCATGAGGATCCCATGGGGACACCGTGGGGATATGAGGACACTATGGGGAAACAATGAGGACACCATGGGGACTCCATGGGGGCACCGTAGGGACTCCATGGGGATACTGTGGGGACATGAGGACACCATGGGGACACCATGAGGACACCCTGGGGACAGCATGGGGACATGTGGACACGGTGGGGACATGATGGGAAAACCATGAGGAAACCAGTGATAAAAGAGGACACCATGGGGAGACCATGAGGACACTATGGGGAAACCATGAGAACATGAGGACACTGTGGGGACTCCATGAGGATACGGTGGGGACACAGTGGGGACATGAGGACACCATGGGGACACCATGGGGAAACCATGGGGACTTCATGAAGACACCGTGGGGACATGAGGAAACCATGGGGACACTGTTTGGGACACCATGGGGACATGAAGACACAATGGAGACACCATGGGGACTCCATGGGGACACCGTGGGGACACCTTGGGGACACCACGGGGTCATGAGGACACCATGAGGACACAATCATAATACCATGGGGACTCTATGAGGACATGAGGAAAACATGGGGACACCACGGGGACAGCCTGCGGACACCATGGCGACATGGGGACACCATGAGGACATCATGGATGTACCATGGAGATATAAGGACACCATGGGGACAGCATGAGGACACCATGAAAACACCGTGGGGACACCATGAGAACATGAGGACATTGTGGGGACACCACGGGACACCATGGGGTCACTATGGGGACACCATGGGGACATGAGGATACAACGGGGACACTGTGAGGACACCATGGGGACATGAGGACACTATGGGGACACCATGGGGACACCATGAGGACATCATGGGGATGGGAGATCCCTATGGGGACACCATGGGGACAGCGTAGGGACATAGGGACACCATGGGGACACCATGAGGCTACCATGGGGACATCATTGGGACAGAAGATCATCACGGGGACACCATGGTGACATGGGGACACCATGGAGACACCGTGGGGACAGGAGGACACCGTGGGGACACCATGGGGACACCATGAGAACATTGTTGGGACACCTTAGGGACACCATGAGGACACCATGAGGACACTATGGGGACACCGTGAGGACATGAGGATAGCATGGGGACACCATGGGGACACCCTGAGGACACCATGGGGACATCATAGGGACGGGAGATCATCACGGGGACACTGTGGGGATACGGGGACCCCATGGGGACACCGTGGGGACATGAGGACACCGTTGGGACATCATGGGGACACTGTGGGGACATGAGAACACCGTGGGGACACCATGGGGACACCATGAGGACACTATGGGGATGCCATGAGGACACCATGAGGACACCATGGGGACATCATAAAGACATGAGGACACCATGGGGACACTATGGGGACATGTGGACTTGATGAGGACACCATCATGATACCATGGGGACTCCGTGGGGACATAGGGACACCATGAGGACACCATGGGGACACCATGGGACGGAAGATCATCACGGGGACATCGTGGTGACATGGGGACACCATGGAGACACCGTGGGGACATGAGGACACCGTTGGGACTCCATGGGGACACCATGAGAACATTGCTGGGACATCTTGGGGACACCATGAGGACACTATGGGGATACCGGGAGCACATGAGGATAGCATGGGGACACCAGGGGGACACCATGGGGACACCATGGGGACATGAGGACACCATGAGGACACCATGGGAACATCATTGGCACGGAAGATTATCACGGGGACACCCTGGGGACACGGGGACCCAATGGGGACACCGTGGGGACATGAGGACACCTTTGGGACATCATGGGGACACTGTGGGGACATGAGGACACCATGGGGACACCATGGGGACACTATGGGGACGCCATGAGGACACCATGGGGACATCATAAAGACATGAGGACACCATGGGGACACTATGGGGACACCATCAGGACACCATTGTCACACCTTGAAGACATCATTGGGACACCACGGGGACACTATGGGGACACCGTGGGGACACCGTGGGGACGGGATATCACTACAGGGACACCATGGTGACACTGTGGGGACATGGGGACACCATGAGGACACCATGAGGACACCATGGTCACACCATGGGGACATGAGGACACTGTGGGGACACCATGGTGACATAATGAGGACATCATAGGTACACCATGAAGACACCATGGGGACACCGTGGGGACACCATGGGGACACCATGAGGACAACATGAGAACATTGTTGGGACACCATGGGGACACCATGAGGACACTATGGGGACACCATGAGGCCATTGTGGGGACACCATGAGGACACTATGGGGACACTGTGGGGACACCGTGGGTACACCATCAGGACATGAGGACACCATGGGGACACTGTTAGGACACCGTGAGGACACCATGGGGACATGTGGACACTGTCGACACCATGGGGGCACCTTGGGGAAATGAGGACACCGTGGGGACACCATGGGGAAACCCTGCAGCCACCATGGGGACATCATGGGGACGGGAGATCACTACGGGGACACCATGGGGACACCGTGGAGACATGGGGACACCATGAGGACACCATAGGGACACTGTGGGGACATGAAGACTCTGTGGGGACACCCTGGGGACATGAGGACACTATGGGGACACCCTGGGGACACCCTGAGGATACCACGGTTACATGGAAACACCATGAGGACATCATGGGTACACCATGGGGACATAAGGACACCATGGGTAAACTATGGGGACACCATGGGGACATGAGGACACCATGAGGACATCATCAGGACAAAATGGGGACTCTGTGGGGACATGAGGAAACAGTGGGAACACCGTGGGGACATCATGGGGACACCGTAGGGACATGGGGACACCATGAGGAGACCATGGGGACACCATGGGGACACCATGAGGACACCATGGGGACATCATGGGGATCAGAGATCACTACGGGGACACCTTGGGGACACCGTAGAGACATGGGGACACCATGAGGACAGCATGGGGACACCATGGGGACGTGGACACCATGGGGACACCATGGGATATGAGGATACCATGAGGATACCATCATGATACCATGGGGACTCTGTGGGGACATGAGGAAAGAGTAGGGACACTATGGGGACACCCTAAGGACACCATGGCGACATAGGGACACAATGAGGACATCATGGTTACACCATGGGGACATAAGGACACCGTGGGGACACCATGGGGACACCATGAGAACATTGTTGGTACACCATGGGGACACCATGAGGACACTATGGGGATACCATGGGGACATGAGGATAGCATGGGGACAACGTGGGGACACCACGGGGACACCACTGGGACAAGAGGACACCCGGGGCACACCGTGGGGACACCATGGAGACATGAGGACACCGTGGGGACACGGGGACCCAATGGGGACACCGTGGGGACGTGAGGACACCGTTGGGACACCATGGGGACACCGTGGGGACACCATGGGGACAAGGGGATACCATGAGGACATCATAGGGACACCATGGGGACATGAGGATATTGTGGGTACACCATGGTAACACCATGAGGACATCATAGGTACACCGTGGGGACATGAGGACACCACGGGGACACCACAGGGACACCATGAGAACATTGTTGGGACACCATGAGGACACCATGGGGACATCATTGGGACGGATGATCATCACGGGTACACTGTGGGGACACGGGGACCCCATGGGGACACTGTGGGGACATGAGGACACCATCGGGACACCATGGGGACAACGTGGGGACATGGGGATATCATGCGGACATATGGACACTGTGGGGACACCATGAGTATACCATGGGGAAACCATGAGGACACTAGGGGGATACCGTGGGGACATGAGGACACCCTGGGGACACCATGGGGACATCGTGGGGACATGGGGATATCATGCGGACATATGGACACTGTGGGGACACCATGAGTATACCATGGGGAAACCATGAGGACACTAGGGGGATACCGTGGGGACATGAGGACACCATCGGGACACCATGGGGACAACGTGGGGACATGGGGATATCATGCGGACATATGGACACTGTGGGGACACCATGAGTATACCATGGGGAAACCATGAGGACACTAGGGGGATACCGTGGGGACATGAGGACACCATGGGGACACCATGGGGACATCATTCGGATGGAAGATCATCATGGGGACACCATGGGGACACGGGGACCCCATGGGGACACTGTGGGGACATGAGGACACCGTTGGAACATCATGGGGACACTGTGGGGACATGAGGACACCGTGGGGACACCATGGGGACACCGTGGGGACAAGGGGATACCATGAGGACATCATAGGGACACCATGGGGACATGAGGATATTGTGGGGACACCGTGGGGACACTATGGGGACATGTGGACACGATGAGGACCCCATCATGATACCATGGGGACTCCGTGGGGACATGTGGAAACAGTGGGGACACCATAGGAACACCATGGAGACAACGTGAGGACACTATGGGGACACCATGGGGACACTATGAGGACACCATGAGGCCAACATGGGCACATCACGGGAACAGGAGATCACAACGGGGACACCATGGTGACACCGTGGGCGCATGGGGACACCATTAGGACACCATGGTCACACCGCGGGGACATGAGAATACTGTGGGGACACCATGGTGACATCATGAGGACATCATAGGTACACTATGGGGACATAAGGACACCATGGGGACACCATGAAGACACCATGGGGACACCGTGGGGAAATAAGGACACCATGGGGACACTATGAAGACACCGTGGGGACACGAGGACATCATAGGTACACCCTGAGGCCACCATGGGGCCATCATGGGGATGAGAGATCACCATGGGGACACCATGGGGACAACTTTGGGTACATGGGGACACCATAGGGACACCATGAGGACACAATCGGGACACCGTGGGGATATGAGGACATTGTGGGGACACCATGAGGACAACATGAGGACATTGTGGGGACACCATGGGGACACCATGGGGATACCATGAGGACACCATGGGGAAACCATGAGGACACTATGGGGAAACCATGGGGACATGAGGACACACTGGGGACACCATGAGGACACCATGGGGACATCATTGAGACAGAAGATCATCACGGGGACATCGTGGGGACACGGGGATATCATGGGGACACGAGGACACCGTTGGGACATCATGGGGACACCACTGGGGACACCATGAGGACACCATGGGGACATCATTGAGACAGAAGATCATCACGGGGACATCGTGGGGACACGGGGATATCATGGGGACACGAGGACACCGTTGGGACATCATGGGGACACCGTGGGGACATGAGGACACCGTGGGGTCACCATGGGGACAATGTGGGGACATGGGGATATCATGGGGACACCATTGGGACATGAAGATATTGTGGGGACACCATGAGGACACTATGGGGACGCCGTGAGGACGCCATGAGGACACCATGGTGACATCATAAAGACATGAGGACACCGTCGGGACACTATGGGGACATGTAGACACAATGAGGAGGACACCATAATGATACCATGGGGACTCCGGGGGGACATGAAGAAACAGTGGGCACACCGTGGGGACACCGTGGGAATACCATGGGGACATGAGGACACCATGGGGACACCATGGAGACACCATGAGGCCAACATGTGGACACCGTGGGGACGGGAGATCACCACGGGGACACCGTGAGGACATTAGAACACAAAGGAGACACCATGGGAACACCATGGGGAAACCATGGGGACACCGTGGGGACATGAGGACACCATGGGGACATCATGGAGACACCATGAGGAAACGATCGGGACATGAGGACAGCATGGGTAAACCATGAAAACAGAAAGGGTACACCATGGGGACATGAGGACACCATGGGGAGACCATGAGGACACTATGGGCACACTGTGGGGGCATGAGGACTCAAAGGAGACACCATGGGGACACCATGTGGACACCGTGGGGACATGAAGACATCATGGGGAAACCATGGGGACTCCATGAAGACACCGTAAAGACACCGTGAGGGCATGAGGACACCGTGGGGACACCCTGGGGACACTGTTTGGACACCATGGGAACATGAGGACACCATAGGGACACCATGGGGACACTGTTAGGACACGGTGGGGACACCGTGGGAAATGAGGACACCGTGTGGACACCTTGAAGACACTGATGGGACACCATGGGAAAATTATACACCATGGGGAAAACATGAGGCTTCATAGTGATTTGGGGACACCATGAGTACATCAGGGGTACACCATGGGGACATGAGGGCATCGTGGGGACACCATGGGGACAGCATAGGGACAGCATAGGGACACCATGAGAACACTGTGAGAATACCATGGGGACGTCTTGGGAATGGGAGATCATCATGGTGACATCATGGGCATACTGCGGGGACATGGAGAAACCATGAGGACACCATGGGGACACCATGGAGACACCATGAGGCCAACATGTGGACACCGTGGGGACGGGAGATCACCACGGGGACACCGTGAGGACATTAGAACACAAAGGAGACACCATGGGAACACCATGGGGAAACCATGGGGACACCGTGGGGACATGAGGACACCATGGGGACATCATGGAGACACCATGAGGAAACGATCGGGACATGAGGACAGCATGGGTAAACCATGAAAACAGAAAGGGTACACCATGGGGACATGAGGACACCATGGGGAGACCATGAGGACACTATGGGCACACTGTGGGGGCATGAGGACTCAAAGGAGACACCATGGGGACACCATGTGGACACCGTGGGGACATGAAGACATCATGGGGAAACCATGGGGACTCCATGAAGACACCGTAAAGACACCGTGAGGGCATGAGGACACCGTGGGGACACCCTGGGGACACTGTTTGGACACCATGGGAACATGAGGACACCATAGGGACACCATGGGGACACTGTTAGGACACGGTGGGGACACCGTGGGAAATGAGGACACCGTGTGGACACCTTGAAGACACTGATGGGACACCATGGGAAAATTATACACCATGGGGAAAACATGAGGCTTCATAGTGATTTGGGGACACCATGAGTACATCAGGGGTACACCATGGGGACATGAGGGCATCGTGGGGACACCATGGGGACAGCATAGGGACAGCATAGGGACACCATGAGAACACTGTGAGAATACCATGGGGACAGCATAGGGACAGCATAGGGACACCATGAGAACACTGTGAGAATACCATGGGGACAGCATAGGGACAGCATAGGGACACCATGAGAACACTGTGAGAATACCATGGGGACGTCTTGGGAATGGGAGATCATCATGGTGACATCATGGGCATACTGCGGGGACATGGAGAAACCATGAGGACACCATGGGGACACCATGAAGACATCATGGATACGCCTTAGGGACATGATGTGACCATGAGGACACTATGTGCTCACTGTGGGGACATGAGGACACAATGGGGACACCATGGGGACTCCATGAGGACAATGTAAGGACACCGTGGGGACATGAGGACACCATGGGGAGACCATGAGGATACTATGGGGAAACCGTGGAGACATAAGGACACAATGGAGAGGCCATGGGGACACCATGAGGACACCATGGAGACATGAGGTCACCATGGGGAGACCATGGGGACACCATGAGGATACCGTGGGGACACGAGGACACCATGGGGACACCATGGGGACTCCATGGGGACACCGTGGGGACATGAGGACACCATGGGGACACCATGGGGACTCAATGAGGACACCATGGTGACACCGTGGGGTGATGAGGACACCATGGGGACATGAGTACACCATGGGGAGACCTGAGGACACTGTCTTGGGAATGGGAGATCATCATGGTGACATCATGGGCATACTGCGGGGACATGGAGAAACCATGAGGACACCATGGGGACACCATGAAGACATCATGGATACGCCTTAGGGACATGATGTGACCATGAGGACACTATGTGCTCACTGTGGGGACATGAGGACACAATGGGGACACCATGGGGACTCCATGAGGACAATGTAAGGACACCGTGGGGACATGAGGACACCATGGGGAGACCATGAGGATACTATGGGGAAACCGTGGAGACATAAGGACACAATGGAGAGGCCATGGGGACACCATGAGGACACCATGGAGACATGAGGTCACCATGGGGAGACCATGGGGACACCATGAGGATACCGTGGGGACACGAGGACACCATGGGGACACCATGGGGACTCCATGGGGACACCGTGGGGACATGAGGACACCATGGGGACACCATGGGGACTCAATGAGGACACCATGGTGACACCGTGGGGTGATGAGGACACCATGGGGACATGAGTACACCATGGGGAGACCTGAGGACACTATGAGGAAGACACACTGGAGACACCATGGGGACACCGTGGGGACACTGTTTGGAAACCATGGGGACATGGGGACACCATGCGGACTCCATGAGGACACCGTGGGGACACTGTTTGGAAACCATGGGGACATGGGGACACCATGCGGACTCCATGAGGACACCGTGGGGACACTGTTTGGAAACCATGGGGACATGGGGACACCATGCGGACTCCATGAGGACACCGTGGGGACACTGTTTGGAAACCATGGGGACATGGGGACACCATGCGGACTCCATGAGGACACCGTGGGGACACTGTTTGGAAACCATGGGGACATGGGGACACCATGCGGACTCCATGAGGACACCGTGGGGACACTGTTTGGAAACCATGGGGACATGGGGACACCATGCGGACTCCATGAGGACACCGTGGGGACACTGTTTGGAAACCATGGGGACATGGGGACACCATGCGGACTCCATGAGGACACCGTGGGGACACTGTTTGGAAACCATGGGGACATGGGGACACCATGAGGAAACCATCGGGACATGAGGACACCATGGGGACACCATGGAGACTCCATGAGGACACCGTGGGGTCGTGAGGACACCGTGGGGACACTGTTTGGAAACCATGGGGACATGAAGACATAAAGGAGACACCATGGGGACTCCATGTGGATACCATGGGGACACCGTGGGGACATGAGGAAATCATGGTGACACCATGGGGACTCCATGAGTATAGGGGACACCTTGGGGACACTGTTGGGACACCATGGGGACATGAGAACACTATGGGGACATCATGAGGAAACCATTGGGCTATGATGACACCATGGGGACACCATGACAACATCATGTGTACACCATGGGGATTTGAGGACTCAATGGAGACACCATGGGGACCCCATCAGGACATGAGGACACCATGAGACATCATGGGGACACCATGGGGACACCATGAGGATACGGTGGGGACACCATGCAGGCATGATGGCACCGTGGGGACATGAGAACACTGTGGGGACACTGTTGGGACACCATGGGGACATGGGGATATCATGGGGACGGGAGATCATCCTGGGGACACTGTTGGAATACCGTGAGGACATAAGGACACCGTGGGAACACTGTGGGGACAACATGGGGACACAACAGGGACACCAAGACACCATGAGGACTCCATGAGGACACCATAGGAACACCATGGGGACATTAGGACACCATGGGAGGAAAACATCAGGAAATGAGGACACCATGGGGACTCCATGAGGACGCGGTGGGGACACCTTGGGGACACTGTTGGGACAGCATGGGAACATGAGGATACCATGGGGACATCATGGGGAAACCATTGGGACATGAGGACACCATGGGGGCACCATGGGGACTCCATGAGGACACGGTGGGGACACCATGCAGACATGAATACACCGTGGGAACACCTTGGGGACACTGTTGGGACACCATGAGGACACCATGGGGACATCATGGGGAAACCATCGGGACTTGAGGACACCATGGGGACACCATGACGACATCCTGTGTATACCATGGGGACATGAGGACACCATGGAGACACCATGTGGACTCCATGAGGACACGATGGGGACACCGTGGGTACATGAATACACCGTGGGGACACCTTGGGGACACTGTTGGGAAACCATGGGGACATGGGGACACCATGGGGACATCATGGGGACAGGAGATCATCACGGGGACACCCTTAGGATACCGTGGGAACATAAGGACACCGTGGTAACACCGTGGCGTCGACATAGGGACACAAAGGGGACACCATGAGGACACCATTGGTACACCGTAGGGACATGGGGACACCGTAGGGACATGAGGACAGCATGGGGACAATTTGGGGACACTGTTGGGAAACAATGGGGACATGGGGATACCATGGGTATATCATGGGGACTACATGGGGACGGGAAATCATCACGGGGACACCATTGGGATACCGTGAGGACATAAGAACACCATGGGAACACCGTGGGGACAACATGGGGACACAACGGGAACACCATCAGGACACCGTGGGGACACCATGGGGACATGAGGACACCCTGGGGACATCATGAGGAAACCATAGGGATATGAGGACACCATGGGGACACAATGACGACATCATGTGTACACAATGGGGACATGAGGACACAGTGGAGACACCATGGGGACTCCATGAGGATACCATGGGGACACTGTGAGGACATGAGGACACCATGAAAACATCATGGGGACAGCATGGGGACAACATGAAGATACAGTGGGGACACAATGGGGACACCTTGGGGACACAATAGGGACACAATGGGGACACCCTGGGGACATGAGGGCACTATGGGGATACCATGGGGACACCATGGGGACTCCATGACGACACGGTGGGGACACCTTGGGGACACAATGGGGACACAATGGGGACATCATGGGGACACCATGAGGAAACCATCGGGACATGAGGACACCATGGGCACACAGTGAGAACACCAAGGGGATGTAAGGACACCATGAGGACATCATGGGGACACCATGAAGACACCGTGGGAACATAGTCGGGACATGAGGACACCATGTGGACACCATTGTGGGGCATAGTCGGGACATGAGGACACCATGTGGACACAGTTGGGACACCGTGGGGACATTAGGACAGCATGGGGAAACCGTGGGGACATGAGGACACAATGGAGACACCATGGGGACTCCATTAGAACAACATGGGGACACCTTGGGGACATGAGGACACCATGGGGACTCCATGAGGACACGGTGGGGACACTGTGGAGACACGAGGACACCGTGGCTACTCCATGAGTACACTGTGGGGAAATGAGGACACCATGGGGACACCATTGGAACACCATGGGGACACCATTGGAACACCATGGGGACATGAGGACACAATGGAGACACCATGGGTACTCCATGAGGACAGCATGGGGATTTCATGACGACACCGTGGGGACATGAGGACACAGTGGGGAAACTGTGGGGACACCATGGGGACATGATGACACTATGGGACATGAGTATACCATGGTGACAGCATGGGGACTCCATTAGGACACGGTGGGGACACCGTGGGGACATGAGGACGCCATGGGACATGAGTATACCATGGTGACAGCATGGGGACTCCATTAGGACACGGTGGGGACACCGTGGGGACAAGAGGACACCGTGGGGACACCTTGGGGACACTGTTGGGACACAATGGGGTTGTCATGGAGATTCCATGAGGATACCATGGGGACATGAGGACACCATGTGGACACAGTTGGGACACCGTGGGGACATTAGGACAGCATGGGGAAACCGTGGGGACATGAGGACACAATGGAGACACCATGGGGACTCCATTAGAACAACATGGGGACACCTTGGGGACATGAGGACACCATGGGGACTCCATGAGGACACGGTGGGGACACTGTGGAGACACGAGGACACCGTGGCTACTCCATGAGTACACTGTGGGGAAATGAGGACACCATGGGGACACCATTGGAACACCATGGGGACACCATTGGAACACCATGGGGACATGAGGACACAATGGAGACACCATGGGTACTCCATGAGGACAGCATGGGGATTTCATGACGACACCGTGGGGACATGAGGACACAGTGGGGAAACTGTGGGGACACCATGGGGACATGATGACACTATGGGACATGAGTATACCATGGTGACAGCATGGGGACTCCATTAGGACACGGTGGGGACACCGTGGGGACATGAGGACGCCATGGGACATGAGTATACCATGGTGACAGCATGGGGACTCCATTAGGACACGGTGGGGACACCGTGGGGACAAGAGGACACCGTGGGGACACCTTGGGGACACTGTTGGGACACAATGGGGTTGTCATGGAGATTCCATGGGGACATGAGGACACCATGGGGACACCATGGGGACGGGAGATCATCATGGGGACACCATTGGGATACCGTGGGGACATAAGGACAACGCGGGAACACCGTGGGGACAACATGGGGACACAACAGGTTACCTTTGACCCCACACACTGACCCCTGACCCAAATGGTCATGGGGCTCATGATTAACATGAGCTGTTAAGGATAATAAAAAATGTTTCTACAAATTCATTAACAACAAAAGGAGGAATAGAGAGAATCTCCCTCCTTTGTTGGATGCAGAGGGAAACATTGTCACAGAGGATGAGGAAAAGGCTGAGGTGCTCAATGCCTACTTCGCGTCGGTCTTTAGCAGTGGAACTAGCTGTTCCCTGGACACCCAGCCCCATGAGTTAGGAGACAGGGAGGAGAAGCAGAAAGCCAGCATCACTATCAAAGAGGAAGAGATCAGTGACCTGCTAAGCCGCCTAGATGCACACAAGTCTATGGGACCGGATGGGCTACACCCAAGAGTGCTGAAAGAGTTGGCAGACGTCCTCGGCAAACCGCTTTCCATCATTTACAGGAAGTCATGGCAGACTGGAGAGGTCCCAATGGACTGGAGGGTGGCAAATGTAACAGCCATCTACAAGAAAGGCAAAAAGGAGGATCCAGGAAACTATAGACCGGTCAGCCTAACCTCAATACCAGGGAAAGTCATGGAACAGGTTATCTTGAATGCCATCAAAACCCACATAATGGGCAACCAGGGGATCAGGCCTAGTCAGCATGGGTTTATGAAAGGCAGGTCCTGCCAGATGAACTTGATCTCCTTCTATGACAAGATAACCAGATTATTGGATGAGGGAAAGGCTGTTGATATTGTATACCTGGATTTTCAAAAAGCATTTGACACTGTCCCCCATACAAATCTGCTGGAAAAACTGGCTTCACACGGCCTGGATGAGCATATGATCTGCTGGATCAAGCACTGGCAGGATGGACGGTCCCAAAGAGTGGTGCTCAATGGATTTAAATCCAGCTGGCAGCCGGTCACTAGTGGTGTGCCTCAGGGCTCAGTGTTGGGACCATTTCTGTTTAACGTCTTTATTGATGATCTCGATAAGGACATAGGGTGTATCATCAGCAAGTTCGCAGATGACACCAAGTTAAGCAGGAGTGTTGACTCCCAGGAGGATAGGGAAGCCCTACAGAGGGACCTAGATAGATTGGATCACTG
>NW_015091141.1:1891660-1906655 GCF_001431845.1 Calidris pugnax
AGATGGTTGGACTCGATGATCCCAAGGGTCTCTTCCAACCTCAATGATTCTATGATTCTATGATTCTATGAAATGGCGACCTTTGACCTCCTACGTGGTGACCTTGGAACTTACATGGGGACCTTTGACCCCGCACGGTGACCTGTGAGCCAAAGGGTAACACCAGACCCCGCATGGTGACCTGTGAGCCAAAGGGTGACCCCTGACACTACATGGTGACCTCTGACCCTGCATTGTGACTTTTGACCCCCTAGGGTGACCCTGCAACTCCCATGGTGACCTCTGACCCCACTGACTCCTCACCGAATCACACAATCCCATGGGGTTGGAAGGGACCTCCACAGATCAGCTCCTCCACCCCCCCCCCCCCCCTGCCCAGGTGGCTTTTGCATGTCTCCAGAGCAGGTGACTCCACCACCTCCCTGGGCAGCTGATTCCAGTGCTCTGCCACCCTCACAGCAAAGAAGTTGCTCCTCGTGTTGAGATGGGACTTGGTCTCTTCCAGTTTGTGCCCACTTCCTCTTCTCCTATGGCTGGGCACCATGGAAAAAGGACGGGCCCCGGCCTCTTCACACCCACCCATCAAGGATTGAGAAGCATTGATCACATCCCCCTCAGCTTTCTCTTCTCCACACTACAAAGACCCAAGTCCCTCAGCCTCTCCTCCTAAGATCTCAGGCCCCTCAACATCTTGCCAGCCCTCTGCTCTACGCTCTCCAGCACTTGCCTGTCCTGCTGCAACTAGGGAGCCCACAACTGGACACACTACTCCACATGGGGCCTCACCACCCTCACCTCTCACCCCTCACTCCCCACAGTGTCCATTGACCTTACACAGTGACCTTCGGCCCTACATGCTGGCTTCTGACACCACACAGGTACATGTGAGCTGACACGCTGGCCCTGAGGGCACAGTCTGACTTTGGACCCCGTATTGTGACTCCTGATAGCTCATGGTGACCTCTGACCCCACATGATCAACCCTGACCTCACACGCTGACCTTGGAACCTTACACAGTGACCGGTGACCTCACATGGTGACTTTGGCCCCAACTTTTCTACTTTTCACAAGGCTGATCTTTGACTCCAAAGAGTCACCTCTGACACCACATGGTGACCCCTGCCTCACCTCTCACCCCTCACTCCCCACAGTGTCCATTGACCTTACACAGTGACCTTCGGCCCTACATGCTGGCTTCTGACACCACACAGGTACATGTGAGCTGACACGCTGGCCCTGAGGGCACAGTCTGACTTTGGACCCCGTATTGTGACTCCTGATAGCTCATGGTGACCTCTGACCCCACATGATCAACCCTGACCTCACACGCTGACCTTGGAACCTTACACAGTGACCGGTGACCTCACATGGTGACTTTGGCCCCAACTTTTCTACTTTTCACAAGGCTGATCTTTGACTCCAAAGAGTCACCTCTGACACCACATGGTGACCCCTGACCCTACACGGTGACCTCTGACACAACACAAGATCACTAGTAAACCCTCAGGCTGACTATTGATCCTGCATGATGACCTCTCACCCCACACAGTGACCTCTGACTCTCAACGGTGACCCCTAACACCCAGATGGTGATCTTTCACCCCACCTGGGGACCTCTGACACACCAGAGGGACACATGAGACGACACAGTGGCCCTGTGCTCACACGGTGAACTTGGACCTGGCATGGTGACCCCTGAGCCCACATGGTGAACCTTTCCCCACACAGTCACCTTTCACGTCAGTGACCTTTGATGCCACATGGGGACCTCCGACCTCTGCACAGTCACCCTGGAAAACATATGGTGACTATTAACCCTGCATGGTGACTATTGACTCCGCATGGTGACTCCTGACTGCATAGATTGACCTCTGAGCTCACACGCTGACCCCTCAACACCAGACAGTCAGCTTGGACTCCACACACTGACGTCTGACACCACACCAAGACATGTCACCCCACACGCTGACCCCTCATCCTACACAGATGGCCAATGACACCTCAGGGTGACCTTTGACCTGACATGGTGACCTCTCACCTCCACACGCTGACCCCTGGACCCAAATGGGAAATCGTGGCCCTCCACATGCTGACCTTTGACCTGACATGGTGACCTTTGACCCTAACACCATGACCTTTGACCTGACATGGTGGCCTCTGACCCCACACAGTGACCCCTGATCGAAATTGTGACCTTTCACCCCCTACATGGTGACCTTTGAACTTACATGGAGACCTTTGACCCCGTATGGTCACCCCTGACCCCCATGCTGTGACTTTTGACCCCCTAGGGTGACCCTGCAACTCCCATGGTGACCTCTGACCCCACTGACTCCTCACCGAATCACACAATCCCATGGGGTTAGAAGGGACCTCCACAGATCAGCTCCTCCACCCCCCCCCCGAGCACGTTGCACAGGAACATGCCCAGGTGGCTTTTGCATGTCTCCAGAGCAGGTGACTCCACCACCTCCCTGGGCAGCTGATTCCAGTGCTCTGCCACCCTCACAGCAAAGAAGTTGCTCCTCGTGTTGAGATGGGACTTGGTCTCTTCCAGTTTGTGCCCGCTTCCTCTTCTCCTATGGCTGGGCACCATGGAAAAAGGACGGGCCCCGGCCTCTTCACACCCACCCATCAAGGATTGAGAAGCATTGATCACATCCCTCCTCAGATTTCTCTTCTCCACACTACAAAGAGCCAAGTCCCTCTGCCGCGATTGAGAGACAGGACACAGCTTGATGCAAGCAAGATGTCGATTTATTGTGTGCAACCATTCCTTTAAATATGCTTACATTAACTGCGTGTTTTAAACAGATTGGTCAGTTCGTACATACACTGTTCGCGCGGCTGCACCTGATTGGTTAGTGGTATACTGTCATGCTATCAATCATATCTTATCTTGAGGACACACTCCTTAACACCTTTTTGGGTGGGGCGCCTGGAACTTGCTTATCTCAATGTTGCTTATCTCAATGTTGCAACATTTGTCAAGTTCCTATTTTTAGGTCCCTGTTTAGTCCTTTTATGGTCATGGCTACCTTAGTTTCCCATGGTTTGCAACCAACAAGTTCCAACACGTCCCCTCCCATCAGCTGAGCAGTACCAGGGGTTTTCCTGAGAACAGCAAACCCGATCCCAAATCCCTCAGCCTCTCCTCCTAAGGGAGATGCTCCTGAGAACAGCCAAACCCGGTCCCAAATCCCTCAACCTCTCCTCCTAAGGGAGATGCTCCACACCCCTCCACATCTTGCCAGCCCTCTGCCTCTACACTCTCCAGCACTTGCCTGTCCTTCTGCAATTGGGGAGCCCACAACTGGACTCACTACTCCACATGGGGTGTCACCACGCTCATCTCTGACCCCACACTGTCACCCCAGACTCCACACAGTGACCTTTCAACCCACAAAGTGACCTTAGACTCCCACACGATCACCTTGGACCTTACCTGGGCAACTCTGACACCACAGCAGGACACGGGAGCTGACATGGTGGGCCTGGACTCACACAATGAGCTGGGAACCCACATGGTGATCTTTGACCCCACACAGTGAGCTTTGACTCCACACAGGGACACGCCACCCCACATGGTTACACCTGACTCTACACAGGTGACCTTTGACCCCCACATGGTGACCTTTGACCCCAGATGGTGACCTCCAACCTCCACACTGTGACCTCTGACCCAAATGGTCAACTTGGGCCCTCCACAGGCTGACCTCTTACCCCTACACAGTGACAGGTTGGACTGGACTGTACAGAGTGATTTACTAGATCTCCCAAATCCCTCAACCTCTCCTCCTAAGGGAGATGCTCCACACCCCTCCACATCTTGCCACCCCTCTGCCTCTACACTCTCCAGCACTTGCCTGTCCTTCTGCAACTGGGGAGCCCACAACTGGACTCACTACTCCACATGGGGTGTCACCACGCTCATCTCTGACCCGCAACTGTCACCCCAGACTCCACAGAGTGACCTTCCTTAGACTCCCACACGATCACCTTGGACCTTACCTGGGCAACTCTGACACCACAGCAGGACACGGGAGCTGACATGGTGGGCCTGGACTCACACAATGAGCTGGGAACCCACATGGTGATCTTTGACCCCACACAGTGAGCTTTGACTCCACACAGGGACACGCCACCCCACATGGTTACACCTGACTCTACACAGGTGACCTTTGACCCCCACATGGTGACCTTTGACCCCAGATGGTGACCTCCAACCTCCACACTGTGACCTCTGACCCAAATGGTCAACTTGGGCCCTCCACAGGCTGACCTCTTACCCCTACACAGTGACAGGTTGGATTGGACTGTACAGAGTGATTTACTAGATCAGGGACCCCCAGCTCACAGCCCCAGCCTTAGCAGGAACCCAGAAACTGGTGACAACCAATCAGGAGTGGAGGGGGTGTGGCCAGCACCCACGCGGAGATTTAAACGCAGCAAGAGCAGGCCCTCAGTTGCTTGGGGAGGTAATGGCAGGACCAGCACTAAAAGAAGCAGCGACAAGAACCGAGTTGAGCCCAAGGAGAGGGTTGGGTCGCGCTATACAGAGGGATTTCCGAGCTCAGGGGCTCACAGCCCCAGCCCCAGCGGGAACCCCAAAGCCCACAACAACCAATCAGGTGTGGAGGGGGTGTGGCCAGGAGCCATGTTGAGATTTAAAAGCAGGCCTTCAGTCACTCAGTGAGCTGGCAACAGAACTGGCACCAGCAGGAGCGGTGATGAGATCCGAGGTGAGCTTGGGAGAGGGCTGGATCGCACTGTGCAGAGTGGTTTCCGAGTTCAGGGACACCCAGCTCACAGCCCCAACCAATCAGGCACAGAGGGGCGTGGCCATGAGCCACTCGGAGATTTAAACGCAGCAAGAGCAGGCCCTCATTCACTTGGAGAGGCAGCAGCAGCACCGGCATGGGTAGCGGTGGCAAGAAGAACCGAGGTGAGCCCGGGGAGAGGGTTTGATCTCATTTTGCAGAGTGGTTGCATGGGCAGCAGCGGCAACAAGAACCGAGGTGAGCCCGGGGAGAGGGTTTGATCTCATTTTGCAGAGTGGTTTCCGAGTTCAGGGACCCCCCAGCTCACAGCCCCAAAAGGAAGCTGGAATACTGTGAGAACCAATCAGGCACGGAGGGGACGTGGCCAGGAGCCACACAGAGATTTAAACACAGCAAGAGCAGGCCCTCAGTCACTTGGCGAGGCGGCGGCGGCACCAGTATCAGCAGCAGCGGCAATGAGAACCGAGGTGAGCTTGGGGAGTGGGTTGAATCGCACTGTATAGAGGAGTTTCTGAGCTCAGGGACCCCCAGCTCACATCCCCTCGCCCAGTGGGAACCCAGAAGCCTGCGACAACCAATCAGGCATGTAAGGGATGTGGCCAGGAGCCACGTGGAGATTTAAACGCAGCAGGAGCAGGCCCTCAGTCACTCGGCGAGGCGGCGGCAGCACCAGCATTGGCAGTAGTGGCGATGAGAACCGAGTTGAGCCTGGGTAGAAGGTTGGATTGCGCTGTACAGAGGGGTTTCTGAGCTCAGGGACCCCTAACTCACAGTCCCAGCGGGAACCCAGAAGCCCGCGACAACCAATCAGGCATGGAAGGGACATGGCCAGGAGACACACGGAGATTTAAATGTAGCAAGAGTAGGCCCTTAGTCGCTCGGTGAGGTGGCAGTGGCACCAGCAGCAGCGGTGACAGGAACCAAGCTGAGCCCAAGGAGAGGGTTGAATCGTATTGTACAGAGGGGTTTCTGAGCTCAGGGACCCCCAGCTCACAGCCCCAGCAGGAACCCCAAAGCCAACGAAAACCAATGAGGCATAGAGGGGGCATGGCCAGCAGCCATGCGGAGATTTAAACGCAGCACGAGCAGGCCCTCAGTCACTCAGTGAGGGGGTGGCAGCACTGGCCGTAGCGGCTGCAATTACCGAGGTGAGCCTGGGGAGAGGGGTCAATTGCACTGTACAGAGGGGTTTCCAAGCTCAGGGACCCCCAGCTCACAGCCCCAGCAGGAACCCCAAAGCCAACGAAAACCAATGAGGCATAGAGGGGGCATGGCCAGCAGCCATGCGGAGATTTAAACGCAGCAAGAGCAGGCCCTCAGTCACTCAGTGAGGCGGTGGCAGCACTGGCAGCAGCGGCAACAAGAACCGAGGTGAGCCTGGGGAGAGGGTTCAATTGCACTGTACAGAGGTGTTTCCAAGCTCAGGGACCCCCAGCTAACAGCCCCAGCCCCAGCAAGAACCGGTAGTGCACGACAACCAATGCGGTGTGGAGGGGGTGTGGTTAGGGTTAGAAGGTTAGGGTTAGGTTTAGGGTATAGGCTTGGGGTTAGGGGTTGTGGTTAGGGTTTAGGGTTGGGGTTGGGTTTGGCTTAGGGGAGCGTTAAGGTTAGGGTTTAATTTAGGGTTTAGGGTTAGGGCCATTAGGGTTACGGTTTAGGAGTTAGGGTTGAGTTAGGGGAGCATTAGGTATTAGGGTTAGGGTTTAGGGTTTGTGGTTAGGGTTTAGGATAGGGTTGGGGGGTTAGGCCTATTGGGTTGTTAGGCCTATTGGGGTTAGGGTGTTAGGTGTTAGGGTCAGGGTCAGGCTCAAGGTCTGAGGTTAGGTTTTGAGGTTAGGGCTGTTGGGGGTTTAGGGCTATTGGGGTTAGGGTGTTAGGTGTTAGGCTTAGGGTCGGGTTTAGGGTTAGGGGTTGGGGTTAGGTTGAGGGTTGGGGTTTGAGATTGGGGTCATTAGGGTTAGGGCTAGGGTCAGGGTTGGGTTTAGGATTTACAGCTAGGGTGGGGGTTGGGGATGGGGGTTGGGGTTGGCTTAGGTTTAGGGGATAGGGTTAGGTTAGGTTTGGGATAGGGTTAGGTTTAGGGGTTAGGGTGTTAGGTGTTAGGCTCAGGGTCAGGGTTGGGTTTAGGGGTTAGGGGGTTAGTTGTTAAGGTCAGGGTCGGGTTTAAGGTTAGGGGTTGGGGGTTGGGGTTAGCTTGTTTACGGCGGGGAGTAGGGGGTTAGGGTTAGGGGGTTAGTTGTTAAGGTCAGGGTCGGGTTTAAGGTTAGGGGTTGGGGGTTGGGGTTAGCTTGATGGTTGGGTTTTGGGGTAGGGTTTCTGGTTACGGTTTGAGGTTTGGGTTAGGGGTTTGGGTTGGTGTTATGGTTAGGGCTAGGGTCAGGGTCAGGTTTAGGGTTTACAGCTAGGGATAGGGTTAGGGGTTGGGGTTAGGGGTGAGGGTTACAATTAGGGTTAGGGTGCAGTGTGTGTGCAGTGTATAATCACGTTGCGAGCAGTGTGCACCATGTGGGAACAGTGTGTGCAGTGTAGGAGCAGTAGGTGCAGTGGGAATGCAGTGTGTGAGCACATTTTGAGCAGTATGCGCAATGTGTGTGCAGTGTCAGCAGTGTGTAAGCAATCTGTGCAGTGTGTACAGTGTTTGTGCAGTGTGAGAAGTGTGAGGAGTGTGCGCACAGTGTGTGTGCATTGTGTGAGCAGTGTTTGTAGTGTATGAGTGCCTGTGCAGTGTGTGTGTAGTGTATGCCCTGTGTCTGTTCCCTGTGAGTAGTGTGTGCAGTGGGTGTGCAGTGTTAGCAGTGTGTGTGCAGTATGAGCCGTTTGTGGAGTGTGCACACAGTGTGTGTGCATTGTGTGAGCAGTGTTTGTAGTGTATGAGCAGTTTTTGTGCAGTGTGTGTAGTGTATGAGCAGTGTATGTGCAGTATTTGAGCAGTGTCTATACTTTGCAATGAGCAGTGTGTGTAGTGTGAGCAATGTATGTGCAGAGTGAGAGCGGTGTGTGTGCAGTGGGGCTGCAGTGTGTGAGCAGTGCCTGCGCAATGTGTAAGCAATCCAAGCAGTGTGTACAGTGTAACAAGTGTGTGCAGTGTGTTTACAGCTTGTGAGCAGTGTGTAAGCAATCCCAGCAGTGTGTGCAGTGTGTGTGCAGTGTCACAAGTGTGAGCAATGTGTACAGTGTTCATGCAGTGTGTAAGTAATCTGAGAGGTGTGTTCAGTGTGTGCAGCGTGTGAGCAGTCTGTGAGCGGTGTGGGCAGTGTGAGTAGTGTATAAGCAATCTGAGCAGGGTGTAGAGTGTTTGTGCAGTGTAAGAATTGTGAGCAGTGTGCACACAATGTGTGTGCAGTGGTTGTGCAGTGTGTGAAGTATGTGCAGTTTATGAAGAGTGCGTGCAGTGTGGGAGTACTGTGTGCAGTGTGTGAGCAGTGTGCACTGCGTTAGCAGAGGTGAGCACTGTGTTCAGAGTGTGTTCAGAGTGTGTTCAGAGTGTGTTCAGAGTGTGTTCAGAGTGTGTAGAGTGTTTGAGCACTGTCTGTACAGTGCATGAGCAGTGTGTGTGTGCAGTTTGAGCAGTCAGTGTGCAGTGTGAGCAGTGGGGTGCAGTGAGTGCAAAGTTTGTGTGCAGTATTTGTACAGTGTAACAAGTGTGAGTAATGTGTGCAGTGTGTAGGCATTGTGAGCAGTGGGAGAAGTGTAAGCAATGTGTGATAGGAAACCACGTGCAGTGGCGCAAGTGCCAGCTGCGGCCCACGTCACTTGCCAGGATCCTCTCTAAGAGAGGGACTGAAGCACTGGCAAAACAGTTGTTTAAACTGGGAGGAGTGCTGCTTGGCGCAGATACGGAGCAGACAACGGTTCGAGGTGGCCCCTCGCCTCCCAGGAACCACGTCATTTGCTGGAATCCTCTCTAATAGAGAGATAGAAGCACCAGCAAAACAGTTGTTTAAACTGGGAGGAGTGCTGCTTGGCGCAGAGACGGAGCAGACAACGGTTCGAGGTGGCCCCTCGCCTCCCAGGAACTTCGGCGCAGCAATGGAAATAGAAGCTGCAGCAACGTCACTCGCTGGAATCCTCTCTGTGAGAGGGACTGAAGTGCCGGCGAAACAGTTGATAAAGTTAATTAAATTAGGACAGTGATGGGGTCATTTTTCTGACACACATATGCTGTTTTCTGTCTTGGAATGGTGAGACTTTGGAGAGACGATGTGGCATAAATCAATCAAGAGGGATGAAAAAGAGGAGAAGGAGATAAAAGCCGTCCGCGAGCTGTGGAATGCTGTGCTAGAGACCTTAACAGCAATTAAAGCGGAGCGGGAGAAGTGCTCTGTGTTAGGACATTATGAGCAGTGTGTGTGCAGCATAACAAGTATGAGAAATGTGTGTAGTGTGTGTGCAGTGTTTATGCTGTGTGAGAATGTGAACGCTGTGCACACAGTGTGTGTGCTGTGTGAGCAGTATTTGAGCAGTGTGTGCAGTCTGAGCAGTGAGTGTGTAGTGTCTGTGCAGTGTGTGAGCAGTGCCTGTGCAGTGTGTACAGTGTTTGAGCAATGTGAGCAGAGGTGAGCAGTGTGTGAGCAGTGCATAAGCAATCTGAGCAGTGTGTACAGTGTGTGTGCAGTGTGATCCATGTGTGAGCATGTAGTGTATGAAGGCACAGACCCCGGTCGGTGATACAACCAGAATCGTTTATTATAACCAACAGGCAGCTTATATACTACCAGTGGATCTTCTTTCCCAACCAACACAGCCCTGCAACCCCCAACTGCCAGGCGGGTGGAATTCCCCTCTGTGGAGGAATGGCTGTGTCACTCGCTGGAATCCTCTCTGTGAGAGGGACTGAAGTGCCGGCGAAACAGTTGATAAAGTTAATTAAATTAGGACAGTGATGGGGTCATTTTTCTGACACACATATGCTGTTTTCTGTCTTGGAATGGTGAGACTTTGGAGAGACGATGTGGCATAAATCAATCAAGAGGGATGAAAAAGAGGAGAAGGAGATAAAAGCCGTCCGCGAGCTGTGGAATGCTGTGCTAGAGACCTTAACAGCAATTAAAGCGGAGCGGGAAGTAGCCTGTGCAGCTGCTCAAATGTTGGGTCTGGGAGCAGCCGCCTTAAAACCTCAAGGCAAGCCTGGATTTATAGCGCGGTTCTTCGGACTGCCCGCAGTAAAGGCTATGACCGGGTCCACTTGTAAAACTGTTGCTGAAATTCGAGCTAATGAGACCCCTGACCCTCCTGAGGAGGGAAAAGATTTACCGCTAAAACCCTTGCAAAACTCGGAAAAAGCGGAAGTAACTGGTGCTAAGCCAAACCAGAAAAGTAACGGACATGTGGAAGTGCCTGCTCAGAAAACTCCAGCAGAGGAGGGGCCTGAAACACCTACTGATCTCATCGATTTGGGGGGAGCAGCGTCTCGGCCTCCACCCACGGCACCTCCTCCCGCACCTCCGCCTGCCCTGTATCCACCGCTACACCCTTCCAACGATTCATCTGGTCCGTCAACTCCGCCTCCCGACAAGAGTCGTAAACTGTCCACAGACACCACAGAAAAAAAAATGTTACAGACAGTTTCAAGGCGGCTTGAGGAGTTAGACTTACGTGTGGGGAAGAAGAATGATAACACACCTTCATGGCTAGTGAATCCCTCAACACCTCCGAGGACTACACGCTGGAGTGGCGTTATTAAAGACACTATATTAGAAGATCATGGTCCACCGTGGGTGCCCAGTAGAGCCATAAAACCTGCTCTGACTGCTACCCCCCTTCAGCGATTCATCTGGTCCCTCAACTCCGCCTCCCTACAAGAGTCGTAAACTGTCCTCAGGCACCACAGAAAAAAAAAAAATATGTTACAGACAGTTTTAAAGCGGCTTGAGGAGTTAGACTTACGTGTGGGGAAGAAGAATGATAACACGCCTTCATGGCTAGTGAATCCCTCAACACCTCCGAGGGCTACACGCTGGAGTAGTGTTATTAGAGACACTATATTAGAAGATCATGGTCCACCGTGGGTGCCCAGTAGAGCCATAAAAACTGCTCTGATTCAACATGATCCACCTGACAACCAAGATGTTCAAGATCCTGACCCTAGGGATATTGATCCCGGTGGTAATGACTCTTCACAAAATTGAGCCCAGAGAAAATATGTGGGTTATCTGGGCAAACAAAACAAGACAACAAGCTTTTTGCCTATTGCTTGCCTCTGCTATAGAGCTTTTTCATACATGTTTAATAGAAGTAACTGGCTTTAAGGTAGAAGAATTTAGCAACTATAGTGTGTACTATTAGCCCTGTGCAGTGTATGTGCAGTGTGAGCAGTATGTGCAGTGTGAGAGCCGTGTGTGAGGAGTGTGTGCACAGTCTGCAACGTGTTTGCTGTGTGTAGTGTGAGCAGTGTGTTTGCAGTGTGTGTGCGGTGTCTGAGCAGTGTGAGCAGTACAAGTGTGTGAGCCCATTGTGTGAGCACATTGTGAGCAGTTTGTGATTAGTGGTGAGCAGAGTGTGCAGTATGCACGCAGCATGTGTGCAGTGTATGTGCAGTGTGAGCAGTGTGCACAGCATGTGAGCAGTGTGTGTGCAATGTTTGCAGTTTGAGCTGTGGGTGCAGTGTGTAGGAAGTTTGTGTGCAGTGGGTGCAGTATTTGTGCAGTGTAACAAGTGTGAGCAGTGTGTGTGCGCTGTGTGCAGTGTGTGAGCAGCATGAGCATTGGGGTGTGTGTTAGCACATTGCGAGCAGTGTTCACAGTGTGTGTGCAGTGTGTTTACAGCTTGTGAGCAGTGTGTAAACAATCCCAGCAGTGTGTAAGAAATCTGAGAAGTGTGTGCAGTGTGAGAAGTGTGAGCACTGTGCATGCAGTGTGTGAGCAGAGTATTTGCAGTGTGTGCAGCGTGTGAGCAGAAGTGAGCAGTCTGTGAGCAGTGTGTGCGGTGTGTGCATTGTGTTTACAGCTTGTGAGCAGTGTGTGTGGAGTGTAATAAATGTTAGCAGTGTGTGAGCAGTGTGTTCTCTAGCCGTCCATTTTCATGGGATTTCTTCCCTGCATCTTTATGTTCTTAGGTCTTGAAGACAGGCTTCTTGCACATACGTCATCTCTGTTTTGACAGGAACTTCTTGTAATGGGTCATTACATTTGATTCTCTTATGTCTTTGCCATAGAGCCTTCTCACATTAGCACTGCAGCCCTGTGGTCTTCTTGCCCAAGGGTGTGTGGAGAGTGTTCTCTGATCTTTGAGTTGCGTTGTCTATAGTGTTGTGTGGTGTTGGTCTGCACGTGGGTGTGTTTGGTATGGAGCTGCCCTACTTGGGGGTGTAGAGTCAGGGGTAGGTGGGACGGGAATAAGAGTCTATGATTAACATGTTGATCTGCCTAGACTGCTGAGGCAAAAGCTGTACGGTCATATCGGATCAAGTAGCCATGGGCAGAGGACAATCACTTCCATAGCATTTAATGTAGATGATCAGAGCCTTCTGGGAGGGACTGTTTGGCAGTAGTGAAGCAGATTGAGGGTGTTAAGGCTTGTAAGTTTGGGGCTTAATGTTTGGTCCAATTGTTTTTTAAGGGCAGTCTGTAGCTAGAGACTAGAAGGTATTCCTAAATGGAAACAAGAGCTCCGGCATTTCTGTTAGCACTCAGCTGGGTGACATGTTCAATGTTGCTTTTTCAGATGCAGAGGCATGGGCCTTGCACCAAAGGGCAGTGGAGTGACGCAAGAAGTTGGGTCAGTGCGTGGTTTCAGAGGGAAGCTGTGACCTGTAGTTAAACGACTAGCTTATATGTTTGTCAATTTGAGGGTGCGAAGCAATGGATAAATTTGGATATTGGCACCAGAGGTGACTTGGGCAAGGAGAGCGGTGACTAGTGGGATGAAGCAGCCATTATTTCTTTAGGTGTTGTAATGTTGGTGAAAACACAAGCATCTCTTGTTGTGTTTTACAGGTGGTACCCAAGCCTCAGCGTGGCAACCTGTAAGTCTCAGAGGCAAGGATTGCCAGCAGCCACGGTAAAGGAGCAGGAGACAGGAATTGCTGCATGCAAAATGCAGTTTGGGTCAGTATCTCAGCGTTTGGTTTTGTCTCTTGCAGGTGCTGCACACAGTCTTGGAGGTAGCTCCCCGACAAGCAGTCTGAGGTGATACCTAGGCAGATCTTATGTAGTTTATAAATGTAGAGAATCTTCTTTTAGAAAAGAAGTGTAGCTATTTTAGCCACCATCCCAAATGGTTTCAAGGGCTTAGTAAGATAAGAAAGGATGTACGTGTCCCGGAGAATGTGGTGACCTAAGACAGGGATGTAATAAATATGGACATTGTCTGACAAACAGGTGGTAGCAGAGAGATCATTAGTTTTAATGAGCAATTAAGCAGTTAGAATGTTTTGCCAACATGAAAAGTGAGCAAAAGGACAGGTGAGGAAGATGAAGATTGAGGAAGAAACGACACTCACTCAAAATGAGGACCACCAGAAGGCACAACTACGCATGCCCAAAAGCTTATTATAATATATAAATGAATTCTCAGAAATGCAATGAATATGCTCTGCTCTCAAAAGCTGTTTCCATAGACATCCCCTATGGTATTCCATCCTCGTGTTCTTCTGGGCTTAGATTTTAATGCCTGGCTTCTCACACTTCTGTTGTTCTCGCTTTGTGTTGCATTGCAGCACTCTAGGTTTGACTACCATCTGAGACTGCCTCGCTCTGCAGTGCTTTTTGTTGTTTTGCATTGTATTGCTCTGTATCTGGTTATGTGTTGAATTGTATTGTATTGCTCTGTATTTGGTACTGTATTGTTTTGTGTTGCTCTGTAATTGCATTGACTGCCATCCGAGACTGTCATGTGTTGTCTGGCCTGTATTGTGTTTTGTCTCTCATTGCAGTCTTCCATATTGTGCTTTTATTTGGTGGTGATCTAAGAGTGTGGTGCATTGTATGGCATATATGTGTGCATTACGTGGCTCTGTGTTTGCATCTGTCTTGTACGGCACTGCAGAGCTAGCCTAGAGGGCTGAATTGACATTGAGGTCTCTGTGCACATGAGTGGGAGTTGAACAGATCACAACTGGTTTGTGAGGTAACGTGAGGTAAGCCAGTAATGCAGCTGGGGTTTTCCTTTTGTTTCGGAAGGCACCTTGCAGCAAGTGTCTAGAAACAGTAGAGGCATAGAGGTCTGAGTAGTAGCGTGACGGGTTTCAGAGCGGTCAGGTTTTTAGGGGCAGATCAGTCATTACGATGCTCTGGATTTTCAAGTGCCATGGAGGAATTTGATGGGATGCAGGTATTTGATCTGGGCGAGGGGATCAAGTGCACCCTCAGTAAGTTCGCAGATGACACCAAGCTGGGTGGCAGTGTCAACCTGCTGGAGGGTAGAGAGGCTCTGCAGAGGAATCTGGACAGGCTGGATGGATGGGCCGAGACCAACAGGATGTTTCAATAAGGCCAAGTGCCGGGTCCTGCACTTAGGTCACAACAACCCCATGCAGTGCTACAGGCTTGGGGAAGAGTGGCTGGAGCTGCCGGGCAGAAAAGGACCTGGGGGTGTTGGTTGACAGTCGGCTGAACATGAGCCAGCAGTGTGCCCAGGTGGCCAAGAAGGACAAGAGTATCCTGGCCTGTATCAGGAACAGTGGGGTGAGTAGGACCCAAAAGGTGATCGCCCCCCTGTACTCGGCAGTGGTGAGGCCTCACCTCGAGTACTGTGTCCAGTTTTGGGCTCCTTACCACAAAAAAGACATTGAGGTGCTGAAGTGGGTCCAGAGAAGGGCAACGAAGCTGGTGAGGGGTCTGGAGAGTAAGTCTTATGAGGAGAGGCTGAGGGAGCTGGAGTTCTTCAGTCTGAAGAAGAGGAGGCTGAGGGGAAACCTTATCGTGCTCTCTACCTACCTGAAGGGGGGATGTAGAGAAGCAGGGGTCGGTCTCATCTCCTAAGTCACAGGAGATAGGACAAGGGGAAATGGCCTCAAGTTGCACCAAAGGAGGTTTAGATTGGATATTAGGAAAAATTTCTTCACAGAAAGGTTATCCAGCATTGGAATAGGCTGCCCAGGGAAGTGGTTGAGGCACCATCCCTGGAGGTGTTCAAAAGATGGGCTGACATGGTCCTCAGGAATATGGTTTAGTGCTTATTTCTTATTTATTTTTTTGTCAGAGTTAAGTTGATGGTTGGACTAGCTGATCTTTAAGGTCCCTTCCAACCTAGACGATTCTATGATTCTATGATT
>NW_015091141.1:1910092-1923593 GCF_001431845.1 Calidris pugnax
GGGGGGGGGGGGGGGGGGAGGGGGGCAGGAGTACCAGGAGGAGAAGGAGTGGGGGCAGGAGGGTTGTTGAGGACAAACAGACTCTGTCCCCATGGAGATCAATCCACCAGCACCTGCTTCAGCAAGCCTTGCCAGGGTTTGATTTTTCATAACACGACTACTTTCCATCTCAATGATTTCCCATCCTGCTGGTGATTTCCTATCCTTGATTCTGACTTCTCATCCCCACAATGCTTTCCGACCCTCACCATGGGTTCCCATCCCCACAATGATTTCTCAGACTCGTGATGGTTTCATAGAATCATAGAATGGTTAGAGTTGGAAGGGACCTTAGAGATCATCAGCTTCCAACCCCTCTGCCATGGGCAGGGACACCTCCCACTAGAGCAGGTTGCTCAAAGTCCCATCCACCCTGGCCTTAAACACTTCCAGGGATGGGGCATCCACAACTTCACTGGGCAACCTGTTCCAGTGCTTCACCACTCTCACAGTAAAGAATTTCTTCCTAATATCTAATCTAAATCTCCCCTCTTCCAATTTAAAACAATTACCCCTTGTCCTGTCACTACACTTCCTGACAGAGTCCCTCTCTGGCTCTCCTGTAGGCTCCCTTCAGATATTGGTAGGCTGCTATGAGGTCTCCCACTGTTTAACCTATGGGTTTCCTATCCCAAGGGTCTCCCATGCCCATCATTTCCCATCCCAAGTGTGATTTCGGGGGATAGGTGAGTTTCCTGTCTGAGGGGAAGGGATGGGGCCAGCAGCGGTGGCCCTGCGATGCCAATGTGCATGTGCTGTCCCATCCTGTTCCAGTGATGGGGATTGGGTCGGTTTTGTCCTCCCCCTCTCTGCTTCAAGGGGGCAACTGCTGCTCCCAGCTGTGGTGGAACCAGTACTATGCAGCCATGATGGGGAGCTGTCACAAAAATTTGGCAGCTGATCCATGCCGACTGAAGAGTGGTACTGGGACACAAAGTACAGCATTACAAGAGGAATTCTTGCATTTGTGCACACGAGGTGTCCCATCCCAACTGGGGCACCCCAAGTGCAGTCTTGTACATGGTTCTTGCACCTTTCAAGCATTCAGATCCAACATGATTTGGGCAATCGCTACTTAACATACACAAGCTGCTGTTTGGCAAAGCCACTCTAATTCTGTGGCATTATCATCCACCTGCTTCTTTCTTGATCCAGACATCCCTGGAGTCAGTCTTGCTGCAGGTCCTTCTCTCTGCTGTCAGATGAGGGGAGGATTTCACAGGGGTGCCAGAGGGGCTGGAAGGCTGCATGATCTGGATAGTCCAGGGGTGTCCTTTTTTCTTCAGGGTGGGGGCTGTCCTTCTCCTTGCAGTGAGCTGGTGTCCTTTAGTCATGCTGACTGAACCATGACTGTGCAGCATCAATTAGCTGTATCTCTGTCTGTCCGTCTTAAGGAACTGGGTCCAATTTCATACTCTCATTGAAATATTGGAGCAATAGTTAGGGAATGAGATTTTCATGAGAGCCCCTGGGGTATCCCTTTGGGGGTTGCTCGTAGTGTGGTGGCGATACTGTTCCTGGGGACACAAGTACCAGCCTGTTGTGGGGGACTCTGGGGTGGAGAGGAGGGTCCCTGTCCAGGGTGGGGGGCAGTGCTGTTTGTTCACCTCCATTTGAGCTGAAGGCCTGTGCTAGAGCCTTCACCAAATGAGAACTTCAGTTTCTGTGTGTGTTTGTCATGCTGCAGCGCTTTGCCTCAGTCTCAACTCTTCAGTGGGAACCCTCAGCTGAACAGGCAGCGAGGGCCTGAGCCCGGTCTGAGTTGTCTCCGTGCAAGTTGTGTGTCTGCCTGTGGAGAATGAGGAAGTTGGAGACGCGCTGCTGAGCGAGAGCTCGGCAGGTGTTCTTGCACTGATGGGAAGGAAGCCTTGGGAACAGTAAAACAATGTCTTTATATGGTATTATTTGTGTGGTGTGAAATCTAGCAAGGCAGTGCGAAAACAGATAACAAGGCAGAAAAGCAGATAACAGTGTATTGAAGCAGACAGTAATGATTGGTTAGCCTAGGCGTGTGATCAAAGGATAGAAACTATATATGCTGTAAAAATGAAACATTAAAGGTCTTCGTCTTTATTTCACCACTTGGTGGAGTCCGTGCCCTTTGTTGCCACAAATGGTGCCCTCGTGAGAAGCGATTATCCGAGTCGACAGACTGGCCGGCGGCAAGCCCCACAGAACTGAAGGAAAGCTGAAAGGAAGCAGAAGCCAGCACAACCATCTTGGTTTGAGTGAGGTGAGCCGTGAGGGACGATGGGGAATACCATCTTTAATGAGGAGGAATCAGACTCTACATTTTAAGAAAGCAAACTTCCAGCTCTTCAAGGAATTAGTAGATAGGACCCTGTGGGAAACGATCCTCAGGGACAAGGGAGCAGAACAAAGTTGGCAGATCTTTAAGGATACTCTCTATAGAGCGCAAAAGATCTCAATCCCCCCATGTAGGAAAATGGGCAAGGAGGGCAAGAGACCACCATGGTTGAGCCATGACCTGCTGGTCAAACTAAGGGGCAAGATGGGGCCACACAGGAAATGGAAGAAGGGACAGGCATCCTGGGAAGAGTATAGGGATGCTGCCAAGATGTGTAGGGATGAAGTCAGGAAGGCCAAGGCACAGCTAATCTTTGCTTCGACAACTTTGTTCTTTTTAAAAGAGAGCTGGTGTTTCTCACAAATTAGGGGCTCACCCAGGAATGAGCAACAGTGGGGAATTTGTAGCAACAGATGAGGAGGTGGAAGTTCTCAACAACTTTTTTGTCTCAGTCTTCACTGGCAACCCCTTTCCTCCTAGCTCTCATGTTGATGGCACACAAGTTGGAGACCAAGGTGACAAAGTCCTTCCCACTGTAAGTGAAGACAAGGTATGTGATCAGCTCAGAAACCTGAAGATATACAAGTCCATGTGACCTGATGAATACACCGCAGAGTCCTGAAGGAACTGGCGACGTAGTTGCCAAACCACTTTCCATGATATTTGAAAAATCATGGCAGTCAGGTGAAGTCACTGCGGATTGGAAGAAGGGAAACATCACACCCATTTTTAAAAAGGGTAGAAAGGAGGACCCTGGGAACTACCGGCCTGTCAGCCTCACCTCCATGCCTGGAAAGATCATGGAACAGATCCTTCTAGATGCCATGCTTGGGCACATGAAGGACAGGGAGGTGATTCAGGACAGCCAACATGGCTTTACTAGGAGCAGGTCCTGCCTGACGAACCTAGTGGTCTTCTATGATAAAGTGACTAGGTCAGTAGATAAGGGACGACCTATGGATGTGATCTATCTGGACTTCTGTAAGGCCTTTGACACAGTCCCCCACAACATCCTGCTTGCCAAATTAGAGGGGTATGGATTTGAAGGGTAGACTGTTCAGTGGATAAGGAACTGGCTGGATGGTCACATCCAGAGGGTGGTACTCATTGGCTCAAAGTCCAGATGGAAACCAGTCACAAGTGGTGTCCCTCAAGGATCCGTGCTGGGACTGATATTGTTTAACATTTTTATCAATGATATAGACAGAGGGATTAAATGCACCGTCAGCAAGTTTGCAGACGACACCAAGCTGTGTGGTGTTGCCGATACACCAGAGGGATGGGATGTCATCCAGAAGGACCTGGACAGGCTGGAGAGGTGGGCCCAAGTGAACCTCATGAGGTTCAACAAGAGCAAGTGCAGGGTTCTGCACCTGGGCCGGAACAATCCTCGCCATCAGTACAGACTAGGGGATGAGGTATTAGAAAGCATCCCTGAGGAAAGGGACTTGGGGGTGCTGGTGGATGAGAAGCTGGACATGAGCAGGCAGTGGGACCTTGCAGCCCAGAAGGCCAATCGCATCCTGGGCTGCATCAAAAGATGCATTGCTAGCAGATCCAGAGAGGTGATTCTTCCACTTTACTCTGCTCTGGTGAGACCTCACCTGGAGTATTGAGTGCAGGTCTGGAGACCTCAATATAGGAAAGACATGGAACAGGTCCAGAGGAGGGCCACGAGGATGATCAGGGGGTTGGAGCACCTCTGCTACAAGGACAGGCTGAGGGAGCTGAGGTTGTTCAGCCTGGAGAAGAGGAGGCTCCGGGGAGACCTAATAGCGGCCTTCCAGTACCTGAGGGGGGGCTACAGGAAGGCTGGGGAGAGTCTGTTTAGAAAGGCCTGCAGTGACAGGATGAGGGGCAATGGCTTGAAGCTGGAGAAGAGCAGATTTAGACTGGATATTAGGAACAAGTTCTTTACTGTGAGGGTGGTGGAACACTGGAACAGGTTGCCCAGGGAGGTGGTTGAGGCCCCATCCCTGAAGATATTCAAGGTGATGCTCAATGAGGCCCTGGGCAACCTGGTCTAGTTGGGGGTGTCCCTGCTGACTGCGGGGAGGTCGGACTGGATGGGCTTTGGAGGTCCCTTCTGGCCTGGACAATTCTATGATTCTATGATCAATGGAGGAATTATTGCGGAAGCATAAAGTAGCTATAAATCCTCAAACCTTGAAAAAAACTTTTAAATGGGTATCCATGAGTTGTGAAGGAGTGAACGCTACAACCATGTTTACGAACAAGATATGGGATGAAGCTGGTGTAAAACTCTGGGACAGAGCCACACATTCTGATAAGTTAGCAGGGGAGCTATTAACTCCATGGAGACTGATCCTTGAGGTAATTCAGAAGAAGGAGGCTGAAGCAGCAAGGGAAAGTGCCGAAGCGGCAACCTGCCCCTCCTGTTGCCCTTCCATGTCAAGACCTAGATGATCAATCTGAGCATCCTTTTGATCCAGGGGGGATCGACCCTGACAACCAAAGTTATTTCCCCCTGACCTGCATGACCACTGGGGAAAGGTTCGACAGGAGGCATTAGTGGCCGGGGACTTAAGCATAACATTGTTGCACCAATAATTTATGAGCTCCATCAACAACCAAAGTGGGAAGGACTGACTTTTGCTGTCATCAAAGAACTCCGAAAGGGAGTCCTGGTCAATTCCAGTGAGGTGTGTTTGTCCGTACCGACAACATTTGAATCAGAAGGACTGAATGTACTTTTGTGTCTCAACTAAGAGAGAAACATGGAGTACGCAGTGTAGAACAAAGGGGGTAGTGTGCAAATACCTCAAAACTAAAAGATTGTATGTGCCTCTGTTTTGAGATGCATCCGATTCAGCACTGTTTCATACAATAAATTTTTAATCTTTGCTTCGACAACTTTGTTCTTTTTAAAAGAGAGCTGGTGTTTCTCACAAATTAGGGGCTCACCCAGGATCAGCACTCCTGTTCCTGCGAGACGGGACAACAAGAGGAGAAGGCACGCCCTGCTGATTTCAGCAGTCTCCAAATCTACTGTCTCATTCTGTAAAGGGCAGCAGATCCTATCCGGATGGAGGACTCTCAGAGCAAAGAACAGGGAAACTGATTATTAAACGTCTACCCTTATAGAAACTCTGATTTGCAGCAAAAAGAGGCTAGTCCCAGAACTCTGGGAAGTCCCCAAGGAACTTTGGGAAAAAAAAAGGGTGATGAAATGCAAGCTGTAGTTGTAGCATTTAAAAGTATCTGAAGGATGGGGATGGTTAAATGATCTTTTTAATGATTGGGGCTTAACTGGTTGGATGCAATCAGTCTTACAAATTGTGCTTTTCTGTATCATTGTCTTTCTATGTATTATGATCTGTATTCCCTGTTCATTACGATGTGTGCAGTGCTTGATTAACAAAACACTAGCTGTTGCTTTGTTAGTAAATAAAGAAGGGGGAATTACGGAGAATGAGGAAGTTGGAGACGCGCTGCTGAGCGAGAGCTCGGCAGGTGTTCTTGCACTGATGGGAAGGAAGCCTTGGGAACAGTAAAACAATGTCTTTATATGGTATTATTTGTGTGGTGTGAAATCTAGCAAGGCAGTGCGAAAACAGATAACAAGGCAGAAAAGCAGATAACAGTGTATTGAAGCAGACAGTAATGATTGGTTAGCCTAGGCGTGTGATCAAAGGATAGAAACTATATATGCTGTAAAAATGAAACATTAAAGGTCTTTGTCTTCGTTTCACCACTTGGCGGAGTCTGTGCCTTTTGTTGCCATATCTGCCTTTGCTTGTCACCTGCATCTTTCTCCTTGAAGAGATGATCTTCAGGAATTTCAGTAGCACAGAATTCCTCCCTCCAATCAACCCATCGCAGCATGCCCACCGTTCAACATTCTTTCCTCTCAAAGCTGTGATCAGAACCATCATCCAGAGGAGAGCTGTTTGCTTCATGACCTCATGAAGAAAATCCAGGAGCAGAAGGAAGAACTGAGCCTAATTGTCAACGTGACATCCAGAACTCGCAACTATGGGCCAGAGGTAAGTCTTGGTCTTGCTGTTGGGGAAGTGAAGCTTTGTGACATTCATGTGCCCCTTCCTGGGAAGCGTTGGTGGAGCCGTGCCGGGGGTCCGTCATGGGCAGCAGGCAGGCGTCCTTCCCTGTGTGGTCTGCCCGTGTAAGGGGAGCCATCTTCTACGCCCCAGCTCTGCCAGGCTCTGGAGGCATCCCCAACGGATGCTCAGACGCTGAAGGAATCATGGAATCGCCTGTGTTGGAAGAGACTTTTCAATCATCTAGTCCAACCATCAACACAATGGTTGTTTGCCCATCTTTTAAATACCTCCAGGGATGGTGCCTCAACCACTTCCCTGGGCAGCCTGTTCCAAGGCTTGACAACCCTTTCAGTGTAAAAATTTTTCTTAATATCCAATCTGAACCTCCCCTGGTGCAACTTGAGGCCATTTCCTCTTGTCCCATCGCCTGTTCCTTCGGAGAAGAGACTGACCCCCACCGGCTACACCAAATTAGGTGGGGGTGTTGATCTGCTTGAGGGTAGGAAGGCTCTACAGAGGGATCTGGACAGGTTGGATCAATGGGCCAAGGCCAATGGGATGAGGTTTAATAAGGTCAAGTGCCTGGTCCTGCATTTCAGTCACAACAACCCCAGGCAACGCTACAGGCTCCAGGAAGAGTAGCTGGAGCTGCCTGGCAGAAAAGGACCTGGGGGTGTTGGTGGACAGCCGGCTGAACATGAGCCAGCAGTGTGCCTAGGTGGCCAAGAAAGCCAACAGCATCCTGGTCTGTATCAGGAACAGTGTGGCCAGCAGGAGTAGGGCAGTGATGGTGCCTCTGTACTGGGGTGAAGCCTCACCTCGAGTGCTGGGTTCAGTTCTGGGCCCCTCACTACAGGAAGGACATTGAGCTGCTGGAGCGTGTCCAGAGGAGAGCCACCAAGCTGGTGAGGGGTCTGGAGGGGGCTGTCCTTTGAGGAGAGGCTGAGGGAACTGGGCATATTTAGTTTGGAGAAGAGGAGGCTGAGGAGGGGCCTCATTGCCCTCTCCAACTACCTGAAAGAAGGGTGTAGAGAGGTGGTCCTCTTCTCCCAAGGGGAGACCAGAGGAAATGGTCTGAAGTTGCAGCAGGGGTGGTTTAGATCAGATATTAGGAAGAATTACTTTACTGAGAGGGTGGTCAGGCCCTGGAACAGCCTGCCCAGGGAGGCGGTGGAGTCGCCATCCCTGGAGGTCGTTAAGAAACGTGTAGACATGGCACTTCAGGGCATGCTCTAGTGCCCGAGATTGTTGGGTTGTGTCTGTTTGTTTGTGTCTGTTTGGGGGGGGAGGTTGGTTTTGGGTGGGTTTTTTTTTTGTGGGGGTTTGTGTTTTGGTTTTTGGGGGGGTTTTTTTGTGGTCGACTCGATGATCTCAAAGGTCCCTTCCAACCAAGAAGATTCTGTGATTCTGTGAGATCAACAGAACTTGCAACCTGCAAACTTACTGAGGGTGCACTCGATCCCCTCATCCAGACCATTGATGAAGATGTTAAAGAGAACCAGCCCCAGTACCAAGCCCTGTGGGATACCACTCGTGACCAGCTGCAAAGTGGATTTAACTCCATTCCCCACCACTCCCTGGGCCTGGCCTCCAGCCAGTTTTTAACCCTGTGGCGAGTACTCCCATCCAAGCAATGAGCAGCCAGTTTCTCCAGGAGAATACTGTGGGAGACTGCATAATGGCACTCAGGATGATCTGTTCCATGACCTTCCCAGGCACTGAGGTCAGACTGACAGGCCTGTAGTTCCCTGGATCATCCTTCTGCTCCTTCTTGTGGATGCTACATTTGCTAGAAGCCAGTCAGCTGGGACCTCCCCAGTTTGCTAGGACTGCTGGTACATGATGGAGAGTGGTTCTGTGAGCACCTCTGCCAGCTCCCTCAGTACCCTCAGGTGGAACCCATCCAACCCCATAGACTTGTGTATGTCCAGGTGTTGGAGCAGGTCCCTCACCCACCTCCCTTTGGATCACGGGGGCTCCATTCTGCTCCCTGCCCCTATCTGCTTGCTCAGAGGTCTGTGTACTCAGGGAACAAACCAACTCTACTACTAAAGACTGAGGCAAAGAAGGCATTACGTACCTCAGCCTTCTCTTCATCCTTTATCACCATGTTACTGCCTTCATCTGTTAAAGGATGGAGATTCTCCTCAGTCCTCCTTTTGTTACTTCTATATTTATAGAAACTCTTTTTATTGTTGTTAACATTCAAAGCTAGGTTAAGTTCTAGTTGAGCTTTGGCTCTTCTAATTTTCTCCCTACATAGCCTTACAACATCTCTGTATCCTTCCTGAGTGGCCTGCCCCATTTTCCAAAGGCCATAAACTCTCCTTTTTCCCCTAAGTTGTGACCATATCTCTTTTTTCAGCCAGGCCGGTCTTTTCCCCCAATGGCTTGTTTTTCAGCACCTGGGGACAGCCTGCTCCTGTGCTTTCAAAACTTCCTTCTTGAAAACCGCCCAGCCTTCCTGGACACCTCTGCCCTTCAGTCCCTCCCAAGGGACTCTATTGAGCAGGCTCCTGAAAAGACCAAAGTCTGCCTTCTGAAAGTCCATGGTGGCAGTCCTGCTGGCTCCCCTCCTTGCTTCCCTGAGAACAGAAAACTCTGTCATTTCATGGTCACTCTGCCCAAGATGGCCTCCAACCATCACATCCCCCACAAGTCCTTCTCTGTTTACAAGCAGCAGGTCCAGCAGGGCTCCTTCCCTAGTTGGCTCCCTCCCCAGCTGTGTCAGGAAGTTCCCCCAACACACTCCAGGAACCTCCTGTAGTGTGTGCCCAGCTGATATCTGGTGGGTTGAAGTCTCCCACAAGGACAAGGGCAAGTGGTCTTGAGATTTCTCCCAGCTGCTCGTAGAATGCTTCATCTTCCAGACTGGCTGAGCGGTCTGTAACGGTCTCCCACCATGGTTATCAGCCTTGTTGGCCCTCCCCCTGATTCTTACCTGTAAAGATTCAACCCTGTTGTCCCTGTCATTAAGTACTTGACATTCATAAAACTCCCTAACATACAGGGCCACTCCACCTCCTCTCCTTCCTTGCCCGTCCCTTCTGAAAAGTTTGTAGCCATCCAATAAAGCACTCTGGTCATGAAGGAGGCCAAGGAAGTGATGTCAGAGGGGCCTGGGACCCTGCAAGGCTTGGGCACGAGGTTGACAGCAGCTCCTGGGGTGCAGTCTGTGCTGCTGCACCCAGCAGAACCCCAGCATGGAGCATGAGTGCCATGACACAAGGGGCGTAGAAGGGACAGGACTCTTCTGACCCCACAGAGCTGCAGAGGGAGGAGAAAACATCAGCAGGTCAAGGAGGAGCTCACATCTTCCGTGACTGTGGGCTCTCCCAGCCCTGACCTGGCACAGCACCAATAAGCCTCCCTCTCCTGCCTCATACAGCTCAGAATGGTTTCCTCCATGCCACCTTCCCCCAGGGGCCACGACCAACCCCTGTGAGCACTCCACCACCTCACTCTTCACAGAATGCAGCCATGAAAAGGACAGACACCACCCAGGGCTCCCAAACAGAAGGTGCCAGGAGAGAAAACTGTTGCTGGCCCTCACTGTCCCTCGGCAGCGCTTCCACAGCCCCATCAACGAAGGGGCTCTGAGTCCTCACCCTCACTAGAGCCAGTAGGCAAGAACACTGAGGGACTCAACAACTTTTTTGCCTTGGTCTTCACCGGCAGCCTCTCTCCCAACACCTCTGCAGATGGACCACAAGGCATGGACTGGGGGAGCCAAATCCCTCCCGCTGTAAGAGAAGATCAGGTTTGTGACCACCTGAGGAACCTGAACATACACAAGTCTATGGGACCTGGCAAGATTCCTGAGGGAACTGGCTGCTGCGGTTACCAAGCCACTCTCTGTGATATTTGAAGTCATGGAATTCAGGTGGAGTCCCCAGTGACTGGAAAAAGGGAAAGGAGGACCCTGGGAACTACCAACCTGTCAACCTCACCTTTGTGCCTGGGAAGATCATGGAACAGATCCTCCGAGAAGCAATGCTAAGGCACATGGAAAACAGGGAGGTGATTCAAGGTAGCCAACACAGCTTCACCAAGGGCAAAGTCCTGCCTAACCAACCTCATGGCCTTCTATGATGGAGTGACAACATCAGTGGACAAAGGAAGAGACGACAAACAGATGTTGTCTACCTGGACTTCTATGAGGCCTTTCACATGCTCCCCCACAACACCATTGTCTCTAAATTGGAGAGATGGATTTGATGGGGGGACTGTTCAGTGGATGAGGACCTGGGGAAGCCCCACCCCCCAGTGCTGCTTCCAGCTCTAGGGCCACCATCAGAAGGACACAGACCTGTTGGAGCAGGGCCAGAGGAGGCCATAGAGATGCTGGGAGGGCTGGAACCTCTCTGCTGTGGGGACAGGCTGAGAGAGTTACTGGGGGTTGAGCCTGGAGAACAGAAAGCTCCAGAGAGACCTTCGAGCCCCTTCCAGTCCCTAAAGGGGCTCCAGGAAAGATGGGGACAAACTCTTTGTAACTCTTTGTTACAATGCGACAAGGGGTAACGGCTTTAAACTAAAAGAGGGGAAATTTAGACTAGGTATAAAGAAGAAATTCATTGCTGTGAAGGTCAGGAGACCCTGGCCCAGGTTGCCCAGAAAGGTGGGAGATGCCCCATCCCTGGAAACATGGGGCTCTGAGCAACCTGATGGAGCATAAGATGCTCATGCTCAGGACAAGGGTTGGACTAGGTGGACTTTTAACCCTTCCAATGCAAAACATTTGGTGATTCCATGAAGAGCACCAGTACAAATGCACACCCACACCACACGTACCAAAGCTGCTGCCAGCCCCTAACAGCTCTCGCAGCCCCACCAGCACCAGAGCTCCACACCCACCCTAATTGCTCACCCACACCAGAGCCCAGCTCCAATGTGAACCCCCACCAGCTCAGCTCCGGGTGCACCAGGGGCTACAACTCCCAGCACAGACAGGAGGTGCACCCCACAGGGTACCGCCAGCCACCCTTGAACTAGAAGCACTGGGATCATCCTAAAGCTCAGCAGCCTTGAACTGGGACCACCTCACTCCAAACTGGGACTGTGTCAAACTGGGAATCTTCAGAGCTGAACACCCCCAAAAGCAGGACTGCTGCCCCCTCCAACAGGGACCACTGCAGTTGCCCAAACATAAAACTCCCCACAAAGTCGGTTGCTTAAACTGGGAGCCCTAGCATCCTCCCAGACCAGGACTCTCCCTTAGTGGGACCATTGCACTTGTTTACTCTGGACCCTACTGAGGGCCTGTTGCGACCACACTGCAGGTGTCCTCAGCCTCTTCCCCCCGCAGCACCTCCCCTCCTCCCCCACGAGTCCCACACCCCCCAGTAAGACAAGAGGGCCACTGTGGTTTAACTCGTTTTATTTAGACTCATACAAGGTAACTGCAGCCCAGTTGGACCGTGCACATGGGGCCGAGACCCCATAGAAATGCAGCAGTAAGTCAGGAGTGGGGTGGGACAGGGTGAGCTGCAGCAGGGCACAGTGCCCGGGCTGCTGAAGGAATGGTCAGTTGTTAAGACAAGGGTTTATGAGAGCTGCCCGCAGTCAGTAATGGTGATCTTCTTGCTTGTTTTGCCATCTTTGGAGCCACAGCGTTCCATGGCTTCCACCACATTCATCCCCTCCTTGACACGACCGAAGACAACGTGCTTGCCATCCAACCTGCAGAAGAAACAAGAGTCACAGCTGGAACCCACCATCCCCACACGGGGACCTCAATACCAGGCCAGGCCTGTCACCTCCCCACCAGGGACTCCCCCAGCTCACTCTCCTGCAGCCTCCAACTCACCACTCAGTCTTAGCAGTGCAGATGAAGAACTGGGAGCCGTTTGTGTTGGGGCCAGCATTGGCCATGGACAGGATGCCAGGGCCTGTGTGCTTCAGGATGAAGTTCTCATCGGGGAACTTCTCCCCATAGATGGATTTGCCACCAGTACCGTTGTGGCGTGTGAAGTCTCCACCCTGCAAATAAGTGGTGTTTCAGGTCACAGGCACAGAAGACTCCTGAACCAGATGCAGCAGCCCCACAGTGGCTACAGGCAGGAGGAAGATCTACCTTCCCACCCCAAATCTGCCAGCATCTAACTCCAAAACCCATGCAAGCTCCAGATCTCCTCACCCGCCCACCTTCCCACTGCAGCGGGAGCACCACACACCTGGCACATGAACCCAGGAATGATTCTGTGGAAGCAGGACCCCTTATAGCCAAATCCCTGCTCACCAGTGCTCAGGGCACGGAAGTTTTCTGCAAAGGAAGAGGAAAAATTGCTGTGAATGACTGCTTTTGTCCAGCGTTAAGGGGAGCATCGGGGTTTAGTGCAGCCACAGTGCAGCCAGTGCTGCTTTACCAACCTGCTGTCTTGGGAACCTTGTCTGCAAACAGCTGCAAAGAGAGGAGAGGCCGTTAAGTCAAGCTGGGATGAAGGCCAGCTGCACCTCCAGCCTGCGGGGATGGCACCCTCCGGCTGCTCAGAGCCCAGGGATCCCCTCTGGGAGGCGAATCCTGGCCGTGCCTGTGACTGTCTCAGATTCCACACCTCACGCTTCTATCTGGAAATTCTGAACTAACGGACGTGGCATCCAAACGACTTTAAATATGCCGCACGTCCCACCAGCAGGGCAGACGCGCACTCCTTCTCCTGGCTGGGTTAAAATTTAAAAACCTCCTTGTCGGGAGCGCAGCCCCCCCCCCCAGCTCCGGGCGGGTGTTGGGCAGCGGCCGCCATCTGCGGTGCCAGGCGGGGCTCTGCGGCAGCCGCAGCGCGGCCATTCCCGGGGCACAGCGCCCGCCGTGCCGGGGATGCCTTCCGCCGCGCTCTGCCCGCCTCGCGGGGCGAGAAATGCTTTCCCTTCGCGGCGATAATCTGCGGCCATCAGCCCGCAGCCGCTCGGGGTGGCGGGGAGCGCGGCGGGAGACCTCCGAGCATCCCGGAAGGCAGGGAAGGCGGCTCGCTCCGATGCGCCGGGGCGGCTCCGGGAGTTGCCGGGGCGGCCCCGGTGTGTGGGGGGGTGGGGTGGAAATGAGACAAAATGGCGGCGCGGCACCCGCGGCCCCAACCGCGGGGACGGAGCTTCTCGGAACGCGGGCTGGCGGCGGGGCCGGGAGGGGGCCGCA
>NW_015091141.1:1924167-1924589 GCF_001431845.1 Calidris pugnax
GCGGCAGGATGGCTCAGTTGTTCTCGAAGAGGGAGAGGAGGTCGTCGTTGCTGCTGGCGGGGAGGTCGGGGGGGCCCAGGTAGGAGAGCAGCTCGTCGGGGTTCGTAAGCTCGGGCAGGAGCTGGGGGGGGGGAGGGGCGGGTGACCGCCGGCTCCCCCCCCCCCCCCCCCCCCAGCCCCAAGGGAGGGAGGAAGGCCCGTCCCGGGGGTCCCGCCCTGCCCAGCCCCGGTCCCTGCAGTGAGGAGCTGCATGGCGTGCGTGAAGGACGGGTCGAGGCTGTCCTTCTCGGCCATCAGCTCGGGCAGGTACTTGTTCTCGGGCTCCATCTTGCCAGCGGACCCCGGTAACAGCGGGGTGGGGGCGGCACCGGCGGCCTGGCCCCCGGAACCGCCGCCCGTAGAGCTTGGCGGCAGGAGGGGCG
>NW_015091141.1:1924763-1930097 GCF_001431845.1 Calidris pugnax
AAGCCCCCGGGTCCCGCAAAGCTGGAACCTGCGGGAGCGAAGAAGGCGAGTGGGTGGGCGGGACGCGGGGCCAGGGCCCGTTCCTGCCCGTCATGGGTCCCCCCCCCACCACGTACCCGGGGCACCGTAGTCGGCGGCGGCCCCTGCCGGCGGTGGCGGCAGCGGCGGGAAGGGCGCGGGGCCGGGCCCCAGCGCCGCGATCATCTCCATGATGTTGGGCAGCACCATGTGCGTGGGGCTGAGAGTCCGGCACCGCTTCAGCGCCGGCCCCTCCGGCTCCTCCTTGATGTGGATGTCGGGTTTGACTGGGACAGGCTTCCAACTGCAGGTCGGGTCGATGGTGATCTCCTCGTGCTCCGAGCTGGGGGAGGCAGGAAGGTGGTGGTGGGGGGTGTGAGTCTGGGGGGCATCCGTGCCCCCGGGGGTGGCACAGTGCCAGTTATGGAGGGATGGAGCAGGGACACCTACTTCTGAATGTAGATCAGGATGCCTAGCATGTACTGGTCCACCTCCAGCCCCTCCAGCAGGGCCGTCTTACTGCAGGCAGGGAGAGGCAGGGTGAGGGCAGGGAACGCCCCCCACCCCCTCTCCCCGAAGGCAGAGAAGGCGGGGCACAGCCCCATCGCCCCCCACTCACTTGCAGACAGGACACCGCCATGTCCCCCTCTCGCAGTTGAGCTGCAGGTAGGACTCCAGGTCAAAGCACTGCGGGGACAGAGAAGTGGCTGAGCTAGTGGCAGGAGGATACGGGGTGGGGGACATCCCCCCAGCCCCCAACCCTACCTGTATGTGCCGGCAGTCGTGGCCCCTGGCCGGGAGCTGAATCCTCCGGAAGGTGATGGGGCACTTGAGGGACACCTTGATGGCTGTCTGCTCCACGCCGTCCTCACCGTTGGGCCCTGGGGTCCCTGGGATTGTCCCACTGCTGAAGTTGCGCTTGACTGGGTGGGGGGGGAGGGTACAAGGGTCAGAATTGGGAGGCCAGGATGTGGGTGGCACTGGGGTGGCACCTGGGCATGGTGCTCCATCACCCCCTTCATGCTGCAGTCCTGGACTGGCACGTGTCCCCCCCCACACCATGCTGGAGTGTCCAGACCAGTGTGTGCCCCCAACCCAGCTGCAGCCCTGGACCAGTGCATGCCCCACACACACACTGTGCTGCAGCCCCCAACCAGGGTGTCCGCCCCCTCTATGCCAGTGTCCTCGGACCAGCGTGTCCCTCCAACATACTGCAGCCCCCAACCAAGGTGTTTCCCCTCACCGGAGGGAAAGCGTGTCCTCCACTCTGCCAGCACCCCTGGACCATAGTCTCCCCGCCACACCACGCAAGAGTCCCCAGGTGAGCATGTCATGTCCCCCTTGATGCTGGAGCCCCCAACCCAAGTGTGTGTCCCCACTATGCTGCAGCCCCCAATCAGGGTGTCCCCCCTGCTGCATCAAAGTCCTCAGACCAGGGTGTCGCTCCATGCTGGAGCCCCCTGATCAGGGAAGGGGGGGTATGTGTGTCCCCATGCCAGAGCCCCTGGACCAACACGTTGACATCCCCCCCATGCTGGAGCCCCCAGACCAGAGTGTGTGTGTCCCCCACGCCAGAGCCCTCAGATGAGGGTGTTCCCCACACTGTGCTGCAGTCGTTGATCAAGATGTGTTCCCCCCTTTTCCCCGCCATGCCAGAGCTCCTGGACCAGCATATTGTAATCTCCCCCTCCCATGCCAGAGACCCCTGGACAAGGGTGTCCCTCTACACCATGCCAGAGCCCCCACACCAGAGTGTCCCTGCCATCGTGCTGCAGCCCCTAACCAAGGTGCCCCCCACCTGCATGCCAGAGACACCCAGATGAGTGTGTCCTCCCCCACTGTGTGGGAGCCCCCAGACCCTCTCCCTCCTGTCCCCTTGTCCCCGGGGGGTGCCAGCGGTGGTGCTCACTTTTGGTGATGCAGTGCTCAGCAGGGAGCAGGCGCTTCTTGATGAGCCCCTGCAGCACTGAGCGCACCGAGGGCCGGTGCACCAGCTGCAGGACGAAGAGGTGGGACTGCAAAGAGAGAGGGGACACTGAGCCATGGCCCCAGCTGCCACTGACCCCTCGGCACCCCCCGGCGACTCACACAGCAGCAGGCGGTGACGGTGATCTGGATGGTGTTCCTGCCAGGCTGGCAGACATGCTTCAGGTAGAGAGGCTTGTGGGAGGTCTTGTTGTCACCACGCTCGATGGTGAGCGGCGTGGCGTTGACGCTGACCTGGACGGAGGCCGGCCAGTTGGTGTTCATCTGCCGGTCCTCGTGGTGGTAGCACTTGAACTGCAGCTCCAGGTCGGGCCTGGTGGGTCAGGGTGGGGGGTGGCTGGGGGGTGGCAAGGGCTGTGCCCCCGCACGAGCCACCACACCGGGTACCACCATGCCACATGCCACACAGCACTGTGACAAGCTATGCCAGTTGCCACCACACTGCACGGTGCTGTGCCATGTCGAGCCACACCACCAGGTACCACCACTCCATACAGCAGCACCATGCTGGGCCAAGCATCACCATGGGTACAGCACCACGCCATGCTGAGGCATCTGGGTACCCGCGCACCGTACAGCACCATGCCGTGCCAGGCACCGCCACACCAAGCCATGCAGCGGACCATGACACAATGTGGCACCGTACATTGACACGCCACACTGTGTGGCACCGCCCCGCACCGTGCCAGGCTGCAGCACGTCGTGCCACAGTGCTGCTTGCTTGGCGCCACGCCGTGCCGCACCTCGCCGCGCCCTGCCCCCCCACCTCATCATGAGGGTCTTGTAGACAGAGTCACGCAGCTGGAAGACGTGGTTGCTGACGGCCAGGTTGTGCTGCAGGCGGAAGGGCTCCAGCACGACGCCGTCCCGCACCGGGAAGGTGAGGCGTAGCTCCTCCCCGAGCGCCGGCCCTGTGGGGAACCCCCCTCGTCAGCCGGGACCACGCCCCCCAAGCCCCGCCCCTTGCCTCGGACCCCACCCTGGGGAAGCCCCGCCCTCTCCAGAACACCCCGCCCCTAGGGAACAAGCCCCTCCCACTCCGGGTCCTCACGCCGTAACACCCACCCACTCCAGGATGCCCCGCCCACCAAAGCGGCCCCTCCCGGCTGAAGCCCCTCCCACTGAGGTCCCCACGCCTTTGAAAAGCCCCCACCACTTCCTATAGCCCCGCCCCCTCCGTATGAAGCCCCGCCCACTACCCCAAGCCACCCTCTCATTGGCCAGTAGCCGTGAGGTCCCTCCCACCACGGCGTCTATGGGGAAGCCCCGCCCTTTTCCTTAGATGCCTCTGCAGCGCCCTGCCCTTAAAGGGGCAACGGCCACCCCACAGCCAACAGCAACCCCCACCCCGTAGCCCCCCCTCCCCCGCCAGGGGGCACCTACCCGAGGGGGACGGGTGCAGAGAGGCGACACTGGGCTTCACATCCGGCAGGAAGGGCGACTTGACATCCTGACCCGGCGATGCATAGGGGGTGATGACGCTTCCCGGCGTCATGGGAGGCGTGGGGTTCCCGGCCAGTGGCGAGCTGGGGTACCCGCGGCCTGGCTGTGGAGGCACCGCGCACCCTCAGCGCCCGGCCAGGCCACATTGTCCCCCGCACCCCACCTGCTGCCAGGACTCACCCCATTGGCGGCCGCCTGGCTGTAGGTGCCAAAGCCGGTGCTCTGTCCGTTGAACTGGTCAGGCAGCTGCGGGAGGAAGGGGTGACCACAGGGGACAGCAGGCCCCCTCCCGTGCCCCACACCTGCTGTCCCATCCTCCAGTACCTTGTAATACGGTCCGGCGTTGCCTGAGGCAGAGAGGTACTGGCCCATGCCCTGCTGCAGCCTGTGGCTGGCGTAGGACGGGGATGGAGCGGAGGGCTGGGGGGCACTGGGGGCGTACTGGGCACCTGCCGCAGCATACTGCGCACCCTGGAGGTAGTGCTGTGCCACATATCCCTGCGGGGCCAGGGGGTTGGTGTCAGTGGCGGGGGGTTGGTAACAGCACGCCACGGCCCCCCCGTAGTGCAGATGCTCACCTCGCTGGAGTACGCCCGCTTGAGGCCCTGGCGGGGGAGCTGCTGGCCCGGGGCGGGGGCAGGGTAGCTGTGCTGGGGCACCCGTTGCCCACCATACAGGGGGCTGGCACCCAGCGCCCGCACGGGGCTCATGCTGATGGGGGAGACACCAGAGGAAGCCATGACACCTGCCATGCCAGCCGGGCTCATGCCAGTGGGACCGCGGGGTCCAGCGTGGGGCAGGAACTGGCTGCCAAAGGGCTGCCCTGCGCCCATCTGTGGTGGGGAGAAAAAGGGGGTCGCCGGTGGGGGGGGTGGTGGCAGCCGGTGGCCCCCCCAGCTCCACCGCAGCCAGGCTCTTACCGTGCTGAACTGGCTCAGCTCCTGGCTCTGCTTCTCCTGCAGCGCTGCCACCGTCGCCGTAGCTGTGGCTGTGGCTGTGGCGGCGGCGGCGGCCACGGCAGCAGCAGCGGCTGCCTGGGTGAAGTCGGCAGGAGGCCGGCTGGCATGCGAGGGCAGCCCCATCCCATTGGGGCCACCGGGGCTACCCGTGTAGCTGGAGAACAGAGAAATGGGCAAGGGGGGTGATGTGGTGGCCCCCGTGGCAGGCGATGTGGCAGGGTGGTGGGCACAGGGATGGCCTTACCTGGCGGTGAAGCCTGTCCCGCTGGGATAGGCACTGCGGCCATAGATGCCCGGTTGCACGTAACCCTTCCCAGTCGCCCCCTCAGTGAAGGGCTGCTGTGGCAGGAACGGCGGTGAGCTCATCCCCGAACTGGTGCCAGCCATCCCAGGCAGCATGGGGGTGCTGGAGCTGCTCCCCCCGGGGCCCATGGGGCTGCCGAAAACCTGGGGGAGTGGGGAGAGGAGGGGTTTAGACAGGGGGTGGCCATGGCTGGGGTGCCTGGGGTGGGGTTGGGTTGAGGATGCTGGGGGGGCCCCAGGAGGAAAAGGGGGGGCTGAGGATGCTGGGGGGCCCCAGGGCGAGAAAGGGGGCGCTGAGGATGCTGGGGGGTGCCTGGGGTGGGCTGAGGATGCTGGGGGTGTACCTGGCTCTGGGAGGTGTTGCTGACCCCCCAGACGGTGGTTACCACGGAGAGGGATCCTGCCGGCTGATTGGTGCTCGGTTGCCAAGGAACGGCCTCGTATGCAAATGAACCATCACTAGGAAGAAAAACAAATTAATTAAGATGGGGGGGTGGGGAGCGAAAGGGGGGGGAAAAGAGGGTGCTCACCCGTGTGGGGTGGATGGTTTCATGGGGTTCATGGAGTTCATCAGCGGCGGGACAGCGTCACTCTCAAGCAGGGCTGCGGGGATGAAGCGGGAGGG
>NW_015091141.1:1930107-1971182 GCF_001431845.1 Calidris pugnax
GGATTTTCAGCGCGCGCGGCCGCGGGAGGAGGGGGCGGGACCCGGCTGGAACCCGCCCCGCCCCGCGCGCACAATAGGGGCCATGGGGACACCGCGCCCCGCCCCGCCCCGCCCCGCCAGGCGCGGGCAGTCGAGCGCCGAGCACCCCGAGGCTGTGAGCCGCGCGTGACAGCCCGCGCGTGACGCGGCGCGTGAGCACGGAGCGGGGGGGCACGCTCGTGCGTGACAACGTGTGCGGGGTGCGACACGCGTGTGTGACCCTGTGTGGGGCGGCGGGGTGTGACATGCGTGCGTGACAGCGTGACACATGCGTGTGACTGCGTGGGGGGACGGTGGGGTGTGGCACGTGTGTGGCAGTGTGACATCCGTGTGTGGCTGTGCGGGGCAACACACGTGTGTGACAAGGTGACGTACGTGGGGCAGCGGGGCATGGCACACGTGTGCCAGCGCAACACGCGTGTGTAGGGTGCCGGGGTGTGACACGCGTGTGACCGCGGGCTGTCCGCGAGTGCACGGCCCTGCCTGGCCAGGGTGACGGTGTGACAGCGACACCATGTGTGACACCACTCTCACGTGTTCAAGCGCCCGTGGGAGTGTTGTGTGCAGCGCTCCCTCCCGTCCCCAGGTGGCGCCGGGGGGACGTGGTGCTCCCTGGGGACACCCTGCCAGCCCCCCTGGGGTCACCCCCACCCGGGACCCCCCGGTGGGACACGGTGGCTCGAGGTTGGGTTTGGGCAGAGAGGAGGGGTGCTCCTCAGGGATGGGCACAAGCCCACGGGTGCCCTGGAAGCTGGAAGGATGGGGGGCACCTCCAGACCTGCCCAAGCCCTTCAGGGCACACCTGACAAGGAACCCTGGGGTGGCCCCTGGACACCCCCAGAGCAGAGCTGTGGGGACTGGGGGACAGTGGGGGGGCTGAGGGTGTCACCCGCCAACAGCCCGTCTTTGGGGGATGCTGCGGGGGTGAGGGTGTCACCCACTGACTGCCCCTCTTTCAGCCCCGGGCAGCTGCACGGCGCAAGGCAGACAAGGACTCCAGGCAGCAGCATGGGGCTTGACAAGGTCTATAGTTAAGGAGGGGGGAGGTGAGCGGGGACAGATGGATGGACGGGCAGACACATGCTGCTGCCGCTGCCTGGCGCTCAGGCCAGGTCCTTGAAGGCGTCGAGGTTGAAGGCCGTGTCGAGGAGCCGCTGCAGCTCTGTCAGATGGGTTTTCTTGTTGCCGGTGGCGGGGGCAGCTGCTGGCTCCCGTCCTGCATACCTGTGAGGAGAAGAGAGGGATGGGGTGGGGTTGCACCCCATCACCCCCCCCCAGCACCACAGCGACCCCCGAGTCCCTACCAGACAGGCTTGGCGCGGTTGATGGTGGTGCGGAGCCGGGGTTTGACGTAGTCGTAGTAGCCCTGGTTCTTGTGCTCCTCCTGGCACCACACCAGCTCAGCTGCCGGGTACTTCTCGGCTTCCCGCTGGAGGAGGTCGAAGGGGAAGGGGGAGAGCTGCAGGGCAGACAGGGGGGTGTCACGGGGGCCACGGCACCACCGGCCCGCAGGCTTGGAGGCAGCCGGACCCCACTCACCTGCTCCACCCTGGTGATGGCCACGTCGGCCTCCATCTCCCGGGCCTTGCGTTCACGGGTCAGGTCGTAGTAGACTTTGCCAGTGCAGAACAGCACCCGCTTCACCTGCGTGGGGTTCTGCGCTGCAGGGCCGCTGTCAGGGATGACACGGAGGAAGTGGGTGCCTGCAGGGGAGAGGAGACAGCACCATCACCCTGCACCTCTGTCCCCCACCAGCCCCTGGCACCCCAGCTGGGAGCGGGTCTTGCTCCCAGTACAAACCATCACGACTGTATGCCGCTTGGGGCTGCCATGGCCCTGCTGCACTGCTCCAGCAGGAAGCAGCTGCCAATGGAGAAATGGAGCCGTGTTTCCCCAGGGTGCCAGACTCGGCACTAATGAGGGGTGACTGATTTCCTGGGTATGTATAGCTGTAGCCAGCACACCCTGGGGGCGAGCAGGGAGCAGGGAGGGAGGCAGCTGCGTCCGCACCGGCACAGAACTCCCCCACACGGGCTGTCTGTGGTGCCCCAGCCAAGCCGCGCTTGGCTGCTCTTTGGTGTGTGGTGGCTGCTGCCAGGTGCACTTTACCCGAGGCAGCCGGATCCTGCCCTTCACCCTTCATCTTGTGGCATGGGGGAGGAAAAAACAGCTCTGTGCTGATAGTACCTGGCAGCATGTCGTCAAAGCTGGAGCGGGCTTCAGGGTGGCGCAGCAGTGACTTTGGAGTGAAGATTATCAGCTGGAAGGGGAGCAGAGGAAGAGGAAGGCGGTTCAGCCTCGCCAGAAACACCTCCCCTGCAGGCAAAGGCCAGAGCACCAACCTGCTCGACGTCCCCCTGCCTCAGTGCAGCCAAAGCCCCCTCAGATTTGTTCCATGCTCTGCCAGACTGGGCAGCAGTTTCTCACAGCACCAGCTTTCCCAGTCTGGGTTTCCTCCAGGGAAGCGGCTGAGGTGCTGCCGGGGCCCTGCCTGCCCCATGGCACCGTTATGTTATTTACCCCTGCCAGCACCCAACACCTCTGACCTCCCCGTGGAGCGCAGGAAGGGGTTGCAGCCACCCTGGCAGCACGGCATGTACCGAGCCAACCCTGGACAGCAAGAGGTCCTTGGCCTCGGCAGAGGCAAACTGCTCGTGTTTGCTGCCAAGGGGCAAGAACAAGCCAGGCCCACGTCCCGTCCCCAGGCTGCCCTGGCCTGGCACCGAGCCAGGCGCGGAGCAGCCAGCACTGACCGGTTTGCGGAAAGGCAGGAGGATCTGGCGCCGGAGGACGTGGAAGAAGTTGGCCGGAGTGGAGCAGTTCACGACGATCCAGTTGCAGTCATAGAGCTGGCGCACATCAAAGTCGTCCAGTTTCTGCCCCACCAAGTGCGGCCAAGGGGATTGCAAGAAACACAAGGTGCCTCTTGGCCTCACAGCTCCAGCAGTGGGGAGAAGAGCCCATCCCATCCCCCAGCTCTCCCTTCCTCCTTCCTTTCCCCCTCCAGAGCACATGGAGACCTGGAGAGGCTTCAAGTCTGTGTGGGGGCACCTTGGGGAGCCAGCAGCCCCCTCCCACACCACTTTGGAGGCCTGTGCACTGCGCAGCAGCGCCAGGGCCAGCAAAGGTGCAGCCTGAGCACCGCATTCAGCCCCTTTCCCCAAACCCTCACAGCTGCAGCATGAGCCCAGGGCTTCCTGCACCTCCTGCTACTGGCTCCCAACGCCCGCCCCAACCCCGCACTGCTGCACTGAGCCCCCCCGGGTGCTCTACCCCCTCCCCACAGCAGGGCAGCGGTCAGATCCAGCACACAGGAGGGTTGGGCTGAGCTCAGTGCAGCTGCCACTCACGGGGAAGACATCGGGATCATCGTTGCACATCTGCAAGAATCGCTCTGGGCGGGCGGAGGAGTGCTCGGGACCCTGCGGGACCAAGGCAGAGGCAGAGTGAGCAGGGCACAATACAGGTGCGAGGACTCAACGGCACAGCTGCACCGTGAGCAGTTCTACCTGCAGCTGCTGCCCTCAGCTCTGCTGCTGGTGCAAGCCAGGCAATGGGCACCCTTGGGTGCCTGTGAGCTGGGAGGGTGCTTACCATGCCCTCCATGCCATGGGGAAGCAGCAGGACGATGCCGTTCTGCCTGACCCACTTGGCCTGCCCAGGACAGATGAACTGGTCGATTATGCACTGAGCGGTGTTGTGGAAGTCCCCAAATTGGGCTTCCCAAAGCACCAGGGCATTGGGGCTGGCCATGGCAAAGCCCAGCTCGAATCCTGAGGGATGAGAGAGAAGCAAGGGGGTCATCCTCCCGGAGTGGCTTCACCCCCTGGCCAGTGGGTGCAGACCCCCTGGCTCACCAAGGACGCCGTACTCCGACAGAGAGCTGTTGCAGACGGTGTAGGGAGCCTGGTTGGGCCAGAGGTGGTTCATGGGGATACAGGTTCTCTTGTCCACATTCTGATCATGGAGGACGTGGTGGCGATGGCTGGAAGAGGAGAAAGCATTACTCTTATCATCACCCTTTGGGTCCCTTCTCAAAAGGCTGGAATTGCTTTTTACAGCCACCAAAAGCATGGATTTACCTGAACGTCCCCCTCTCAACATCCTGGCCACTCAGGCGGATGTGGATGCCCTCTTTGAGCAGGGAGCCAAATGCCATGTACTCTGCCAGGGCCCAGTCTACCGTCCGGTTCTTCACCATCTCCCCACGAGTTTTCAGAATACGGCTCAAACCTGCCAGGACAGCAGTGGGTTTGTAGTCGGTGTGGAAGGGAGCTCCAGTGACACCCTGTTTGTCCCTCAACCTGCCCACAAACTGACAGACTGCAAATGCTCAGGGCAGAGGAATAGATCTACCTCTGCCTGAGGGATGAACCAGGAACAAGGAATCAGGACTGCAGGGAAAGATCAGCCCTGAAGAAAAGCTTCTCCTTGGTTCACTTCCTTAACCACAGCTCCCTCGAGAACTGATTCTCATACACTCACGGAGTGGTTTGTGTTGGAAGGGACCTTCAAGGGTCACCTAGTCCAGCCCCCCCACCATCAGCAGGGACACCTTCCACTAGACCAGGCTGCTCAAAGCCCCCTCCAACCTGACTTTGAACACTTCTAATGATGGGGCATCCACAGCTTCTCTGGACAACCTGCTCCAGTGGCTCGCCACCCTCACCGTAAAACATTTCTTCCTTATGTCCCATCTAGACCTGCTCTCTTTCACTTTAAACCCCTCGCCCCTTCTCCTGTCACTACAGGCCCTGGTAAAAAGTCTCTCTGCACCTTTCTTATCAGTCTCCTTTTCTTATCAGTCCCCTTTAAGTACTGAAAGGCTGCAACAGGGTCTCCCTGGAGCCTTCTCTTCTCCACGCTGAACACCCCCAACTCTCTCAGCCTTTTTGCTGAGGAGAGCTTTTCCAGTGCCAGGATCATTTTTGTGGCCTCCTCTGCACCCGCTCCAACAGGTCCACATGTTCCTTGTGCTGGGGTCCCCAGAGCTGGACACAGTGCTCCAGGTGGAGTCTCAGGGGGAATGGAGAAGAGGGGCAGATTCCCTTCCCTTGGCCATGCATATTGAAGCACTCTATCAGGTCCCTTGCTTCCAGGCTACGTTCCAGCCCTATCCCACATCTTCTCTGGAACAAACAGCCAGTCTGGCATAGCTCCCGCAAGCTCCTACCTCCATGGATAGTGAAATCCTCCACCGGCACTGAGCTGGCCACTTGACCAATGTGCGTCAAGTCCTCTTCGTTCAGACCGGTGGAAGGGCAGGTCATGCTCCGGGGCTGGCCATCCAGAGTGAAGAAACCTGCAAGAGGAGCAGTCCATCGTGCAGGAGCCGTGCCCAGCTCCATGTCAAGAGCTCAGGTCACAGACACCCTCAAGCAAGGGCGGAGATGCCAGGAGCCAAGAGCATCAACCCACCTCTCCACCAGGGTGATTTACTAGAAAATAGCTGCCATGGCTCCAGAGAAGCCAGGTTCTTTGCTAGGGTCCTCCAAAACATTGCTGCTGACTTACCAGGCCAGGGCGAGTCCAGCCAGTGCTTGATGTGCAAGATCTTTTCATCCTTGGATCTCGCGTGGGCCTCCTCGCAAATCTTATCATACTTGGCAATTTCCTCCTGAAAGGCAGAACCGGGAGGCAGAAAAGCATTAGTGAGGGGTATCCAAACAAGGGTGCTGAGCCTGGGAGCCCTGGCATGAGTTTGCCAGGATGCTGGAGGGCACAGCTGCCCCCGCAGCAGAGGAAGCCCTGGGCTGTGCAGCTCAGCCTTAGAAACCAGAACCACTGCTGGGGGCCCCAGTTCCCCAAGGGATAGCTCTGCTGCCATCCAAACCGACAACTCGATTTCAATCCTAAAGATGCTGCAATGTGGTACCGGGGCAAGGAGGAGCCGGCAGAGCTGCTGCCATGCTTGCTGCCAGGGCAGCAGAGCTGGGGCAGCGGACTTGCCCCAGATACCTCCAGGCCACAGCAAGCCCAAGTGCTGCAGAGTCTAACTCCTGGCCGTGCTTCAATGGCCCAGCACTGTATGGCCTGTGCCGCACCGATCACAGGGCAATCCTTGAACGTTCCTGCACTGTTCAGAGCTGGCACAGTCCAAGGACAAGCCTCAGCTTCTAACCCGTCGCTGCCTGGACTACAGCACCCACCCAACCCCAGCACAGCTCTGCCACCTTTAGGTGACAAGCACAAGCAGAAATGGGCCTGTCACATTGTCCACACCCAGGTATGAACCAAACAAGCATTTTTCCCAGGGATGCCGGTCACAGTTTTCCTCCCCAAGCTAGGGGGCCCAAGGGACAGTACCTCGTACTCAGGTTGATTTACCACCCCCTGGGAAATCAGCAACTCTGCGTATTTCTGCAGCACTGGCTTCTGTTTGCGGATCTGTTTGTACATCAGGGGTTGTGTGAACATGGGTTCATCCATCTCATTGTGACCGTTGCGCCTGTAACAAACCTGCCAAGATGGGAAAGAGCCTTTGAAAGCAGCTGCTTGCAACCCATGGCTCTGAAAGCTGTCAGAGGTACCCAGGTCTCTGTGCGAGGAAGGGTCTCAAACAGCCCAGGAAGGACCTAAGTGTGTCCTCCCCCATGTTGGAGGCAAGGGCAGGCTCCATACAGAGACAGTGTCGCCTCTCCAAGTGCTATTACAGCCATGTTGCCTTGCTTTACAGCACCTCCCCTCTCCCCTCAAATCAAAAGGGCCAGACAAGCCCTGAAGAGAAACTCAGCTTTCAGAAAATACACCCCAAGAAGCACCAGCAAGCATCCACAGAGAGCCACAGCTTTAGGATAAAGCCTCATGCCACTTTTCTTACCAAATCCACCACCACGTCCTTATGGAAGGTGCTTCGCCACTCTGCTGCCACATTGCACACATAAACAACAGCCTCTGGGTCATCCGCATTGACATGGAAAATGGGCGCGTTGACCACACGGGCGACATCAGTTGGGTATGGAGAGGACCGGGCCATCCGTGGGTCTGTGGTGAAGCCGATCTGCAGCAGGTGAGGGAATGGGACCACCACAGTTGTAAGGATTTGGAAAGCAGCACATGCAGCTTCCAGGGCAGCCCGTATCAGCTGCAGCTGAGACGGGGTTCCCTCACGGCTGCGCCACTCAGCACAACCTGCCCATCTCCTGCACCCCGGGCACTGCAGCCTGTCCCAGTCCCTGTACCATCATCCCACTGCACCCATGGAGACTGACTGGTCCCAGTGAAAAGACTCTGGTTTACATGGGGGCAGAACGGAGTAGCCCTGCATGATCTCGCACACTGAGCACCAGGTTGCCACCACCTCTGCACCAGGCTGGACTCAAAAGCTGCTATTGTTGAGCAGCTGGGTATAAAGTACCCCCTGCTGACCTCAGGACTACGGCTCATGCCAGGAATGTTGGCTGGGAAACAGCTACTGCCTGCTGCCAGCTGCCATCCAGACCTGAGCCTGCAGAAACTGCTCAGCAAGGGACCCCACAGACACCAGGGATTTGCTCCTCACCTGGTTGTTCACCACGACGTGGACTGTGCCGTGGGTGGTGTAGGAGGGCAAGTCACTCAAATGGAAGGTCTCGTACACAATGCCCTGCCCAGCAAAAGCGGCATCTCCGTGCAGGAGGATGGACATCACCTGTGAGATGTGAAGCCACAGTGGTCAGCAGGGCCTCTGCAGGGACAGTGGGCAGGGGCAGCCACCAGGAAATGACCCAAGTCCCATCCCCGTGAGCCTTTGGCATCCCAGAAAGGACACGGAGTATCTCATCAACACATCCGATGCTTTCTCAAGGGATCGGAGTGGAGCCGGACACAGTCGGCACAACCACTGCAGAGAAGGATGTGTCCACTAGTTCTCCCCCGAGCAAAGATGGCACACACAGGCACCTCGATCGGGCAGCAGGATGGCACCCAGTGGACTGGGAGACCAGTCCTGTTCCCAAACACACATCCCAAAGCAAAGCCTTTTCCTAACTGGGGGAAGATCACCCCAGATCTTTGGGGAAGGAGCTGGAACGGGAGCTTGTTCCGGTTTCAGTGATGTTATTTTGCTGTCATACCCTGGGGCTGGCTGAGGACACCGCCTGTCAGACAAGGACAGAGTTCTTCTATTTATACCCAGCCCTTGGGGTGTAGGAGGAAGGAAAGCACTTCTGATCTCACCCTTCCACTTCTTGGTGTTGTAGACAGGTCTGCGATGAATCAGACTGCAAATAAATCTCCCACCAGCCCCCTCCCCACCTTCTCTCCCACCCGGGTGCCGAGAGCTGCCTCCTGCTGCTGGTTCCAGCTTTCCCAGCCTCAGGAATGGTTATCCCTGGTCACGTTGAGATCCTTCAGCTTGAGGCTCCTACTGCCAAGCCCCCCAAGCTGTGATGCTCTGGTTGGCTTTCAGGAGCACCCCTCATTTTCCTGCTCCCCACAGCCCAGCTGAGTCGGTCATTCAGAGATGGAGGAAGCGGCAATAGGAGCTCGGCATGGCTGATTCCCTACCCCAAAGACAGCAGGGAAGAATGGGGGAGTCAGGGTGACAGCAGGGTGATGGCTGGGGAAGGGGCACAGCAAACAAACACCAGGAAACCCATCAAATGCTGGGTTTCCTCACCTTCCCACCAAACCCCATCCAGCCCAGGCCACTTCACTGCGGGCACCTCAGCACACTCACCTTCTTCCCTTCTGTGTCCCCACAGTAAAACTGCTCCGCTTTAGTCTTGCCTTGAACAACAGGATCAGCTGCCTCCAAGTGAGAAGGATTTGCCACCAAGGAAAGGGTGATGTTCCTGTCAGTGACGCGGTTAATCCGCCGGTGGTACATTCCCAGGTGGTACTTGACATCACCAGAGCCCTGATGGAGGGGAGAGGAGAGTCACCCTCAGGAACACGAGCAGCTTCTGGGCACAGAAGGAGACTTGAGGTATGGTGGTGCTGACCCCAGAGGCTGAAAAACGGGGGCATTTTCTGGAGGCACCTCCAGAAAGCAGCAGGCACTCACGTGAGGAGCTGACCTGGCATTCAGCAGAGCAAAAGTAGCCTGTTCCAGGTGCAAAACCGCCAACAAACCTCAGACACCCATCAAGACCATCTAGGTAAGGTTGTAAGTGCAGGGGAAGAAGCAAGTGTGACGGGTTTGGGGAAGACACTGCAAAACAGAGCTGGGATAACAGTCACCCAAGCTCTGCATGCACTGTGGCAGTACAGCTGCTCCTGGCACCGCTCACAATATGCTGCATTTTCCACTCGGGGCACCAACGCTCCAGGCTGCTGCATTCTCACCTCAAAACCCCCCGTGAAGGGCATGGCAGGACAAAGCCAGCCCAGTCCAGCTTTCTGAAAGCCAAATCATCCCCACTTACGATGCTGGAAGCTTTGGCGCATGAGTGCCTTGCAGTGACAGAGCCTGCAGCACTAGGGGCTGCTGCAAGGGTACAAGCCAACCTCTGCTCCTGGCTGCGTTCCCCTCACTTCGTTGTTCAACCCACAGCTACTTTATGCCCATGGAGAGCCACTGACCACCCAGCCTGCACTGGAGACACCAGCAGCAGCCAGGGCACATGTACCCCCTGGGACAGGAAAGGGCACACCAGCACTGGCACTGACACAAAGGCTTCAGTCACATGAGTGTCCATGCAATCTGGAAATCCTTGTGGTGCCAAAGCCAGCGAGTGACACCAGAAGTGGTGGCACAATCCAGCTCACTCTGTATGGCCACAGCCTCCAGGGACTGCATGAGGACAGGCAACAGAAGCTGCTATGGGCAGAGGAGGAGAAGACTCACCTCATCAGCAGCCTCCAGCTTGGAGTCAAACTGGCAGAAGATTTGCTCCAGCTCTTTCCTGATCACATTGGCAAGAACATTCAGGCGTCCCCTGCAAAAGCCAGACCACTGTTGGCAACCAGCAGCGTCAGCCCGGCATTGAGTGCCGACAGTGACCCGCCATCGCTCCCATTACCCAGAGGCGGTGTGACAGCCCCACACCTCCAGCGACAGCTATAGGGTCACCCAGGAAGGAGGATCTGCTGTTTCACCCGAGAGGAAGACTGAACACCTCTCAGCATGGGGAGGGACCGGCCACCACTGCATCCCAACAGCTGCTCTGGCACAGGCAGCCCAAATCCTACTTTGGGATTCAAGCTCTGCCACTCAAGCCACCACCCCTCTCCAGATCAATTTACAAATGAGCTGAAGCTGAAAACACCACGATGAGCGGAGGGCAGCCAAGGCCTGAGCTCTCCAGGTAAGGTTCACCACTACCCAAGGCCAGTCAGGCAATTGCAGAAACCAATTTGCCCTCCAGTACTGACCCCCAGCAGCATCGCCCTCCTCCGTGCCCCAAGGAGCACTGAGGAGAGAAGCAGGGTTACCTGTGGGGCATCCCCATGATAACATAATCCACTCCCTTCTCACTCGACTTATCAATAATGGTCTTTAAGGCTGGGATCAGCACTTCGCAGCCCTCCAGACCAAAACGCTTCTCAGAAGACCATTTCCGATGGAGGAACTCTTCAAACCTGGAAGGCAAAGGGTGAGAGGGATCAGTGCCAGGGCTACAGCTGAGGACAGAAAGCAGAGAAAGGATGGGGACTGCACTGAGGGAGCCATAGCACCAAGTGATGCTTAAGCAGACATCACACAGCAGCACGACAGCCTTCCTGGTCACCCCAGTCCCCTCCTGCAGAGAACAGCTGACTGCTCCCCCACCCTGACTCTGTGCTGCACTTAAACCTTATTTTTCGACCTTTTCTTTTAGGATCATCCATGTTTTCAGGCTCTTAGCCAGCACCTGAGCCTGCCAGCCCAGCAGCTTGCTGGTTGGCAGTCACCCTGCTGATTAAGCCGAGTGCAACAGATGACATCAAGAAGTGACTCAGGTGGTGACTGCATCGCTCTGTCTGGGAACAAACCACCCTGGCAGCATGGGAAGAGAAGAGGAAGGTGAAGCCCCCCCGGTGTACCTTGTGGAGCGGACCAGCCTGGCCAGCAGCGTGCGTTTCTCTTCGTTGGTGAACTGCATGATGCCCGGGGTCTCAAACTTCTGCCGGATCCACTGGCACTGCTCCAGGTCGTTGATAAACATGAACTCCACGCCGATGTGCTGACAGTACGCCATCTGCCCCGACAGAAGAAAGGCAGTGGGGCAATCACCAGGGCTTTAACACCTCACCCCCACAACCACAGGCACACACAACATCATATTGGACCATGGGGCCAGGGACTCTTTCGTTCCCCTCCTCAACATTTCAGCAAGTCAAAGAGCCCTCCTGCACCAGTGGAGATGCAAACCCTCCTGGCCTGGCAGCTGCACCACACTGCCCAAACACCAGCAAGCACTGCCTGAACACTGGCAACCGCTGTTGGCAATGGGAGCCTGGGGCCCCACTGAGCAGCACCCATCAGCTAGCCCCATTTTGGGAGCCCTGTTTGAGTTGTTTTCCCAGGAAAGGGGACGCCACAAGGGACATCCTGGTATGCTACAGGGCACCTCGGATCCTGCACATGACCCAGCATCAAAATGTTTAATTCTCTTTTGCTGAGGGGTCCAGGACCAGACTCTTGAGTCCTTCACATCCACCTTGGAGGTGAGATTTTCCATATTGGTGGCATCAGCTGTGCTCAGGTACACAACCCCACTTCATATGGCAGGGAGAGAATCAGCAAAACAATCTCCCTCAACAAATAAGGAGCTCGTTCTCACAGCATACCTAAGATGTTGATGCAGCTTTGCTTCTCCCAAGGTCAGCCTGTCTTGGTAGAGACCATCTGAGCAAGCCTGCAGTGTGCATGGGAGCCACCTGCACTCTCAGAGCAGGTAGAGCAGGGTATGAAATGCGCCGGGAAAGGGGAACTGGCTGCAAGAGCTGGAAGCCCCAGCCCCAGGATGGAGCTGCTCCTGCACTGAGACCCTCCAAGGGGCACCACACAGCACTATGGAGTTAGGGGGAGGCAGAAAGGTATTGCCTGCCTCCAGCTCGCTCCTGCTCTTCCAGCACCTTTTGCTGCTTTAAACTGGAAAACATAGCTGAGGAGGTTTCCAAAAATGCAATGTTTAGTTGCCTGGGGTTTGCTCCATCTTGGGTAGACCAAACACTTTGCCCCAAGGCAGCACTCGATGACACAAAACTGGGAGGGGTTGCTGACACAGCAGAAGGCTGTGTTGCTATCCAGCAAGACCTGGACAGGCTGGAGAGTTGGGCAGAGAGGAAGAGGATGAAATTCAACAAGGGCAAGTGTGGAGTCCTGCTTCTCAGGAGGAATAACCCCCTGCACCAGTACAGGTCAGGTGTGACCTGCTAGAGAGCAGCTCTGAGGAAAAAGATCTGGGAGTCTCAGTGGACAACAGGATGCCCATGAACCAACAATGTGGCCTTGTGGCCAGGAAGGCCAATGGCATCCTGGGGGGCATCAGGAAGAGTGGGACCAGCAGGTGGAGAGAGGTCATCCTGCCCCTCTGCTCTGCCCTGGGGAGGCCCCATCTGGAGCACTGGGACCAGTTCTGGGCTCCCCAGTTCCAGAAGGACAGGGAACTGCTGGAGAGGGGACAGCAGAGGGCTACAAAGAGATGTTCTAGGCTACAAAGGGGCCTAGAACATCTCTCTTATGAGGAAAGGCTGAGGGACTTGGGTTTTTTTCAGTCTGGAGAAGACTGAGGGGGCATCTGATCAACGCCTCTAAATACTTCAAGGGTGGGTGTCAGGAGGATGGGGCTGGTCTTTTTTCAGTGGTGCCCAGTGACGGGACAAGGGATAACAGGCACAAACTTGAACATAAGAAATTCCATATAAACATGAGGAGGAACTTCTTTACTTTGAGGGTGGCAGAGCCCTGGAAGAGGCTGCCCAGGGAGGTGGTGGTGTCTCCATCTCTGGAGACATTCAAAACCTGCCTGGACACGTTCCTGTGGGACCTGCTCTGGGTGACCCTGCTCTGGCAGGGGGTTGGACTAGATGATCTCCAGAGGTCCCTTCCGACCCCATATCATTCTGTGATTCTGTGAAGCTGGAGGTGATCAGAGATGACCAGGTAACATGGGGTGGCTGCTATAAGTGGGGCAAGTGCCAAGGAGCACCTCCCAACCTGAAAAGCTAAAAATCTGCAGGTTGGTGCAGGCTGCAGGCACCAGCAGGGCCCAGGACCTCCAAAAAGCAACTGCTCAGCCCTGGCTCTGAGCTGCAAACAGGTCTCACACAGCCCCCCCCCGCTCTCCTCACCTCCAGCCGACGGATGATTTCCCGGAGCGGAAGAGCTGATTCATTTCCACCGATGAAAGTGGTTGTGGGCAAGTGGAATACCTTGTCGAGGTCAGATTCATCCAGCCCATAAAAGCCTGCAGGATTTTTCATGGGTGGGACAAGCGAAAGCAAGAGAGAGAAGGAAGGAAGGGGGATGGGGCGACACCGTCACGCAGGGACCGGATGCATTCGGGAGAGGTGGGGAAGGGACAAAAAAAAGCAGCATAAAACCAAAAATAAGCATGAAGGAGGTTTATAAGGATAAAAACCAAGCCGTAATTAAACGAAAAGACATTAAGCACAGATCAACAAGGTAATGCAGGAAATTAAATACAAAGCAATATATATATGCATGTAAATTGGTAATTAAAATCCAGGGTGCGAGTCGGGAAGTTTGTAGCCCCAAGAGTGAAAAAATACACCACAAATTATAACAGAGGGGAGAGAAAAGAAACAGAAGAATTGAGGAGTCACCGAGGTATCACCACATGGTAGGAATTAAAAATGAAGAGTCAACATGGAAAAGGAAATGGTTAAAACAGACAAACCCCAAAGAGGGATAGAAAGAGAAGGAAGAGAGAGAAAACAGCACCAGGGCTCTGCGACGGACTCTCCTGAATAGCTCAGCCCGGGAGCGGGGCAGCCAGCCGACCCCTCCAAGGTTTTGCTCTCCAGATACTCCCTCACCCAATTAACAGCCTTTTAATTAGGGGTTTAACCTAGCTCTGCTCAGCAAATCCCTTCTTCTCGGTGCTAGCACCTCATGGTTCATAGGCAGCTCCTACTTACAGCATACGGGGCTCAGGGTGCACCTGGGATGATGCCAAGCAGGGCTGGGAGCCAAACATCAGGTTTTGGAGCTGCGCATGAGCCCAGCAGCCACCTGCTGCTGTTACAGCATCGGCAGGTCCCTGCCAGGGCCTGCAGCAGCTCCATGGTACCCTAAAGCCACTGGAGGTGCCTCAGTGCCTGCTGAAGCTCATGGTTGTCTTTGGGGAAATTGAGGCACAGAGGAGGAGTAACTGGCTGAACAGGTGCAGCAAGGCAGAAGCAGAGCTGGGGAGTCTCAAGGCCCTTTTGAAGCCGGAGCTTGGCAACAGGGACAGGTTTTGAGGTGTTTTCTAACCTGGGGCAGGAGCCACAAAGGAGGCAGAGTCGCCCCAACTCCCTCCAGCTCACCCCTACCCAGTCCAATGGCTCAGCTGGGGTCTTTTTTAGGGAGGGTATGGGGGATGCCACCCCTAGACACCACAGGGCAGTGTAATCTGCTTTCCCCTGGGCAAAAAGAGGAAAAATTGGCCCCTCCAGAGCTGGCCCTACTTGAACTTCATCTTGAAAGAGTCGACCCCTCGCAGTCTGGTCAGGAATGGAGGATGAGCTGGAGACGGGGCTGGCCACAGCTCACCCTTGCACAGCCTCGAGAACGGTGCTTGCTGGAGGCTGGGAACACCCACAGCAAGCCCAGAACAGAGTCTTTCCTGGTTCCAACTGCCGTCCATCCCCTCCCCGCACACATCACCCTCCTGGGCACTGCTAGTTCCCAGGGAAGGAATTAAGCCAGACCCTGGGGAGCTCAGCTCTGAAGTCATGCCTGGGAGCACTGAACCATAGCCAGTGGGTATGGAGGGTCTGGCCCCGCATCTCCAGGACCTCTCTGTGGTTCCTTTCCAAACAGAAGTCCTGCAGAAAGGCAGCATTTGCACAGAGTGTCCCAGTTACGCTGCAGGCTGGAGGGTTCAGGGAAGCCCCAGTAATTTGCTGCAGCTCCCAGCCCCACAGCACAGCCTTCGGCTTGCTCTGCCACACCAGTCTGAAGACTCAGGCACACTTTGGGGGATATCAGATTTTAAAAGGAGTTTTCAAGTCTCTGAGCATCTCTGCTTCTGCTTTGCTGCAGCCCGCCAGCTTTTTTGACAGTGCTGAGTATTTACAGGCAGCAATACCATCAGATGGGGTGGAAGGCGAAGGATGAGCTGCCAAATTTTGACTGGGACAAAACCAGGGCAGAGTCAGGAGAAGACCGCTTGGATTTTTAGGAGACGAACCAATCGGGGAGATTGAGGCCTCATGAAATTAATGTTCACAACCAAACATGTACTCTAGCAAGCTACGCATGCAACACACAGTATGGAAAAGGCCAGCGAGGCTCTAAATTGGGGATCTCTACAGGTGAAGTATCGCTAACCAAGCGCCTACTTCTAGACTTTTAGCAGGACAAATTAAAATTAAATATGTTACAAAACTCAAGAGTGGTGCAAAATGGGAGGGGATCGCTTTACCGGCTTGGTTCATGCCCAGAATAACCTATTCAAAGAGAGTCCTGCACTCCAGAGGGTTAAAGGCTCATTAATTGCATACCTCCTACTGTTAACACTCTCAGCCGCTCCTTGAACACTGTAAGATCTGAGGTGGGCAGGAAAGGGGTTGCAGAAAGGGAGAAGATAGAGACACGCAGTCAAAGTTAGTAAAAAAAAAAAAAAACACCTGGTACTGTGAAAACTAGTCATCAAAAGCACGAGTCAAAAAAATATGGTATTTAAAATACAGTCAAAAACCATCAGAGGCAGAAGGGCTAGGATGGAGGATGACTAAGCACTAAGCAGAAAAGAAATCCCGGTGGAAAGTCTGGTGAGGAAGGAGGAGCAGGGAGGGGAACACAGGGCATCAGACACTGGGGAGCAGTTGAGCTGCATGGTTTGAGATCTCCTCTCGTGCACTTCTCAGACAGGAAAGGGAGACCGCCCAGCACAGCATCTTCACCTCCTACATCCAAAAGGCATCTTCCCATCACGCTGCATCAAGGGGAGTGTTATCCACTGCAGAGCTGGGACCTGCCTTCACTGACATCTGCTCCCGGAGGGTTTTGCTACTGGGAGGATTTCAAGGTCACCCCCAAGGAGGCACCACTGCTGCCTACACACGGGCAGGAGGGGGATCAAGGTGTTAATGAGCAGGCCGTTAATGGAGAAGAAGACCAATGGTGAGGCAGCATGCACAATGCTGTCACTTCTGGAGCATGCTCAGCACAGGTGGGACTGCTGGGATGCTGGGACAGATGCCGGCAGGGCTGCCAGAGTGGCAGGCACCATGTGTCACCGGAGCACACTCCCCAGCTAGGTTAGGTGACACGAGTGCCTCAATCTCACCTGGGTTACAAGAAAGGCTTTGGAAACACTTCTCCTTTTGGTCAGCACAGAAAAAAATCATACATTTAGATGTTTGGTTACCAAGGTCTCAGACTGGAGACAGAAGAGGTGGCAGTGCTCCCAGCCCATCTCCCTGCGGGCGCTCACCTGGCTCTTACTGAGCTAGAAGACAATTTCCATCAACTGATGGGGCAAAAGGCAAGAGCAGCTGCCTTCCACAGAGAGACAGACAGACAGACAGATGCTCAGACACACACCGGCTTCCACGCACCACCGGGATTTCAGTGTGCTAAGGCATTATTTCCTTGGATGGGTCACATCAAGCTCTGCAGTCATTTCATCCTGTTTTACACCACTTACCATGCCAGATCAGCTGCAGTAGAAGACCAGGATGAGATTATTTTGATTTTTAAAAAGAAAAGATTAAGAGGAATTTGGTGCTCCAGCCCCACCACTCATCAGAACAAGTACCCCCAGGCGGGCTTTCCTCCCCTTACATTTTCTCCACAGCTCACACTGCTTAATCCAAAGAGAGCTTCCAAACCAGACAGAAACCAGTTGCTAAACAAAAGGCAATTGAGAAGAAAGATCAATTTTGGAGATTAATCATGCAATTCCTTTGAATTACAGCACTGCCCGGGCATGGTTTAAGCTGTTGGCAGCAGAGCTCACACCACAAAAGCTGACCTTTAAGGATTTCAGTGCTCAGAAAGAGGAAACGAGATTGTTTCCAAGTTTCAAAACCACTCCTGTTATTAACTGCTCTGTCAAGTGTTAAGAAATACTCTTTCAAAGCAAAAAAAAAGCCAGCAGGATCTGCTTAAAAATTGTTTTTCCCTGCCACAGGCAGGCAACACCCAATCTTAAACTCGGCCAGAGCTCTGCCCACACTACGCTACTCTCCTCCCCTTCTGCCAAGGACTGATTGAGAGCTACAACTGACAAGTTGGTATTTTAAGCTCGACCTGATGAGTTTTTCCAGGATGAGGTTACCAGGGGCAAGTCTACTTGGTATAAATAATACTTACAACAAGATAATAATGCCTATGATTAGACACAGCCATTTGAGTCTGGGGTCCTACCATGGGCCACAGCTCCAGCATGAGCTAGCAGCTGATACTAGCGTAGCTTGTTCCCAGTACTCCTTATTTCCTACCAAGTCATGAATTCCTGGTCATTAAATCAGTATCAGGAACCACAATGACAGACACCTTAATATGAAAGCCACAAAGAAACAGAAATTTAACATAAAGCCTGGCTCCAATACATAGATCATGGGCTGAGATTCTCTTCCAGCTGATGCCTTACAGACCAGCCAGGCCTGAAGACTTGTCACTGCGGCGAGCCAGGCTGGGTCACGCTGCTGGGCTTGTGACCACTCACCCTGGGGGAGCAGGAAAAATGGAGCTTACACCACATTAGCCACGTTCTGTGCTGTGACGATGCCATCAGCCCCACCCTGCAGTTGGGGCTCCAAGGATCTTGGATCACTTTGGGCCCTTGGGCTCTTCTTCCTCTGAAGCAAGTACACTGCTGGAGCACACATTGCTTCAGAGGAACAATGCAGTCAAAGCAGAAGATAAGCCCTCTGAACTGATTTCCCCACTGAAGCAGTGTGTGAGTTCAATGCCAAGCAGAAACCAGGAAGGAGCAGTGTCCCTCAAGGGTCTTTACTGGGACCAGTATGGTTTAATATTTTCATCGATGGCATGGATAGTGGGATCGAGTGCATCCTTAGCCAGGTTGTGGATGATACCAAGGTGAGTGGTACAGTTGACATGCTGGAGGGAAGGGATGCCATCCAGAAGGACATGGACAGGCAGGAAGAGTGGTCCCTTTGAAGTTCATGAAGTTCAATAAGGCCAAGTGCACAGGTCAGGGCAATCCCCAGTCCCAGCACAGACCAGATAGATGGATAGTGGGTGGAGAACAACCCTGAGGAGAAGGACTTGGAGATGCAGGTGGATGTAAAAGTGGACATGAGCCATCACTGCATGCCTGCAGCCCAGAAAGCCAAACATAGCCTGGGCAGCAAACAAAGAAGCATAGCCAGCAGGTCAAGGGAGGTAATTCTGCCCCTCTTCTCCATTCCCCTGAGACCCCACCTGGAGCACTGTGTCCAGCTCTGGGGACCCCAGCGCAAGGAACATGTGGACGTGTTGGAGCGGGTGCAGAGGAGGCCACAAAAATGATCCTGGCACTGGAAAAGCTCTCCTCAGCAAAAAGGCTGAGAGAGTTGGGGGTGTTCAGCGTGGAGAAGAGAAGGCTCCAGGGAGACCCTGTTGCAGCCTTTCAGTACTTAAAGGGGACTGATAAGAAAAGGAGACTGATAAGAAAGGTGCAGAGAGACTTTTTACCAGGGCCTGTAGTGACAGGAGAAGGGGCGAGGGGTTTAAAGTGAAAGAGAGCAGGTCTAGATGGGACATAAGGAAGAAATGTTTTACGGTGAGGGTGGCGAGCCACTGGAGCAGGTTGTCCAGAGAAGCTGTGGATGCCCCATCATTAGAAGTGTTCAAAGTCAGGTTGGAGGGGGCTTTGAGCAGCCTGGTCTAGTGGAAGGTGTCCCTGCTGATGGTGGGGGGGCTGGACTAGGTGACCCTTGAAGGTCCCTTCCAACACAAACCACTCCGTGAGTCTATGACTTACTGAGCAGCATGATATCTCTGCTCCCTGACCCGATTCCCTTTCCTCAGGAGGGAGAGCAGTGACTGTAACCACTTGTAGCCATTGGCTCTGGCTTTCAGGCAGACCCTGCTCTCCTCTCAAAACAGAAAAGCATCCACCACACTTTGGGCTTTGGGAATCTTCTCTCCTGCTCTGCCTCAGCAGGCCCGTAGCGCCCACAGCAGAGGCCAAAACTCCTGAACTAGAAAAGGCTCTCTTCACCCTTTCCTCTCCCTAGCCGCTGGGATTGGCTTCAAATTCACCCAAAAGGTCTCCCCATTCCCCTCACAGGGCCCACCACAAGCATGTGTCCTCTCCTGCACCTGGGTTCACGGCCATCATCTCTCCGCCTCTTCCCATCAAAACCTCCCAGACACAGGGCTTGCTCCAGCCCAGAGCCAGCTGGCTCCTGAGGCACAGTGAGGGCTTGGTCCTCTGGACAAGCATATCAGAAGTCCAGACCTGGGGATGAAGCAGACCCCCCATCATCTAGAGAGCCGGGACAACCAAAACCTAATATTTCCCTATCACTCCCAGTACACGTAATCCTGTAAGCAGGTCCAGCAGGTCCAAGGCTGGTGTCCCTGCGCTGACAGCTGAACAAGGAATCAAGATCGTTTACATGCACCGTACGCTCTGATCAGCTGTTTCAGTTGTGCGAGGTTAGTAATCATTACTGCTGCTCTACTCTAGGTTAGAAGCATGCCTCTTGAGCGCTCATAGTGCCAGAGAATGGCCCTTGGAAAGCACCAGCAAGGTGAAAGAGCTCAGCGCCACGACCTCGCTCTAGCTAGAAGAATGGCAGTGTACTACAGAGATCAAATCTAAAGCATGTTGAGAGGCGCTGAGTTTAAGCACTTTCAGATTAGGATTTCAAGTCTGAGGCACCACATACTTCTGTGCAACACTCATGCATTTTTCACTCAGAGGCATTGGGATTTCCACCTCTCTACGCGGATGGGAACACATCCCAAAGCTTCCTTGTTATGATCACCAGCAGGGACTTCCAGCTCAGTCTTGGAAAAAGAGGACAATTAAGGGGTTTACAGATGCTGCAGCAACCTGAGAGTGAAGGAGGGCAGGGCATTGCTGCAGGGGCCAAGAGGCGCTTCTCAGCCCCACAGAGATGGAGCCAGCCCATTCTCCCCAGCTCTCAGGATCCCCAAGAGCAGCACTGGAGCTGAGGGAACAGACCTCCAGCTCTCACCAACACAAAACCTCTCCGCTTTGCATTTCCAGAAGATTCTCCAATTGCTTCCACCCCTGGATGAGCGAGGTCAATGACATAATTAATTGGCACCGGCTGGAGGAGAAACATGAGCTGAGCAATAGGGTTTTGGCACAAAACCCATTCGCGGTGACAGCCGGAGGGGGGCAGAATTGCTCCGCAGCAGCCAGTCAACTATAAATTTAGAGTGATCATTACTAAGGAAACTTAAGACCTTTCCCCCCTTACTGGAGAAGCAATCTACCCACAAAGCTGTGAAAGAGAGAGGAGCTCAAGCAATGCAGCACTAACTGCTCTCAAAGCCCTCACCCAGTTTGTCTGTGGATGTGATAATATCGGCTGGAAGGGAGGAGTCCAGATCTGCATCCAAGATGCCCAGTGGGTCGAGTTGTGCTACATGATGCCCTCGAATCTATGAAATGGGCCAGGAATGGAAAGGAGAACAGGTACCAAGAGGGAGAGGGGAAAGGAAGAAAAACAAAAGAGGGGAGGGGTAAAAAAGTTAAATTACATTAGAATTAATTTGCAGAGTAATTCTCACCGACGTTTGGAGAAACAGTTACTGGCGCATCATCAAAATTTACACAACTAATGCCGAGAGGATCAAGCTTTGCAATGTGATGACCCCTGACCTGGAAGCAACAACATAGATTAGTCATTAAAACAAGTTAATTGAAGAGATATTCCTTTAAAAAAACACAACAAAGCAACCAAATCATGCACAGTTTCCCTCTTTCCATTTTCTGCAGAGCCACCACCCCAATTTCTGGCTGCAACTTAAGCCCAGAGAAGTTGGGTTTCTTTCAGCTACAGCACGCAGGTGTTGAGTGCCACCAGCTGCAAGGACCGCTCTGCCTCTGCCTGAAGCCAGACTTCGGCAGGGCAGGCAGGGGGAGGTGATCTCTTTCACAGAAGAAACCTTCCAGAACTGATGTCCAAGAGTCTCCCACCACTTGCTTGATGTCCAACCTGAGCACCTCCTCTGTATGGATGCAGCAACTCCACACCAATGGTTTCCTCCTAAGCATCATAGCAAATGAAGAGGCAATTTTCCAGATTTTGGCAGATCAGGTGCTTTTCTGCCAATGTGGCAGAGAAATCAAGTATTGCCACCAGCAGCAGTGGCTCTTGAAAGGCAGAGGAACTTGTCTGAGAAACATCCGCCTGTCTGTGCTGTTAGAGGTCAGCAGCTCACAGCATTGTTTGGAAGAGGGAAGCCTACAGCAGGCTCCTTTTCTGGGGAGGTGCAGAACCAAGAGAGCACTGAGGCTCATGGTGATGGCAGTCAGGCCAGGCGTCACCACGCTGGGTTTGAATCTGCATCAGGAGCCACAGAGAATGAGAAGCAATGAGGAGTTTTGCTTTTCAGCTTCACAGTAGGAGTTGCCCACAGACGGACCCCACCACATCTCGCTGTGCAAACTCCATTCATCTCAGTGGCCAGCACTCTCCAATTTACAAGCCACAGTTTATGTCTTCACAGCTCCTGCTCTCAAAGCTTCAGGCTCAGCTATGGTGGGAGCAAGGCAGGAAACACCACTGCCATGGCACAGGGTGTAGTGCCTTCTTTACGCTGTGAAAATGATACTCCTGGCTACCAAATCTGTTACCAGTTAGAAAAATCATATACATATTCAGAGTATCCCAATGGGACTTTAGGAAAGGATTTTTGTGGTTTTACCAGCCAAAGAGCCTGAAATCAGCCACTGACACTGAGGAAAACTGCTAAGAAAGCACTGATCCCCCTCCGTGCTCTCTGCAGGACCAGATGATGATGTGACTGAGCACTGGTGGCCACATGGAAAGCTCTTCTGGTCCAGCTTTGTCTGGGAACAATTTCCTTGTCCATCTTGCAACTAAGTGCAGGGGCTAGCCTATCATTTAGCAGTAGGCAGGACACAAGCTCACTGCACTGTTGCCCACAGCCAAGTTGTTTTCACCGTGACCAGGAGGCCACTCTGTCCAGCAAATGACTTTAAGCTGAGGGTGTCCCTTGGCTTTGGGGTCAACTCGGCAGTTTACAAATCCTTAAATCGGTGTGGAAGTGAGGAGAACGACTTTAGCCCCATTGGAGCCATGTTGCTTGTTATTCTCCACACGCAACGCAAGACAGGCAGGCTGTTTTTCCCCAGCCAAAAACAAGAGCACAGCAGGTATTTGCAGGAAGCATCACGCTCGCAGGCCCCAATCCTGATCAGGGACTTCAACCACCCAGTCATCTGCTGGGAAAGCAGCACAGCGAACTACACACAGTCCCAGAAACCACTGGAGTACGTTGAGGACAACTTGCTAGCGATGGAGAGCCCAGCCAGAAGAGAGGCACTGCTGGACCGGGTGCTCACTAATGAGGAAGAACTTATTGCAGAGGTCAAGACTCAAGGTAGCCTGAGCTACAGCAATCATGCCCTGGTCAAATTCACAATCTTGATGACTAAAAAGTAGAGTCAGGACCCTAAACGTCAGAAAAGCAAACTTTCAGCTGTTTGGGGTGCTGGTGCATGGAATCCTTTGGGAAACTGCCCTTGGAGGCAAAGGAGTGAACCAGAGCTGTGCTTTTCTTAGGGAACAAGAGCTCTCAGTCCCCACGTGCAAGAAGTCGGGCAGGGGAGGCAGGAGGCCTCTTAGCCAAACTCAAACACAAAACCAAAACGCATAGGCAGTGGAGACAGGGACACATCCTGGGGAGATGACAGGAACATAGCCCACGCAGAGTGCAGGGAGGGGATCAGGAAAGCCAAGGCACAGCTGGAGCTGAACTTGGCCAGGGACCTGAAAAATAACAAAAGGGGTTTCTCCAGGTACACAGTACAACAAAGGAAGAAACTGTAAACCCCAGAGGAGTGAAACAGGAGACCTGGCGACAACCAGCATGGAGAAGGCAGAGGTACTCAGGCACTTTTTTGCCTTGGTCTTCACTAGCAAGTGCTCTATCCACACCACTCAATTCACAGAATCTAAAAGCAAGGACTGGGACAATGAAGTACCACCCGTCACAGATCAGGCTCAAGACCATCTAAGGAAACTAAATGAGCACAAGTTCATGGGACCTGATGAAATTCATCCATGGGTCCTGAGGGAACTGAAGGATGAAGTTGCCAAGCCACTATCCATCATATTTGGTAAAGTCGTGGCTGAGTGGAAGATGCTTGAACTACAGGCCAGTCAGTTTCACCTCTGTGCCTAGCAAGATCATGGAGCAGATCCTCCTGAAAACCACACTAAGGCACATGGAAAATAAGGAGGTGATTGGTGACAGCCAACATGGCTTCACTAAGGTCAAATTGTGTCTGACAAATTTGATGGCCACCTATGACAGGTTCACAACATTGTAAGGGAAGAGAGATGCAACGGCATCTACCTGGACTTATGCAAAACATTTGACACTGTCCCACATGACATCCGGGGGATGTTGGTGGATGAAAAACTATAACCCAGCAATGTGCACTGGCAGCCCAGAAAGCCCCCCCACACCCCGGGCTGCATACCAAGCAGCATGGCCAGCAGGCTGAGGGGGCTATTCTGCCCCTCTGCTCTGGGGAGACCCCCCAGCAGTACTGTCTATAGCTCTGGGGCCACCAACATCAGAAGGACACGGAGCTGTTGGAACGGGGACAGAGGAGGCCACGGAGATGCTGGGAGGGCTGGAGCCCCTCTGCTGGGAGGGGGTGCTGAGAGAGTTGGGGGTGGTTCAGCCTGGAGCAGAGAAGGCTATGGGGAGACCTTTGAGCTCATTCCAGTCCCTCAAGGGGCTCCAGGAAAGCTGGGGAGGGACTCTTGATCAGGGAGGGGAGCATAAGATGAGGAGTTTTAAATTGAAAGAGGGCGGATTCAGATGAGATCTGAGGAAGAACTTCTTTGGTGTGAGGGTGGTGAGAGCCTGGCCCAGGTTGCCCAGAGAAGCTGTGGCTGCCCCATCCCTGGAGGGGTTCAAGACCAGGTTGGAGGGGGCTTGGAGCAACCTGGGCTGGTGGGAGGTGTCCCTGCCCAGGGCAGGGGGTTGGAATTAGAGCATCTTTAGCATTCTATGCTTCAAAAAGAAATAATGACTTGGAGATGCAACCACGGCTACAATTAAGAAGCAATCGCTAATGCTGCAGCAGTGCAGGGTCACTCCTCACCTATAATTACAGGGACAATCCAGCTCGATCCAATTAAGAAATTAATTGCCTGGTGTTTTAAGTAGGTTACCCATCACAGGTGGGAATTCCTCCTGCCTTCCTACTCTTTTGTACCTCCATACACTGTGCTGAACTTCCCCACTTGGACACCCCACTGCAGCGACACTGAGGTAGGAAAGGAGGTGGATTTCTCACTGCAGACAGCTTAGAAAAATACATCCAAGAGCTATCATCTCTCAGCACTGCCATTCCAAGACTGAGGAAGTGATGGGAATGCAGAAGAGGTTGTGGATTTTGTCTTCAAATTGCTGACTTGGAGTTGCTGCCTCCAACTACAACAGTCACCACTTGTTTGAACCTGGCATCTGCCCGCACGTTCCCGCAGTGAGAGCTGCATGGCCTTTAGAAACAGCCCGTCAGGATCCACCAAAGTTGGGGAGAGCAGGCCAGGTAGTCACTTCTCATGAAATCAGTCACGAGGGAAGACACAAGTCCTCACAAAGACGTCCCAGCTTCCCCTTCTTAAAGAAAAGCACGGCAGTGCCCCATTGTTGATATTGGCACATTGGCTGTGAAGGAGGGCAGGGCAGGGGCACTTTTCTTCTAGCCAGAGAGCAGGGCCAAGGCTGGGCAGACCTTTGGAATTGCCCAGTGCTGCAGTTCTTGCCTCAGCCCACGGCCTTGTACATTGGATTCTCCAATCTGGATTTTATCTGAGCAGGAACACGACCTGCAGCAGGTGCTTCTTTGCAGGAATAGGTGAGAAGACCATGGTCACACCTCCATAGCAGCTATGTTGTTAACTTCGCACCACAGTTAAAGCCACCACACTTGACAAGACAGAGTGCAACCAAAGGTGAAAGGATGACAGACACAGAAACACATTTAAATGTTCTCTCAAGTTAAAATATTGGCAGGCCCCAGCTGGAGGATGTTTTCTTCCTTTTTTCTCTCAACAGGCTGATTTGGTAGCACTGGTCTGAGTTGCAGCCCAGCAGCACCATGGCCCTCTTCCTGGTTGCAAATTGCAAGGAACTGTTTCCTGAAACCTCAGAAGTTCTCTCAGCAACATGGGGGAAGCAGGATGGGGATCCCACACCACTGCTGAGCATGGCAGGAGCCCACAGCACAGGAGCATCATTCCAGCAGCCAGCAAAGCACCCTGCTCAGAGAAGACCTCCTCCTCCCTGCCACTGTAATTGCTCTATTTGGGTGACAATAGCTTTAATCTTCCTATTGTCCAGCTGAGCTTCTGCCCAGAGGGATCAGCAGCTCCTGTTAAAAAACAGGTAGCCCAGCAGGCATCCTGCACACTCACCATGCAAAATGTGCACCAAACACAGTAGTCCCAACCCACCGTGGCCACCCACATCTGTCCTCTAAAGAGGACACGCTCCTCCTTGGTGCAAAGCCTGAGGTATGGCTCCTTACCTGGTACGCCCTGATAAGAGATTGCACTGCGAGATGGTCCTCCACCAGTTTATCTACGTTTGGCTGTGCTTGACCCAGGAATTGGGCTTGGGACAGCGTGGAAAGGCTGGTACTCAGTGGAGGGGGGCTTTGGTAAGCGGTGCCTGGAGCAGCTCCAGCATTGGCATTGCGAAAGAAGATGTCCCATGACTAGGAAAAGGGAAAGAAAAGAAGCAATAGTGTTATTATCCGTGACCCAAACACCTCTTCACTCGAGGTTACTGGGGTCTCAGCTCTATTGCCACAGCGGTAAGTGAAATCCACAGGGGGCAGAGCTGCCTCCACCCCTCTCCCCATGCCCCAGCCCCACACTGCTGCAACACCCACCCACCTTTCTTGGACAGGAGAGCACTACAGCTCTCCCGCTATTCCAATTACACTATTATCCCACTTCCCATCCATCTGGATTGTTTCTTTTGGCATGAGACCATTCCCAAAGTCCCCTCTCTCTTGGCAGCAGCACTTAGGACAGGAAACAGGTGACCCCCTCACCAGGCTCGCCTCTCGAAACTGCTGCTATGAGCAATGAGCCCCAGTCTGGTCTTCAGGCTCTTGTTTCCTTCTCTCCAGGGCAAGAGACTGCCCTCAAAATACAGTATTTCCTGAAAAATATTTTTGCCCTGTAATCAAATGCATCTCTTCCTCTCTTCTGTGGTCTAAATGGCCTGAGACCCAAGTCCCAGCATCAGCCACGCTGTCCAGCCCTCAACCAACAATAGCTTTTTTCTTTTTCTGTCCCCTCTCCAATTTTTCTCCATTCTTTCAGTGATGCCAGTGCTATGTGGATACTCCCATGCCAGCCCTCCCATGCCCTTAGTGAGGCAGATGGGCATTTCAAGGTGGTAAGAAAACAAACAAAAAACCCCACAAAAAGCCCTTCAATAGACTTGGTGTAACTTTGTGGTACTTATCCAGCAGTGCCTGAAGAGCCCAGAAGTGCCCCACACCAAACTCAAGGTAATCTGTCTACTTGGAGAGGCATCTACAGAGCTGGGGAAGGGGAGAGACCAGCAGAGCAAAGTCCCAGCCATATTCTCCCATCACGCTCTCACCCCTGCCTGCTTTCCACGTGCCACTGAGCGACAGCAAAAGATGAGGGCAAGGCAGAGCAGTATCTGTGCACATACCCAAGACACCAGCTAGAGCAAACAAATCCTGTCAGATTCACATGCTGGTTTCAGCCCAAGGGTCTCTCTGCTGACTGAGAGCAAGAGCCCAGCACTCAGCACTCTGCACAGCCCCGATCCTCGTGTCTGCATCACTCAGCCTCGATGATGCAGAGATGGGCGAAGCGCTGCCCAATCCAAGTCAAAAAGAGCCATGAGAGCAGTGGTGGTTTGGGGCAGAAAAAGCAGCTTTTGCACCCTGGTGGCAAGGTGGAGGGGACTGAAAACCTGACCTTTGCCAGAGGAGCACCAGCTCTCCCCCTTCTCTGGAGCTCCTCTGGCTGCAGCACCCATCACATGCTCCAGGAAGCTATTTCCAGCATGGATCTACCCAGACACCCCATCACACGGCTGCACAAGGTGATTAAATTTAGAAACAGGTCACGCTGAAGGAACATAAAAAAAATCTGGAACAATTTGGCACCATAACTGATAAACAAAGACTCCCTCAAAGGAAAAATTAAAAAAAAAAAAAAAAACCCAAGACAGAAAATGCCCCACTCTGTTCTGATTGTTGTCTGCTAAGGGAAACTTCAGCAGGAAAAGAGGAAGAGCTGCTTTTTGTACAATCCTTACTCCAGGCCACTGGTGAGAGCAGTCCAAGCCCTTTCCCTTCCCCAGGCTCACAGAGCTCACAGCTGCCCCAGAAGCCACCGCTTCCTGGGAGCAGAAAGGACAAGCACCCCAGGATGGGGAGGAATCTGGCTCCTTGCTTTGCTTGGTGGTTTAAGTTTGGCTAATGTACTGGAAAATAAAGACAGCCAAGAGAAAAGGAGCATCCACTTGCCCAGGGAGGGGGCTGGCAGCAGTGCTGGAGGCCAGGGACAGAGCAGGAGGCAGAGGTGTTGCCTTTATGACCTTCTCCCTTCTGACATTCAACACTATTAACCTCCTGGAGAGGCAATTTGTTTCTGTTCTGAAAGAAAAAGTTCATTTTAAACTCTCCAAACAAGGTGTGGCACCGGCTGGGTCAGCTCAGGCACTTTTACTAAATGCTTAGAAAAAATAAAAAAAAAAAAAAAAAAGCCAAGACAGAAAATGCCCCACTCTGTTCTGATTGTTGTCTGCTAAGGGAAACTTCAGCAGGAAAAGAGGAAGAGCTGCTTTTTGTACAATCCTTACTCCAGGCCACTGGTGAGAGCAGTCCAAGCCCTTTCCCTTCCCCAGGCTCACAGAGCTCACAGCTGCCCCAGAAGCCACCGCTTCCTGGGAGCAGAAAGGACAAGCACCCCAGGATGGGGAGGAATCTGGCTCCTTGCTTTGCTTGGTGGTTTAAGTTTGGCTAATGTACTGGAAAATAAAGACAGCCAAGAGAAAAGGAGCATCCACTTGCCCAGGGAGGGGGCTGGCAGCAGTGCTGGAGGCCAGGGACAGAGCAGGAGGCAGAGGTGTTGCCTTTATGACCTTCTCCCTTCTGACATTCAACACTATTAACCTCCTGGAGAGGCAATTTGTTTCTGTTCTGAAAGAAAAAGTTCATTTTAAACTCTCCAAACAAGGTGTGGCACCGGCTGGGTCAGCTCAGGCACTTTTACTAAATGCTTTATTGCCCAACATAATTACAGAGTATTTCAGGCTACCTCACCACAGGCTTTGCTCCCAGTGAAGGCTGTGGCTCTGATAAGAGCTATAAAAACATCAACTTTCAAGCTGCTGATGCTGTTTCGAATTCAAGGGTATTCAAGGACCACTCCTGTGGTTTCTGGTGACCCACAGAGGTGCCTCTGGAGCTCACATATCCAGTGGGAGAGGCTGAACAGCCCTGTCAGCATTATCCTGCTTTATTGCAGAAAGTAGGACTTTGCCTTAATCCAGGACTTGCTGTAGGTAACAGCAGTAATAAAGCTCATCAGGTTATTCCCCTCTGACCCTCTCTGTGCCCAAAGCAGCCCTGCAGGTGTTCCTCCAGCTCTTACACCCTATATATATAGATAGAGTATAATGTATTTATATATAGGGTATAAAGATTCACCCCACTGATACCAAGAGGGCTCAAAGCTGGTATCTCCCCACTCCTCAGGGCACAGGCAGCACTCCAGGTCTCAACGTGCTAAACGCTCCCACCCCCAGGTACCCGCTGTGACTGTCCCATGGCCACGTGTCCCACCACAGCCACAGCACAAGGTTATTAGCCCGGACCGGCTCTCCCAGCACTCCTCTGTGCTGCTGCTTGCATGTCGGCAAAGCAGAATGGGAGACAGTGGTTCAAGCTTTAGAGGGATTTTGAGATCAGCTCTGAGAGAAGAGCTCACCACAGGCTTCTCTGCTGGGAATAGCCCCCAAAACAGCTCCCCATCTTTCACTTCATTTATCAGACTCAGTTCCTGAAGAAGGCTGTGGGTCCCAGCCTCTACCACAAAGCCAGCTCGGAGGTCAGGCACACATGCCAAAGGGAAAGGGGTGACGTCTCTCAACCACCCCACAGTGCCTCAAACTGGGCTGGGCCTGCTCCAGCATAACAATCAAAACACTGGCATATTAAGAAATCCATGTTAAAGACTGTTTGATGTACACAGATACAGGGAGAGCTGTATCCCCTTACAACAGCGATACAACCTGAACATGGGAACTGTTTAGGAAAGCTCAACTTGTCGCAGAGGTGTGACTGTGGGTATCATCTCACTGCAGTCAAAGCTCTCCAGCCACCAGCCCTGAAGCAAATTGCTCAGGGTCCTGGGGAGACGACATGGGCAGTGCTGAGCATTGCCAGCAGCCAGCACCCAACCCCAGACAGCAAAGAGAGGAAGAGCAGGAGGAGGGAAGTGGTTCGAGCAGCGCTGACCCTGCCACAGCACACCAGCACACTCGCCCTCCTCTTTCCCCAGCTCTGCTCTTCTTTGCTCATCAGACTCAGAAAATGGACTTCAGATGAAGTTCAGCTCACAGAAAACAAGCCTAACACCTAAGTTACAGTTTAAACCCCCAGTGCCTGCATGGAGGAAGTGAATTCATTTTGCTCGGCTGGGACGGTCATGCTGGCAGCAAGTCTTGTAGGTTTTTGGTGACAGCAGCAAAGTAAGCCCAGCTCTTCCTGGCTGAAGGTCTCACCCTCACTAGCAAACAGCAGCACAGCGAGGCACAGCCGGCCTCCGTCTGCAGAGAACAGATAAGCGACAGATGGGTCCATGTGACTGCCCAGCTTTTCTTGGGAACTCCACCCTCAGAGATGACCCTACGTCTAACGGGATGGAGGCCAACACTTATCAGGGACATGGTTGACATGCTCCACTGCTGCTTCAGGAGACACAGGCTGACAGGGACCGGTTGCAAGGTGATACCAGGGATGGTCAAAACCCCGATCCCACCACAGCAGCTTGGTGTCCCAGCAGGAACGTGAAAAAGCACAGCGAGGAGAAAGGGGCAAAGCTAGGAGCTGGGAAGGGATCTTTGGGAAGGGCTCACTGCAACAAGGTGGGATCCACCCAAGAGAGACAAGTACCAGTGTGTCATCTGACCAGGTGCGTCAGGGAGTAACAGCAAAGGCCAGGCCAAACCTTAGGTATCAACTCCACCAGGAGCTTTGGGACCCAGCATTGGATTTCATAGGATCAATGGTTTGGATTGGAAGGGACCTTCAAAAACTGTCTAGTCCAAAACCCCTGGTCCAACCCCCACTTTCTGCCAAGCAGGATGTCAGCTTGATTTTGGTTAAAAAGCAGTCTGTAAGACTTGCTTTTGATATCACTAGCATCAGGTTTGCTTCCTAGCAACAATAAGGCCCTGTTTCATTTCACACTGATTTTTCTGCTGCCACAAACCATCCCCAGCCACACTGGATGCAAAATCTTATGTCAACTCCTGCACTCCTCACTAAGCACTTAAAAGTACTTCAAAGGACATTGATTTCCAGGGGTGACTAATACACACCTGCAATTCTTCACCATAAACTGGTGAATACCATAAACTCCAAGCTGGCCATGCCAGGGCAGAGGCTCCAGAAACATCTTCCAACCTAAATTCTCCCCCAGTTTCTTCAGCTGACTGTGCACAAGGACTCCCATCCAGCACTGCATGCACTACCTACCTACAGACCAGCTGATGACACTCCAGGGTCTACGTTAAAGAGGAGATAGGACAAGAAGAGATCCTGAGGTCTGGCCTCAGGATCCAAACAGACTTCCCAGCCAGCTGCGCCCGCTAGACTTGCTGGTTACACATCTGCTCAGAGCAACATTCAAGACTGAGCGGGGTCTGTAAATCAAACTGTGAAGACCCTTTGCCAAAGACACAACTGTGCTTGTTGCTGGTACAAGTGTGGTGTAACCTTCACTTGCTTTCAAATTAGACCGCAGCATTTAGATAAGTGGCTTTTAATTCAATATCCCACCTCTGAAGGACTGTGTTGCACATGCATGTGACTGGGTAGCTTTCAAGTCACTATTTGACAAAGGGCACAACCCAAACCAACATACTTTGTGTTTTCCAAGTCTGTATTGCTTGGCTCAGCTACCCATTTGCCTTGAAAGAAGCATAAAGTCAACACTGTTTGTGAAAATCCAGCTTTGATCCTACCATAAGACCTTTACAGCACCCTAGAGGCTGTACATTTTGGATGCGTGGAATCGGTGCCATCGCAAACACAGTCAACACTATTGCATGCGCTGGGGACATGAGACTCCTTACTCACCCTTGACTGCTAATTTAACCATCGCATCTTGGTTTGCAGACTGCTCATGTGCTTCTGAATAAAGAAAATCCCTGCTCTACATCAGGACATGTATGAAACTGTCTTAAAAATCCCCTGAGACTTAGTCACTAGAGGAACATTTTCCTTGTGAAACACTGGGGATGGGGAAAAATGCGGTCAGGTTTCAGAAATCCTCTTCCCAGCTGAGCCCTCACCTGCTGGAGTCTACGTTAAAGATGTTGCCTTCTCCTCACTGGAGGATCTTCAGTAGTTCAGATCAAGACAGAGCTCTGCGCATACTGCCCACAGCCGGGGCAGTTTCCCAGTTTTAAGTTCAGGAGCAGCTGGTGGGAATCTCTCTGGCCACTAGACCCAGTCACCCCCTCTCCCCAGGCTGCAGATCAGTAGCCTTTGCTTTACGCACACAAGCTCAGGGTCAAGTTTAGCAACAGCCCATCTACCCCAACATGTAACACCACCCATGCCCAAAGCAAAAGGGAAATCAGTGCAGAACACCCTCCCTATCTCCCCCCTCATCCTCCACTCCAGAATAAATCCTCCTGAGGAGTCATCACAGCTGGAAAATAAATAAAGCATTGGGAGCTCGTTAAAGGTGAATTCCCAGAAGAAGACATTCCTTGTATCCGCTTGTGATCCAGGATGCTGCCCACGTTCCATAAGCTGACGGTGTTCCCTTCTGAACAGAGAAGCTCATCTTGGCTCTTGCTCAAGGAATCACTGACATTTCTTTTGGGTGAAGCAAGGCAGAAGGACCATCCACAACCATCTGGCCCCTCCAGCTGAATTTGATCCTCCTTGAGACGCGTGCACTTACCTGAACCCACTGCTCAGACACACACAGAGAGAAGCGAAGGCAATATCCTGGTGAGTTTGCTTCTTACCTTATGTACACTTTTGGGATTTTCCAGCCAAGCATAATACATTTCCTCCACATAGTTTGAACTAGTCCCACTTAAAAAAGGCTCGGCAGCCACCGGTGCACTGTAGCACCTGATATGTTGAAACGTCCTGCGTGCCGCCAGCCTGTGTTGGGAAATTGTCTTTACAGTCTGCGAGGCCGTCAACGGCCTCAGCTTTGCTGCACAAGTCCTTAAGTTAAGCATGTTTGTCCTGTCACCTCACACAAATTCCTGTTGGGAGAGAAAGGAAAAGTGGGTTAGAAATTATTGCAGGAGAATACATAGCAGAGACTACCTTCCTGCACCCCAAAGACAGAGAACTGAGGATCAGAACTTAGGATCAGTTTTTTAATTTGGCTAAGTCCATCCACCCCATCCCACAGCCAAGTCCCCAACGCCTGGGAAACGCAGTTTTTGCTCAAGGTACTTGGCGCAGCCAGGTCTGCCGCCTCTGTTTCTGCCAGCATGGCACCCTCATCTTCCCTGACACATTGATAAAAAGCAGATTTGCTTGGTGGGGTACCCAACACCAGCATCAGACAAGCGGCTGCACATCAAAGCTATTCTTTGATTCTACCCACATCTATCTACAATTCTATGATTCTACCCACATCTTTTTATATCCAGCACCTTTGTACAAAATAAGGTACGTTCCTAGCCAACAACATCTATCCCTTTTCCAACAATAAATCTATGTAGTATTCTTTCATTTCTTTTGATCTTTTAATTCTTCCTCTGAAAATACTCTATAAAACTCAGATTCCAGCAGGAGTTGGACACTTAAGCCCCTCCATCTCCCATCTGCAGGGACATTGTACAAGTTTGAAGAAAAGCACTTTAAAGCACCACGCCCAGAAGGGTGCTGGAAAAAACTTGTAACCAGCCGGATTTTAATGCTGAATATCACGTTTTCCTTCACATCAAGCTGACTGAGTCTAGCTCCTCCAGGTCTGTGCAAGCCACAGGACAGCTCTCATCACGCTAACCCAGCATGGAAGCTTTTGCTCTCTCCGTGCTCTCTCTCCCAGGTAGAAGGTCTTGGCTTCAATGTTTGTTGCGTTACTCAACCTGGGACCACTCTGCTTGGCTGAGGTTTTCTTCTCACTTCTTTTTGTTACATGCACCAGGATAAAGCTGGGAAGAAACCTCTCTCTCAAAGTAGAGGTATGGTGGTGCAAAGCACTTGAGATGTAGGCTCCAGGACAGGCCACTTCATTGCTTCTCCATAAAAGCTCAGATCCGAGAAGGCCAACACAGTCGAAAGACCCAGAGAGGCTTGCCCAGAGATCCCAGAAAAGCAACCCTGAGCTGGCGTGGGACCCCTTCAAAGGTCCCCCAGCACCCTCCACCTCACAGCTCTTGGTGGGGTCGCCTGGGATTAACCACGCTCCTCCTTACACACATCCAACCGACAGCCACAGGAAAGTGCTGGAGCAAGATCATCTCAGGGGAAGCACTGGCACTTGGAGCCAGCTCTTCTTGGAACTGCCCTTTCCACCCAGCTCCTTCCGCAAGAGTGGGACCTCAGGCTGGAGAGGAGCCAACTGACTGGTTTCCATATCCCCGACCAGATTAACAAGCAGCAGCCCAATGTCAAAGCAGCTATTGTGCATTTACTGGATTAAAATGAAGTTTGACAGTGAACTGCAGACAACGATACACCTTTGTTACCAGTGTTTCATCAGCCTTGCTTCCAGATTTGCCTTGCAGAATCTAATTCTGACTACTTGGCATAGCAGTGGCTATGCTTCCCACCTCACAACACAAGATTTTGGTCCAAAGAGCCTGAGGAAGACCCGGGATCACTCTAAGTCAGCCAAAGTGTTGTACAGATTTACCTGACGGAAGGCGGGAAGACCCCTCGTGCTTCCTACCCTGCTTGCTCGCTTCTGCCACGCAGCCCAACAGACAAGAAATGGCAGGCAGGCGCAGGGCAGTGAGCGTGGCAGCACAAGATGTTTTCCCGGCTTACCCTTCTCAGAGTTAAGCAGCAAAACACAGACAAATATTCCAGAGACCGGCTGAAAATGTCGGCGCACGGGCAGGAAGAAAAGCTTTAGGGACCAGGCGTTGGCACGCCTCCGGCTTCGGTGTCCGGTTTCGGTGCCGCCCTCAGCAGCGTCCCGGTGACCCCTCTAGAAAACAGGGGGAGTTAAGGCCAAGCTTTGCCCCAAAACGAGAAGAACCAGCCGGTCTCTAAGGGCCTCTGGCAGAGCGGGCTGGCTGCCCGCAGACGCGGGAGGCCATGGCGGGCTGGGCGCTCTTCCTGAGGTAAATCCCACCAGCGCACGCTAGCGGGGAGCGGGCCCGGCCCGCCGGTGTGGAGTGACCCGGGGTTCGAGGAGCCGGCGACAGCTGCGGAGGGGCCCGGGGGAAGCGCACGACCGGGTCCTGGCCCGAATTTCACCAAAAGGTCGAACAACAAGAAGATTCACCACAGAGTAAGGGCTGAGGGAGCGGGGGCCGCGGCCCCACACGCACAAGCGCGCGCCCCCACGCCGCCTATCGCAGCGCCGCCAAGCGCCCAGCCGCTTTCCCATTGGCTGCGCCGGGCTGCCCGTCCAGCCGCCGTCCCGCCCCCCGCCCTAGGGCGCCCGGGCGGCGGCGCCAAGGACACCGGGGAGCGGCCGCGCCCCCCAACAGCCCAGCGGGACCTCCCCCCCGATTCTCCAGCTCCGGCTCGGGCCTCGGCCCCCAGCCCTCGGCGCCCGGTCCTCGGCGGCACCGCCGCGGTACCCACCGGCTTCTCCGTCCGCCCCGCTCCTGGTCCGGCTCTGACAGCGGCCCAGCGCCGGCCTGCCGCGCCCGCCCCGCTCCGCCCCGCTCTGCGTCACCGCGTCGCCACGCCCCCCGCGCTCTGCCGCCACGCCCCCCCGCCGAGCCTTGGCTCAAGGCGCCTGCGCCGGGAGCAGGGGGAGGGGCGGGGCGGTCGCCATGGGACCCCCAACGGCCGGGGGACCTCTACCATTGCTTGGGGACACTCACCACAGCCTGGGTGCTCTGCTGCGGCCTGGGTACTGCACCGTTGCTTGGGGACACCCGCTGTGCCCTGAGGACTTCTGCCGTGGCCTGGGGACTTCCCCCACAGCTTGGGGACCTTGCTATGGCCTGGGTACCCCACAGTTGCCTGGGGACACCTCTTGTGCCTGGGGACCTCCACCATGGCTTGAGGACCTCTGTGGCGTATGAAGAAATCACGGACTCGCAGGTCATGCAGTAAGCGAATCCAAAAATCCAATTCGACCATCTTTATTGCTACACAGAGAGACTTTTATACACTAAGACAGAAACCTACTCCTTCCATAATGCCCAATCATGGACTTACAAAAATATTTTTTTACTTTCTTCTGAGCTTATCACAGTAACAATTATTCTACTATCAAGACAGGTTTCGGTTCCCAGACTGTGCTCTGTTTTTTGTCAGGATGTGCTTCAGGATGCAAAACTTGTATTTCTCACTCCTCCCCTGCTCTCAAGGTCACTACTGGCACACACTGTTGTTTCAGATGCAAGTAAATCTTAACTATGGGAGTGACCTTTCACTGAGCCCACAGACCTCTACCACAGCCTGGGGACCCCCACCATGGGGAGTTTTTGCCACAGCTTAGGGACCTCAATATTGCCGCACCACAGCTTGGGGACCCCCACTGCGCCCTGGGGACCCTCACCATGGTGTGGAAGACCCCCTGGCATGATGGACTCTATGGCCCAGGGGACCTCAGGCCTTTGGGGACATCCCAGCATGGATGGATGACAGCCAGTGGGCATCGCCCCTGCGTGGGGGACAGGTAGAGGCCGCCCCGGGCACAGGGCCCCCCTCAGGGAGTTTTGGGGTGCTGGCTGTTTCCTGGGGCTGAGTCACAGTGGTGGCTGGAGCCAGGCGGTGTTTCAGGAAGTGAAACGGGTGCCAGGAAAACACCCCGACATCCCACAGCCAACGCAAGCCCGGCCACGCACATCCCTGGCCCAGCCGGCATGGCGCAACCGCTGGCCCCCCCGATGGACACAGGGTGTGCGGCTGCTGCAGGTGGGGGATGGCAAGGAGTGTCCCTCAGGGGCCGTGTCCCCAAGAGTCGTGTCTCCAAAGCCATCCAGCTCTCCTGGGAGGTGCAGGTGGGCAGGGGGGAGTGAGGGGGTGTTGGGGCAGGGGGGACAGGAGGGGTGATGGAAGGGGCCACAGGCGACGCAGGAGGAAGCTGTGGGGAAACAGCAGCGCTTGCACCACCAGCCCCTTCCGGGGCAGCCAAGACCCCAGCGCTGACGAGGGTGGATGTCATCGCAGCCCTGGTGGGATGGGGCTGGGGCAGGCCCTGCTGGGTCAGCACAGCCACTCAGGGCTGACATACGAGCACTGGCCCCATGCATTGACCCCAAAGCATTGCCCCTGCTCTGCCCCACACACTGGGCCTGGAACATCACCCCTGCTCTACTCCACACACCAACCCCAAAGCATTGCCCCTGCTCTGCCCCACACATGGCCCCTTGCTCAGCCCTCCATTACTGCCTGGGGACAGCCAGCCCCCCAGCCCTCCCAGTTTCGATGGAGGAACTGGGCAAATCCGGGCATTGCGAAAGGTGGAAATCCCGCTCTGACGGCGTTTCCTTCCAGCAGCTCTTGAAAAACAGCTGCGCTGAGGCTGGGCTCCCAGAGCACTCGAGCGACGCTGCCAGCAGGACAGGCAGGAGCAGGCAGCCACGCACCGCAGCACTCGACAGGTACCAGCAAGTCTCTGCCCGGGTCTTCACAAGCGGCAGCAGAGATGGCATTTGTCCCTGATTTGGACACACTGGAATGCGGCAGGTAAGGGTGGCTGTGCTGGGCAGGAACACTGGGGATGCAATGCTGCTCTCGTGCCATGGTGGCCCTGGCTTCACCATCTCACTTTTCTTTCCAGCCTGAACGAGGAGACATTTTATGGCCCTGACTGCCTCTGCCTGCAGAAGGTAATGCTGGAGCAGTGGGAATGGCCCTGGGAGTGCCGTGATGGGGAAGCCAGGCTCTCACCCCATGTTCCCTTCTCTCCCCAGAAACCTCGCCTGGACTCAGGGGTGACATTGCCCGGGGTGGGCATCCAGGTGACAGTGACCAAGGGACACCCTGCCAGGACCTTTCGCCAGGCCGCCATCCTCGTGGTGGCTGTGACCAAGCTCCTGAAGCGGCCGGTGCACAAGGACTTTGCTGACAGTGACCTTGGGGGCTTCCTGGATGAAATTTTTGGTATGGGGTGGTGGTGTTGGGGGTGGCACCCCAACCAGGGGACGCTCTTGAGGGATGCTCTTGGACCCAGGTGCATCAGCATCCCCCTGACCATTCCCTCCCCACAGAGCCCATCTCCTTCCAGCGGGTCAGCAGCAGCTCCGCTGGGGCACCTGTCTACCGCTACACCCGCTCCCAGTCCTTTGACATCCTTGACATCGACCAGAAGTGCTTCGTGCTGGAGTCACCCACCCAGCTGGTGGCCCTGCACCTGCAGGGACCCTCTGCCGGGCGGAAAGGTGAGGGGGCACAGTTCTGACCCAATGTCCCCATCCCCAACCCTGGGACCACCCAGGAGCCACCCAACAGCCCTGGGACTACCCGTTAACCCTTCCCTTCTCTCTGCAGTGAAGCTCAACATTGCTCTGTACCGTCCCCGGTCATCGAAGGGTGGCCTGGGGACTGGGCAGGTGCCAGTGGCGTTGGGCATCAAGGGCTACCAACTCTACATGTCATGTGTGATGAGCGGCGCCAAGCCTGTGCTGCAGCTGGAGGTGAGTTGTGGGTCCTGCTAGCTCCATCCCCCATGGGGCTGAGGGCTCCATCCCACCCTGAACCCCTTTTTTACCCCCTTGGTTATAGGAAGTGGATGTCAGGAGGGACATTGAGAGTGTAGAGCTGACTCGCTTCATCTTCTACCGCCTGGACAGCCCGGCCGAGGGAACCACCCGCTTCGAGTCAGCCGCCTTCCCCGGCTGGTTCATCTGCACCTCCCTGCAGCCACGCCAGCCCGTTGGCATCACCAACCACCCTGACCAGGTCAACATTGCCACCTATGAGCTGAGCAGGCGCTGAGGAGCCCCCATGCCCAACCCAACCCAACCCAACTGGCAGTTGCTGGTTTTCAGGCCGTATGTACCGAGTACAACCTCTCCCCCACAGCTGGGACCCATGTCCCTCCGTCTATTTCAGGTGAAATAGCAGCTCTGGGCCCCGTGGGCCCGAGTCACCCTGATTTATACTTATTTATGGTGTCTGCCCAGAGTTTTTATATTTATTTATTGTGTCCCTCCCTTGCTTTTAACTTTTATACCTTTAAATGGAAATACTGTGATTTTGTTATCGGGAATGGGGGTATTTGTTGGTAATGGAGGAGGAAATAAAAGGTTTCTCCGGATGGCATCGCTCAGCTCATTGCTCTCACAGGGTTAAACGTTGCAAGGGCGGTTTGTAGATGGGAAAATCCTGGTGTTTCAGCTGCTTTTGGGGAGGTCTCCAGGCCTGGATGCAGAGCTGGGGGCAGGGGTTGACCCTCCAGCCCTGGGACCACCCCATACCGAAGGGGCCACCCCATGCCCATCTGTGGGGTGGACATCTCATGGGTGGGGGTCACCTGCATCCCCCTGGGGCGTGGTGTGGTGGGCTTTAGCAAGGCATGACATCATGCTGTGTGGTGTGGCATGGCCTTGCATAGGGCAGCATGGCATGGTGTGGTGTGGCACGGCACAATATGGCCTGGTATGTCACCTCTCTGGATCTGCTAGCAACGCATCTCTTGATGCAGCCCAGGACGGGGTTGGGCTTCTGGGCTGCAAGTGCCCACTGCCTGCTCATGTCCAGCTTCTCATCCCTCAGCACCCCCAAGTCCCATTCCTCAGGGCTGCTTTCTAATACCTCACCCCCTAGTCTGTATTGATACTGAGGATTGTTCCCGCCCAGGTGCAGAACCCTGCACTTGCTCTTGTTGAACCTCATGAGGTTCACCTGGGCCATCTCCAGCCTGTCCAGGTCCCTCTGGATGACATCCTGTCCCTTGGTGTCATCTGCAAACTGAACAGTCCACCCATCAAATCCTTCCAGTCTGGCGAGCAGGATGTTGTGGGGGGACCATGTCAAAGACCTTACAGAAGTCCAAATAGATCACATCCATAGGTCGTCCCTTATCTACTGTCATAGTCTCTCTATCATAGAAGGCCACTAGGTTAAGGTATGACGTGGCCTGGTGTAGCATGGCCTGCTGGGGCATAGCATCACGTAGCCCGCTGTGGCATGGTGTGCTGTGCTGCGACAGAGAGGCGATTCTGCCACTTTGCTCTGGTGAGACCTCACCTGGAGTACTGTGTGCAGGTCTGGAGCTCTCAATACAGGAAGGACATGGACCTGATGGAGCAGGTCCAGAGAGGGCCACGAAAATGCTCAGGGGGTTGGAGCCCCTCTGCTATGAGGACAGGCTGAGGGAGCTGGGGTTGTTCAGCCTGGAGAAGAGGAGGCTCCGGGGAGACCTAATAGCAGCCTTCCAGTACCCGAAGTGGGGCTACTGGAAGGCTGGGGAGAGCCTGTTTCCAAAGGCCTGCAGTGACAGGACGAGGGGCAATGGCTTGAAGCTGGAGAAGAGCAGCCTTAGATTGGATCTTAGGAACAAGTTCTTCACTGTGAGGGTGGTGGAACACTGGAACAGGTTGCCAAGGAAAGCGGTTGGGCCCCTTCACTGGAGATACTCAAGGAGAGGCTCAATGAGGCCCTGGGCAACCTGGTCTAGTTGGGGGTGTCCCTGCTGACTGCGGGGAGGTCGGACTAGATGGGCTTTGTCCCTTCTGGCCTGGACCATTCTATGGTTCTATGGCCTGGTGTGTCCTGCCATGACACGTCACCACATGGTGTGGCCCTGCTGGGTAAGGCATGGCACGGTGGGAAACGGTCTGGCACGACATGACATAGCAAGGCATTGTGTGGCATCGCGCGGCATACTGTGCTATGCCGTGCCACGCCGCCCTGACGTGAGCTAATTGATGGAAACGGGCTAATTGCCGGGGCAGCCCCTGTCGCCGCGTCCCCCCTGCCCCTCCCCCCCGCAATGAGTAGCGCTCCCGGAGAGACGCGTTGTCCCCACCCCCCTGCCCTCCTCTAGCCAATCAGAGATCTCCTCGCCCGCTAGCCCCGTTCGGAGCCTGCGCTTTCGCGCTATCCATTGGTCGATTTGAAGAAGGGCGGAGGCCAATGAGGGCGGCGCGGCGGTTGGCGGCGGCGGGTGGGTCAGTCGGCTGGGGGCTTCGCTGAAGCGAGCGGCCGCCAATGGAGCGGGCAGGGGCAGCCGCAGCCGCGCAGGGTGAGCGGGCCGGCGGAGCACTGTGGGGGATCTGAGGGTCTCTGTGGGGCATCTGAGGGTCCTGTGGGGCAGAGACATGGGCGACCCTCTGGGCGACGTGGGCTTGGGGGAGGACACCCCACTGGGGACGGGCTGACAGCGGTCAGTGGTGGAATAGGGGGTGCTGGGGGGTC
>NW_015091141.1:1971312-1982592 GCF_001431845.1 Calidris pugnax
GCGATACCCATCAAACGCGAGCACTGGCGGGGTTCGGGAGGGCCCCTGTGGGGGTGCTGTGGGGTGCGGGGGGACCCGGGGGTGCAAGGCTACTCTCTGAGCTCTGCAGAAGCCTCGGGGTCCAGTGCCAAGGGGAGGCCGTGGCGGGAGGATGCACCGAGGTGCCCTCAGGGCCTGCGGACTGTTGATGAGGGTGGGACAGCTCTGGGGACAGGGCCGAGGCCCTGGGGACAGGGCGATGTCAGACTCCAGCCAGGCCTGGCCGTCCCTTCCAGGCTGGGAGTTCAGCCTGGAGAAAAGGAGGCTGAGGGGAGACCTTCTCGCTCTCTCCAACTCCCTGAAAGGAGGGTGTAGCCAGGGGGGGTCGGTCTCTTCTCCCAAGGAACAGGCAATGGGACAAGAGGAAACGGCCCCCAGTAGCGCCAGGGGGGGCTCAGGTTGGATATTAGGAAAAATTTTTACACTGAAAGGGTTATCAAGCCTTGGAACAGGCTGCCCAGGGAAGTGGTTGAGGCACCATCCCTGGAGGTGTTCAAAAGACAGGTTGACATGGTGCTGGGAGACCATGGGGGTGATGTTTTTTTTGGTCAGAGTTGGGTTCATGGTTGGACTCGATGATCTTGAAGGTCCCTTCTAACCTAGATGATTCTGTGATTCCAGGAGGTGCCTCAGCACCACAGCACTCAGCCAAACTGGGGGTGTCAGAGGTATCCCCCAGCCCCCTGTTGAGATGCTCCTGGCTTTTTCCACCTGCCCGTATTAGTCAAGGACTCCCCTGCAGCCTGGTACGGGCTCATGGGACACAAGGCTGAAGCAGGGTCAAGGGCAGCATCTCCCCTTGCCTTCTGCAAATTGACTAAGCCCCACACAACTGGGGTTTCCAGCCGCATCATGCCGTGAGCGTTGGAGAGCTCTGCTCTTTATGTGCTGATGGGCAATATCACATGCATAGGAACGCTCTGGGAATTTCTGGGAGCAGCATCATCAGGCTTGGGTGGGGAGTGTGGGGGACCTGCATGGTGGTGCTGTGAATGTAAAAGAAATCCACTCTTATCGGTGCTCCGAATACTGAGATTGTGGTGTGGGCACTGCGTTTTTTCTTACCATCTTTTTGCAGAAGAGCAGAGAAGATGGCTCCAGGAACGCCAGGCAGCCAAAGAAAAGCTGAAATGCCCGAATGCAAAGTAAGTGCACTCCTGAAAGGAGGTTGTAGAGAGGCAGGGATTGGTCTCTTTTCCGAAGTCACAGGTGATGGTACGAGAGGGAATTGCCTCAAGTTGCTCCAGGGGAGGTTCAGATTGGATATTAGGAAAAATTTTTACACTGAAAGGGTTATTAAGCCTTGGAATGGGCTGCCCAGGGAAGTGGTTGAGGCATCATCCCTGGAAGTATTCAAAAGACGGGTTGACATAGTGCTTAGAGACATGGTTTAGTAATGTGGGGGGTTCTTTTGTATGGTTTTCTCTTGGGTTTTTTTTTAGGTTTTGTTTGTTTTTTTTTTTAATCAGAGTTAGGTTGACGGTTGGACTAGATGATCTTAAAGGTCCCTTCCAACCGAGACGATTCTAAGTGAGGAGGATGTTGGACTTGAGGTAAAGGTCCTTTCTGACCCAAATCACTCGGTCATTCTCTGAGATAAAGCTGACCTCCCGGCTTGCCAGGGTCTGCCTTCTTGGTGCAGCGATTCAGGAGTCTAGGGAGAATCTCCTGGCAGTGCTCCAGAGTTACTGGCAGTGGGAGCAAAGGAATGCTCTGAGTGTTGATATTTCCCGCTGGTTGATATTGTCTCTTCTGGGTATTTTCTGAGTCTCTGTGAAACTTTCTCATCTCAGCTCTTGGGTCTTGCAGAACAGGCCCTTTTGCCAACAGCTCAGCTTCGTAACTGGGTCTTGAAGAAAGGATGGTTCAAGCCTCACTGCTGCTTTTTAATGGCAGCTTTCAGTGACCTTCTGGGATAGTCTAATGTTAGGCAGGGGCATTTTCAGTGCATTTAAAAGGAAATAGGTACAACCACCTGTTAAATGAGTTACCTGGCTCCGGGCCCCTGTTGCTGCCTTGCTTGCTTCCTCTGGCTGCAGGCAGATTTGCTGCTGTGAGAACAGCAGCCGTTTGCAGGCTGTGGGTAGTGAGGCACCTTTCTGCAAAGCTTTTAAATGAAGCTGCTAATGCGCTTGGGAAACCTGAACACTTGGAAGACTCCCCGTTGCACTGAGTATTTCTCATGACATTGCGGTGCAAAGGAAGCCATAAAACTGCTTTGTGGGGAGAAGTTAAAGGGAAACAGGATCAGAGACCAGAATGAGCAAACTGGTCCCTGGTGCCAGGCTCTTGAAAACACCACTAATACAATAGAAACAAGGAGAGAAGATTCATGATCTTTATTTATGGCATAGTACGCCACTAGTTTAGAAAAGAGGACAATACCCTAACTCTTCAGGCTCTTTCATTACAAAATAAGATCTGCACAGGCATTAATCTCCCCTAAGGCTGAGCTGCTGGGTGCGGAGCGGAGAGGTGGAAGAACATTGCAGCTGGCTGCTGTCAGAGGGCTCTGATTCAGGGAGGAGGAGGACAGGATGGGGGAAGCTGCAGTCAGGGCTGCTGTCCCACCTCCCCGCTTCACAGCCAGTGCCTGGGCAGCTGCGGAGCTCATGAACCAGCCACCGCCCCAGGGCTGCAGCTCATCCTGGTAGAGTAAACCCTGCTTCTGTGCTCCACTACAGCGCTGTGACCTGCAGCACGGCAGTGGCTGGCTCCGAGGCACCTCAGCTGCCTACAGCACACAGCGAAGTCCGGATGGAACCGGGAGCAGCAGCCTACAAACCTGCTGCCTGCCAGCCCCCTCTGCCTGCAGGAACTAGTTGGTTTCTTTTGGAAGCCATAAGTTTTGTGACAGCCTTGGATGCCACAAATGTTTTTTTTTTGCTTTATGATGCTTTTCTGATGGCACAAAGAAGAAAAAGAATTAACATTACACGGTACTTCCTTGACAGCTTTTTGATTTCCAAAAGCTTCTCGTAAGCTCCTGTGACTGAGACAACCAGCAGTGTTTTAGATATTTAACCTTTTCTGACACAGCTGTTAAATAACCTGATATCTTGTTTAACTTCCTACAGACCCTTTTTAAAGGACCAGACAAATCACATGAACCCACCCTTAGAGCCAGTCTCTAAACTAGAGCATGTAAGTAGAAATCTTTTGAGTTTTGTATTTCATGCTTGAAGTGAGCCTGGGCAGAACAGCGTTCCCAAATCAGGTTAGTGAGCTCCTGACCTCCAATGGGGTGCAGTCAACAGATTGGTAAACAGCTGGCAATAAGTTATTAGAAATAATTATTTTTCAGAGGGACTTAGTGTAGGAGACTTATCCTCTGCCCATGTGCTGGCAGGTGTTGTGGTGGTCTGTTGACAACTGCTTTATCACTTTTGCCTTCGTGTGGGCGTCCCCTGGGCTAGTGGGGCTGGGGCAGGAGCTGTCAGGGGTTAACTTCGGGTCTCTCTTTGGGGCTGAGGTTCCCTTTGCCTCTCCAGGTTGATAGGAACAAGAGCGTTCTCAGAAATGTGGCGAAGGGCCCTCAGAGGGATGGCAAGCTTGGTGCCAAATCCACACATGTTGGCCACGCTGCTCCACAGAAGTCTTCAAATACATCCCAGAGAGCAGCAGTGCGTCCAGAGCTGCCAAGGAAGAGCACAAAGCCTCCCATGGGGTTTGTGCCAAGCATGAGCTACCGCACACAGCCCAGAGGGGGGCTACAGGCTTCAAACTCTGGTCACCTAAATCCAGAAAGGAACAAGAAGCCTGCACAGGAGACTGTCACCATGGCAGTACCTCAGGCTGGAGGTGACCCCTCTTCTATTGAGGTACCTTGCTCCCAAAATGAGAGGCTGCAGGACAGGCTGGTCTGCAATAAGGAGAACATCCGAGCACAAGCACCTGTACACCCTGTACAGAGCAGAGTTTTTCGGCCTGATGGAAACAATCTCAGGAACAAGAAAGACTTGGCTCACAGGCAAAGCTCAGCCATGACGTCAAGAACCATCATGGGCCCAAAGAACAGAATTAATAGCCACCAGGCTAAGGAAGAGCCAATTCAAGATAAATTCAGGAAAACCCTGCCAGGCTCAAAGAGCGCATCTCAAAAACCAAGTGTCAAAACTCAGCCGTCACAGCCCCCTCGGTTACTTACTGCTTCTACTAATTTGCTACATAAAAAACCAGGGGCAAACCAGGAAAAAACTACTACGGCAAGGGAACCCATAGGAAAGCCACCCAGCACACTTCCAGCAGGAGGTCTCAGTAGACCCCCCCAACTGAAAAGATCTCCCACAAAGCCTCTGGCCTCCAGCAGGCCCCAGGGCACTGCAAACCTGAAATCCACCCTGAAACCAGGTGGCACTGTGCCATGGCAAAGGCCCACGGCTACAAGGGAGGCGGGGAGGAAGGACGTGAGAATGGTGCCTCCTGGACGCACAGCGGCATTCCGAGTGACAGTCCCCCTAAACCAGCCTCACAGCATACATGGCTCCAAAACTCAAGCAACTGAGAGTGATTTTACCAGTAGGAGAGAGAGGTTTAAACCAAAGCTGCCAACGGCAAGTGGAATCCAGGCTAGGCGTGTTCCCAAGACCCCATCGGCTGCGGACCGTAAGTAAGTTGCAGCTTTGTCCTTGCCTCCAGGGGACAGCAGAGTTTAAAGTGTTTAACTGGGTGAACCAGCACCAACCTGCTGGAAATGGGGTCCAGAGTCCCCTTATCAGTGAATGCCTGCTTGGAGCTTGGTGCTGCAGGCAAGAGGATGGTGGGGATGAGATTTGGTGGGACCCTGCTCACTGATTCGCCAAGTAAGAGGAGAGTGTGTGGCCACTCTCCTGTTTTATCTCAAGGCACAGTTAAATTTGAGAGGGTTTTCCTTTCCCAGCCTGAAGCTTGGATGCCTGTTTCGGATAGATGTACTAGTTCTTCCTGAGCAGCTGAAGTTGACTAGAGGGAGACTCCAAGGGAGAACAGTAGCCTGGCAAGTGCTGCTGGTCTGCTGGGGTGGTAACTCTGATCCCTTGGTCCTTTAACAGGAAACAGCTGGAGGAGTGGTTGGCATCCAAAGGCAAGATATACAAGCGACCACCTATGATGCTGCTTCAGAAAAAGGCAGTGAAGCTGTCCTGCAGAAATGTCAAAGAGAAGCAAGAGAAATCAGAGCAGCTCTGCCTGGAAAAGATCAACAACATACTGACTGAGTGCCTGGAGCTTGCTGAGGAGGTGGGAATGGGAAAGGAGCAGCTTGAACAGGCTCCTCTTCTCCTGGAGCACCCCAAGAGATGAGCACCATGTTCCTCCAGCAGCACAGTGGGGTTTAGAGCAAGCATTCCTGCTTGCTGGCTTGGCTGCAGTTGTCAGAGGGGTAGCATCACATGTAGGAAAAGTACTTGTGGAGTTACGGATAGGCCAAACGCACACGGTGAGATGTGCTAACGGGGAAAATGGAGTGACACTCAGTCGCAGGGCTTGCATGTGTCATTGCCAGTGCCCTGGTACCTGGCAGTCCAGCCTGCAGCTGCAGTTTCTGCAGCAGCAGCCCAGGCTGATTGAGCTGGCCTGGGGTATGTCCCTGGCGGACCTCACAGCTACTGTGAAGTATCACCTCTGGTAATACTTGGCCACTGGTCCTGCCCCAGGGTTTAGTGGCTCCATTAGTGCCAGCACTGAAGAGTCTATCCCTTGCCATCCCTCTGAAATTCTAGACTCATTTTATCAAGGGGAAAATAGAGGCAAGAAAGCTATTATCTGTCCATGGTCATGTAAAAGAACTTGCAAAACCAAACTCTTTATGCGCTCCTTTTCCTAGAGAGCGCTGGGAGAGCAGTTACGCACTGACTGCTCCCCCGGTGCACACCTCTGGCCCTTGCCATCGACACCTTTCTCTGGGGCCGTGCCCTTCTTGTAGGGTGTCCGGGCAGAAGACATCTCTGCAGTGCTGTCTCAAGTGCCCCAGGCAGAGAAATTTGCCAAGTTTTGGATCTGCAAAGCGAAACTCCTCGCCCGGGGTGGCCCTTTTGACGTGACGGGGTTGTACAAAGCAGCAGTCTGCGCTGGTGCTGTGGTGAGTGAGATGTGCATCTCTTCTGTAGCTCCCCGTGTTCCCTGCCTCTGCGCCAGTGGATTTCCTTGAGATCCAGGGGTCAGATTTTTGGGATGAGTTTAGCAACACTAGTCACTGGTGAAAAAGCCTTTTAGGGCCGCCAGTCCCATTTTGTCCCACTGAAACACCTTTAATCAGGCAGTGCCATGCAGGCACAAATGGGGCCAGGGGAAGGACAGGGAGGACACACACCCTGCAGCGTGTGGAGCTGTGGCTGGAAGCAATGTGACAACAGCTCTGTGCCACTCTGGGCAGTGTAACTGCAACATCTGGTGGGATTTAGCAGCGTAAATGCTGCATGGGGTAGGAGCCTGCCTGGCCATGCCTGTGTGCTGACAGATCGCGCTGGGAGAAGGGAAACTGCAGCCTTTTGCCTCTGGCTCCAGCATGGGGTGTCACAATGCAACAAAAACCATTTTTCTTATTTAGTTGTTACTCTGGTCTCTGTTCTCAAGTCAGGCCTGCCTTGATCTACATTCTGCTTTTCCTGCAGCCACTCCAGGAACTCAGAGAAGTTGTCCTTGATATTTTGAAGGCTGCAGATCAAACATCAGAAGGTAACATGTTGGGGGGGTGGGCTCACTGGCAGGCTGGAGCACGGGCAGGCTGGAGTTCCCTGATGCTGCGGGCAGGGGAGCAGTCCGGTTTACAGTCTGTCCCAGCGCCTTGTGTCCCTTTTGACTTTGATGGAGACCGAGTGTTGTGAAAGTCTGCAATTCTGGTCTCAAAACTGGGACAAGATTCCTCTGCCAGAGCTGGAAGCTGTCCTAGCTCATCACACCTCTGCAGCAAGGTGCCCTCACCTGTGCCTGGAGTGCTGTGGTGTAATACCTCCCAAGCTGCTGCTCTCTGCAACTGCACTGCCCTTTTCCTCTCCTGTCAGGAGAAAAGGCTGAGCAGCCTGTTCCTCAGGAGCCTACAACGCATTGCCAGAGTGAGAGGCAGGATGTGGCAGTGACTCCCTGCCTGGTGAGGAGGTCTCTGGCCAGCCTGCCTGTCTCCATCAAGTTACAAGTTACATCTGCATCCAGGTAAGGCTAAGCTGCCTGCTCCTGGCAGCAAGTGCCTTCTCTGTCACTGCTTCTCTGCAGGGTTAACCTAAAGACTCTTGTTCTCTCCACAGAGGAAAGGAGTTGCTGGAAGGCCAGGAGCTGAAATTCCTGACGCCGGTGCGGCGCTCGCTGCGGATAGAGCAGGTTGGAAGCCGCTACCCAGAGATGCTGAAGGACCATGACCCCGTGGTGTCATCCCTTAGCGAAATCCTGGATGCTGAGGAGGAGACTCAGTTCTTCTTCCGGAAAAACAAGGCTTTGCCAGAGGTGACAGAGCTGGAAGGTTTAAGTTTGTATCCCCCAGAGTGCTGCTGAGGGATTCCCAGCAGGGTGCAGGCTGCTCTCTCCCACAGGCTGCGTTGCATGCACCACTGACTCTTGTTGCCTTCAGATGTAAATATGTAGTGGTGGCACATAATAAGTCTGTTTTAAATATATAGGCACTGTTTATAAATACATAAAAACTTGCAGTAGAGATGCAGTGTGGCTTAGTGAGTAGTGTGCAAGGTCCAGGGTTGGAGACAAGGGCTATGTCCCCTGGGACTGCCCTTGGCTCCTCTGCTGCGACTCATGTCCTGATTTTTCCTGCCGTAGGATGATGTCAGTCAGACTCTGCAGCGCTCTGGGCAACTTCCAGTGTTTTGGAAGTGATGTCTTGAGGGATTTCCTCCAGAGCTGCATTGTGCCTTACTTGGGCGGCATCTGGAGGGTCCCGGCTGAGAGTCATGTGCAGACCTGATGTCTTGAGTTGAGGGTCACCACTCGTGAGAGCTGAAGGCACTGGAGTACCTGTGGGACCCAGTGGCTGCTGCACAGGCCCCAGGGAGGCTGAAAGCAGCACAGTCAAAGGGTGCAGAGGTCCTTAGGATGCAGCCATCTAGGCTCCCAGACCCTGGGCAGGGATGGGGGTCTGGGATGGGACAGCTGAGCCCTGGGAGTGTGCTCTGGGCCCTACAGCAGCCCCTCGAGGGCGGTTCGCACCCCAGAGAAGCAGAAGCACTGGCTGCTGGTGACAGGACGGGTGCTGGGAGCCTGCACAGTTTCCCTGCTGTGAGGACTGAAGTGCTGTGGCTGCCATGAAGGGTGGAGGGGAGCTTCCTTGTCACCCTCCTGTCCTCAGCAAGTGGCAGTCTTGTCCTTATCCCACCCTTTTGCCTCCTCCTGACACAGCCACCACCAGCGTTGGCTCAGCATCTTTATTGAGAACTCTGGTGCTGGAAGAAGTCAGAACAGGATCTGGAAGTCCCAGAAGGCCTGGCCCCTTTCTCCGGGGTGCAGATCAGTGCTGGCAGACGGGGGGGCATGTCTCGGGGTGGCCACCCTCTGCCCAGGGGCTTGCAGTCGTTCCAGCTGCTGCCCAAGGATTTGGGAATTGCCCTTTGTCCCCAGGCTCTAGGGCAAAGCAGTATTCCTTTAAAATAGCCAATTTTATGTCTTTCCAGTGCCGGGAGTTTGAGTATTTTTTATAAATAGAAAAGGGTAGAAAACAGAAGAGGGCGATAGCAGGGAAAAGAGGTTCCCAGGGAGCAGCAGTTGCCTCCAGAGCCCTGGAGGCATATGACCTTGCCTGAGCCATATCCACCCGCCTTGCCCTGAAGTCCAGCACCACAGTGGCCCCTGGGGCCAGGCACCAAAGCTGGAAGAGCCGGAGCTGCTGGGACCACAAACTGGTGCAAAGGTGGTCCAGCTGTGTCCGGCTCACCCCAGCATTGGTGACCCCAGACTGGCATCGAATTGGCTGGGACACATAGCTGATGCCAGGGGGGAGCATGAGGGAAAGTGGGGGGCACGGGGCAGCCCCCCACTTCAGGGACCTGGCTCCTGGTGCATGTGTTAGAAGGGGCACTGCTGCTCGGGCAGAGGTGTCACATGGGGCATGAGCCAGGGCCACCAGCCATCCTGTGGCCACTGGAGGCAGTGACTGACCATGGGTGGCTTTGGTCTGCCAACTGGCAGTGGTCTGGGGCCACTGAATGCCCCCATGTGTTTTGGCACCTGCCAGCTCAGCAGCTGTTGGTGCCAGGGTGGGGTCAGGCTTCTCCGTCATCCTCCTCCCCACTAGAGTCCGGGGGGACCCCAGTGACCTGAGACAGAGTTGGGGGACTCAGTGGGCACAGGACCCCACTGGCATCAGAGTGCCAGTGCTGGGACTCCCACATCCTGCCCCCCTGTCCCCTGACACCCACCTGATGGCTGGGGGGGCCATGCTGGGCCAGCCAGGGTGCCAGGGCTGTGCCCACCTCCCCTGCATCCAGGCGGCCATGCTCCACTGTTGACTCGTGTGCCATCTGCAACAGGAGAAGGCATGCAGAGAGGGGCCAGGGCCAGCCAGCTGAGGGGCTGGGTGCCCGGTGAATGCCCCCATCAGCCCTGTAACCCGTCCTCAGGCAGGGAAACTGAGGCACGGTGGGTGAGCAGGGCAAGGGCTTGCATACCAGGACAGGGGGTGCCCGGAAGAGGTAGCTGAAGGGGTAGTAGAGGAAGTTGATGAAGGAGGCAGCATAGAGGTCAGCGTAGCGCATCAGCTGGTTGGCAAAGAGCGTCTGGCGTGAACCACAGCGGAAGAGGCTCCCCATCTTCCCATAGCACATGTCCATCTCATGTGTGACTTTCTGTGGGTGCAGTAGGATGCTCAGGGCACCCAGCTACCCCCCTGGGGAGGGACTGGGAGGGGGCTGCCGGAATGGTGCCCTGGGCATCACCTGGATCCGACGCTTGATGGAGCTGATGTCTGGGCGCTCGCTGCTGCCACTGTCCAAGTGTCTGGAGCGGGAGAGAGACAGGGGGCTCACCTGGAGGGTCCCACCATGGGTGCCTGCACCCCCCCACCTGCCCTGTGCCCACTCACTGGTACAGCTCTGCCAGGAAGAGGTCTAGGTTCCGCAGCTCCTCAAACAGCTCTGCAAGGGCAATGGGGACAGATCAGCATGGGCAACATCTCCCGCTGCCTGCCACAACTGACACTGGGGGGGTGGGGCACATCCCACCGGGGCCAGCTTTGCCATTGAGGTGGGGCAGGAGGCTCTGGCCACTTCCACCAGCGTGGAGCACACTCAGATGTGTCCCAGGCTGGGCAGGGCCTGTGTCCCTGGCTGAGTGCTGCTCACCACTCTTCTCCGTCCAGACCTGCAGCTCCCGGGCCAGCTCGGGCACCACCAGGAAGGTGCGCCAGCCCTGCCGCTTCTTGGACTTGAGGATGTCCCCGAAGATGTGGTCCCCCATATAGAGAATGTCTTTGCCCTTCACGCCCAGCAGGTCACACACCATGTCCGAGGAACCTGTGGGTAGTGGCACGTCAGCGTGACACACGTGCAGGCACGTCCCCTGGCGCTGCCCACCGAGCCCAGCCGGGCGCTCACCACCAGAGTAGACTGCGCAGTGCTGGAGGGGGCCTGTGTATGTCCCAATGCGCAGCTTCCCTGTGTCCTGTGAGATGAGAAGACCCCAAGATAATGGGGGGATACCATTACCTGTGCCCACCCAACAGCAAATCCCCTCCCCTAGCTGTCCCCATGGGAGCCCCCATCACGCCCAGACGGTGCCCAACACCCCCTGCAGTGATGGAGGGGTCCCCACCGTGTTCACTTGGCGCAGGACAGTGCCCTCTGCGAAGAAGAGCGGTTTGCGGGTGTCCACCACGATGAGGTCAAAATAGGATCGCCAGGGACGCTGAGGGGTCTCGGCCTGCTGGGGGTCGGGGGGGGTGGAGGGTGTGAGGTGTCAGGAAGGGGCTGCTGATGACACCATGTACCCCCCCAACCCAGGGAACAGACTCACCTTGTCCCCGTCGCTGAAGTCAAAAAGGTAGGACATGATGGCCTGCAAGGACACCTGGCACCTCCACCACCATCCCCAGGAGGACAGATCCCCTGCTTGTGCTCTGCCCCCTGCCCAGGGCCCCCCCGGGGCAGGCTGAACCAGGGGTGGGGCGTGGGGACAGACAGAGACACCCCCTACTCACGTCGGTGTAGTTGTAGTCGCTGTTGGTGGCCAGAAAGACCTTCCCCACCTCCTTCATGCGGCTCAGCAGCAGTGGCACCCGGGGCTGGTGAGGGGTAAGTCATTGTGGGGGGGGCATGGGGATTGGGGTAG
>NW_015091141.1:1985068-1992664 GCF_001431845.1 Calidris pugnax
CGGCGATGCCCCCCAGGGCCCCCCCACGCCGTGCCCAGCCCGCCCCTCGAGGGGAAGCGCCCTCCCACGGCCCCGGTGGGCCCCGAGCCCCCGGGCCGTTGTTTGCCCATCGCCCCGCTGGCAGCGCCCGGCGGCGAATCATTAACCGAGGTCAAGGACCGGCCCCGCCACCGCCCCGAGGCCGCCCCGGGGGATGCGGGGGGGGTGTCGGTCTGTGCGGCTCAGCGCCCACTCGCGGCACCTCACACCACCGGAGGGACGGGGACGGGAGGGGGCACCCATGTCCCGCAGGACACGGAGCAGCACCAAGCCCCGTGGGACTCATCACCTTCCCCATTCCGGTGGGGGACACCCCCACGCAGCCTCCATGCACATCCCCAACCCGTTCTTGGTCCCCACAGCCCTGTGTCCCCAGCCCCAGCTCAGCACCCCCAAGGACCCCTGGGTGTCCAGCCTGCCCGCACCCCGGCCCAGGGCCAGTCCTGGCCCTCACTGGCAGCTCTTGCAACACTCCAGTGCCAACCCACTGACGTGGGTCCCCAGGCCTGGCCTTGACCCCCAGGACATCACTGGGTACGTGGAAGGGACAGGAGCAGCTCCTGCCCCCAGGGCTGGTAACAGGGTGAGGACCTGTCCCCCAGCTGCGGGGCCCTGATAACCCACCCCCCCCAAGAGCTGGGGTACAGCTGGTCCCATGACAGCAGAGGACATGTGGGGCTCTTATCAGGCACCCCAGCCCCAGGGCGTTGGTCAAAGGAAGGGCAGAAGAGAAGCCACAGGGCAGAACGTGTGAGGGGACAGCACCCAGAGCCACCCCAGCACCCCCCCCTCAGCACCCAGGATCACCAGCAGCACTGATGTACGAAGGAAATCTTTATTGAATCCGAGGTAGCAGCAGTGAGGGGGGGGTTAGGGGGTACCCCCAGGCACCCCCCCAGCAGGATGGGTGGGCAGTGCCTGGTAGCTGCAGCACTACAGAGATGGAGGCAAAGCTGAACACAGCACAGCCTGCAGTGGGGGGACAGCCTCCCCCAGCCCCTGAGCCCTCCCAGGAGGGGTGAGGACCAGCCCTGGTCCTTACAGAAGGAGCGATCACTGCCAGGGGATCTGAATTAAGTCGTTAAAAATAAGAATTAAGTGGCCTCCCATAACTGCTAATCTAAAGCTACAGCGCAGCACAGGAGGCTCACATGGGGGGGCAGAGCCTCAGCACTGCATCACCCGCTAGAAACTTAGCGCCAAGACATTTATATTAAAAAAAAAAAAACCAAAACAAAAAACTTCAGTGACAACACTATGCAGAACTGAGGAAGCCCCAGAGATGATGGTAGCCCCCATCCCACGCCGGGATAAGCCTTCCTGCTCCTAGATTCAGTGACAACACTATGCAGAACTGAGGAAGCCCCAGAGATGATGGTAGCCCCCATCCCACGCCGGGATAAGCCTTCCTGCTCCTAGAGGGAAGGCGGCAGCAGGGTAGCAGGAGCAGCCCCAGTGCTCTCAGGCCTCAGGACCATGTACTTGAAGACAGCCATGATGGCAGCGCTGATGAGACCCGAGATAGGGACAGTGACAAACCAGGCCATGAAGATATTGCGGAAGAGGCGCCAGTCCACTGCCTTCCTGGAGCGCAGCCAGCCCACAGAGACCACCGAGCCCACCTGCATGACGAGGCAGTGCTCAGCACGGCAGGGGAATGGGGTACCTCCCCATGCGTGTCCACCACTCCACAGCCCCTCCCAGGGATGCCCAGGGTCTTGCTCAAGCCCTTGGGGACCCAGCAGAGTGCAGGGTGGGGAGCTACCATCCCAGAGCAGTGGAGAGCCTGGTTCCCATGGCTGCTTGGCAGAGCCTAAAGGTCCATCAAAAGGGTTTTGTTCTCTCATCACCCCCTCAAGTGCCCCTTCACCCAGCCATGGGCAGCCGATGCCACCCCATTGAGATGCAAATGGCAGAGCTGGGAGTTGAAGGCCGGCCAGCAGCCCATTTTTTGAGACCTCCCACACAGCTCAGCTTTTTCAGCACTAGGATTCAGGGGAAGCCAAACTCACCCCGTGCTGGCACCATCCCCTCCTGCCACCCCCACCTACCTTGCAGTGGGTCGTGCTGATGGGGAGGCCAACATTGGAGGCAATCACCACTGTCAGGGCAGATGCCAGCTCGATGCTGAAGCCACTGCAGAGACAGAAAGCACATGAGCCCCCACAGGGCCCAGCTTGCCAGGCTGGCATAGCCCAAGCTGGGGCTGGGACTGCTCACTCCAGGCAGGGTCAGCTCCTCAACTCAGCTCTCCAGACCCCCAGTAGCCCCAGGCTGGCCCCACCAAGGGATGAAGGGAGGGTGTTATGGGGGCCACACACCCCCCAGGACCACCACCTGAGCCATGAAACCCCAGAATATAGCACAGAGAGGGGTTCTAGGAGCAAGATGCAGCTCTAGGACTGCCAGAAGCCTCCCCCTGCCCCAAAGCAGACCTTACCTTGATGGGGTGATGGGTGTCAGGTCCTTCCCCATTGTCTGGATGACTCTCCTTCCCCAGACCCATAAGCCAATGCAAATCCCCACACCTCCATAAAGCAGCAGCCAGATGGGAGTTGCCACCTTGGTAGCCACATCACCCGTCTGATAGACCAGGTACAGCGCGACCAGGGGCCCTATGGCATTGCTGGAAGAGAAAGGAGAGCTGGTCTAGAGGGCCAGAGGCTGTGGGCAAGGTGGGCACCAGCTCCAGTGAGCAACCTCACCACTCCTGCCAACTCAACTGACCTGACATCGTTGCCACCGTGAGCAAAGGAGCCAAAGCAGGCTGTGAGGATCTGCAGGAACTGGAAGAGGAGGGACACCTCGGGTTTGTCCTGGTCATGCCATTCTTCCAGGGAGCTACTGCTGCCCTTGCGGTCGCTGACGCCCATCTCCACTTGGGCTGTGTTCAAGTCCACGTCAGCAGCCGGGTGGGCATCAGCCACCGCATTGCAGTAGCTGGTGTAGCTGTCCATGCGGACCCTCTTCTTGGTGTCTGCCACAGGCCAGGTCAGCTTCTCCACCTCCTCACCCTCCTTGGTGCGGAGGGAGTCCAGGGGCATGCCACAGATGGCCATGGTGTAGGAGGTGTAGCTGTTGTTGCGTCGCAGAGGCTTGTCCCCCGAGTCCCCCATGCAGTCCCCCATCTTGGCCAGGTGCAGTTTATGCAGCAGCTCCTTGTAGAGGCCGGAGTCCTTGTGCACAGTGTGGTACTGGTACTGCCCGCTGGAGCTCAGCTGGTGGCCCACAGCCTGGCTGAACTGAACAAGGTTGCCATTGGGCAGCCGCACAGTTCCTGCCAAGACAGTGGGTGTTTAGCATTTGGGGTACCTGGGGTGGCAGGAGAGCACCCTGGCACCCCCACAGCACCCCCACCACTCACCGCCATCAATGCTGGTTTCCTTCAGGTCAAGCCTGGGGAGTTTCCCCTGCTCTGGGGCCTCCTCCAGGTCCCCCATGTTGAAGGAGACAGTCCTCTCCTCCATCACTGCCCGGTGGGTCACAGCTGACCCCACATCAGCAACAGGGCTCTTGACATCACCCAAGGGCACCTTGGTCTCCTCATGGTCCTCCTTCGGGGTGATGTTCTTCTCCATCAAGGGGCTTTCAGAAGGACTGGATTTGATTTCTCCTGGGAAGGGAAACAGGTACCATCAAATCCCCGGCCACCATCACACCCAACGCTACAAGCAAACCCCCACCCCTCACCACTCAGATTTATGGCAGCTAAATAAAATTTACAGCTTCCCCCTCATACTGAACTTTGGAAATTGCTGGGCAGTCACACCTTGTCCTGGGCATGACAGCCAAACCATCACAAGTCAACTCATCTCCTATTTTTAGACACCCCCCCACCCACACAGGGTGTGGTGAGCACCATTATGGGGCTTTTATGCCCATTCTTCTGATGGCAGAGGTTCCTCCTCAAGCCATGTTTGTCTCTTCCCCATTCCCAGAGGCCGTGGGATGCTCTGGACCTGCTTCTGGGGTGGTTGCAACTCCTGAAGCTGGTGGGAAGGTGCCCAGAAGAGCCCAGCTCCTCTGCCAGCCCATCGGCTCCAGCCTGCCGGCAGGACTCGCCGCCTGGGCTCCTCTCCAGCTCCCACTGGTGGGTGACAAACCCAAACAGGAGCTGGTCTCCACCTCCTGAGGGCAGCCTGGTTTCCTGTCCCACTGGAATTGCCAAAGCCAAGCAGCACCAAGCCCTGGAAGCAGAGGCTGTTACTCCCTCTCTACCGGGAAAAGCATGTTTTCTCCAGGTGAAAACATGAGGTCAGCTCCTTCAGACAACAACAAAAAACACCTCATCACAAACATGACCATTTCCCAGCCAGTCTGCTGGCTGCTGTGGCCTCCAGCCCCTCACCCTCTGCGAAGGCCCCTCCTAGACCAACCATCGGACCAGGACCGAACACCCTGGCATCCAGCCCCTGCAGAGCTTGCCCCCCACACACACCACCCCCTCCTCATAGCAACGCTCCCTGGCAGGCAGGAGAGGCTGCCTTGCAGGCAGGAGTTAAGCCAAAGCTCGAACAGCTGGAAGAATGTCAAGGACAGCCATAAAGCTGTTAGTCACACCCCAGTTACACCAGTCTGACAAGGACACTGGTTATCCCTCATCTCCAGTTCCTTAAGTGCCCCAGACGGCCAACCACATTTATATGCAAGACCACACATGGCTCCAGGAGAGCTGCCTGTACTTTTCAGGAGGCAGAGCTCAGGACTGCTCTTTTGGATGCCCTCCAATAGATTTTTTTAAATTTTCTTTTTTTTTTTTTTGCTACAGGGAAAGGATTCCATCAGCTTACGCAGCTTTAAACTTGTGATCTGCATCTGCCAGGCCAAAGATTGATCAGCAGGTATGCAGAGGATTAAAGGTTACACTGGTTAACAGGCAGGTTGTCTCCTGCCTCCTCTTCTTCTCTATTCAGAGAAATAGGGCTGTTTGTCCACTGTTCTGTGCTGTTCCAGGAGTGCTTGCCCTGCCTAGAAATCAGGGGCCAGATGCCACTGGGCAGCACAATGGCTACTTCAAGGGGGATTTTGGGGTCCCCAGAGCAGCATTCCAGCGCTGCAGTGGGAGTTGGCAGGGTCCAGCTCAAGGCGATGTGCCCCAGTGACTCAGGGTTTACAGAGCAGCTTAAGCGATAACTGACACTGAGGATCCCTGCTAATAACAGCCCTGCAGCTAATGAGATCTCCCGCTGGGAAAAGAAGTTGGTTAGTCTGAGCATGCCCTTCCCCAAAGGATTGCAAAGAGAGGCATTACTTACGTTCAATTTTCTTCTTCATTCTTGGACATACAAAGAACCAGACGACGAGAGCACAGACAACAGCACTCCCCGCCGAAATTAGGAGGATACCCCACAGAGGAAGTTTGTCAAAGCCCAGCACTAGGAAATAAAACAACGGATCTTTGAAAACCTCTGGGCAAAAGCCTCCTCAACATATGATGTTGCTCTTCCCAGCACAGGGACTCTGTCACCTGCAACATCCCTGAGCTAATTCACCTGCCAGGGAGAAACACTGTCAGAAAGCCATCACTGACTGCACCAAAACCTTACCCCACACAGAATTTCCCCCCATCACAAGCTAATCTTTCACATGTGCAGGCACTTTCCCCTCCCTCCCACAAAAAACCCCATCAGGAACTGATGACTGCTCTGAGCAAGGACGGGAGGCTCCTCACTTGCTGCAATGTCAAAGAAAAAAAAGCCACCCAGCCCTCCTGCTGCAGCAACCACACCGCTTCCCCCACGCAGGGCCTGGGCTGCTCCCAGGGGAGAGCCCCACATCTCCATTAACCCCTCCAGCTGCTGAGGGGAGAGAGTTCTCCTCCCTGAGTCCCTAGGAACTCATTTTAAGGCATTTGAGGTGTTCTGTGACCCAGTTACAGGCATTCTCACATGCGGTGTGACTTTTAGCAGAGATGTAGTGTTGAAGAGCCTGCTGCAGCCCCCAGCTGAGCTGTCGCAAGCACCTGATCCCCCAACTCCTGCTTTTTCTGCTGCAGGCAGTAACTCATTGCTCCTCATGCACCACCAGCAATGCCATGACTACTTCCCCCCCCACATCCAGCTCTTTGCTTACACAAAGCCCAGCTCGCTGAAGGCTACAAACCATGCACTTGCCAAACGCAGAGCTCACCCAGCCCTCCTGCAGCTGAGGACTCTGAATATTCAAACATGAATCCACCTCGAAGGTGCCCAGTGATAGGGTGATACTGGAGCAGCACTACCACTGCTCTGCAGCCCCAATGCCCCCTGCAGGACCACAGCAACCCTGCCCCCCACCCACCCTGAGGCAAGGGGAAGCCAACATCTCTCCAAACATTTTTCCAGCCACTGTTTACAGAGAAAGCCCTGTGGAGCCAGCACTGCCTGCCCTTACCACCTCCAACAACTCCTCCACAACAGGAAACCCATCTCAGACCGAAAACAGCTCAGGCCGAGTCACCCCAGCGGATGGAGGCACCCTCCCTGCTGAGCCGTGCCCCCCTACACAACAGCCAAACAAGCATTCCAGTTTGGCTTTTCAAAGCCCAAATGCTTCTTCTCAGTGCAGGTGCCAGCTCTTCTTGCCAGGGATAAGGAGTTTATTCTTAGGGACAAGGTGAATGGGAAGGCACAGCCTCCATCCCTCTCCTAGCCTCACTATGGGCAGCCCCAGGAGTCTCTGCAGCCGCAGCTGAGTTTTAGTACAGGTGAGAGAAGGGGAAGTCATGTTATCTGCCAGTCCTGGGGAGTCTAAAGAGAAAGGTCTGGAGGGGTTTAGTTTGAGCAGGTCTCTTTGGCTGGGCAACTATCTAGCCCAGAACTCAGCGCATGCTAGCCTGCAGCCTTCTGTAGCCGGCACAGGCCAGCCGCCTTCTAGGAGATTTCAGCCCTGTAAAGCAAAAAAGGGGTAAATCGTGCATTTAATGGAGGTTTTGTAAAGCATTTCAAAATTAAGGTGCAAGTAGTCTGTGGCATACTTACAGGGTGCGCCGGTATACATGATGGAGAAGAGGTTGATCCCCACAGTACAGGCATAGAAGATAGGCAAAGCTCGCAAGCCATTGGGGACAGGATCTACCTGCAAAACAAGGACCAGCGCTGGGAAGGACAGACCCTGGGGGTCAAGCAGCTGCTGAGGAGCAGCCTCATCCCACCAGAGGATTCGTGCCCTCATTGAGCTGCTGACAGCAGCCCCAATACCAGCCTCCCGTGACCTCTGCCAAGAGCCTGAGCTCCCAACAGCTTTTAGAGAACCCAGGGGCTGCCACTGTCTGTGCCCCCCACCAGTCCAGGGAGAAAAGTGGCAGGACACCAGGAGTGCCATGGGGCTCCCCAGGGTGGGACCAGCTATGTGTCCCACCACTCCCAGGGCTGGAGTATCTCATTGTGCCCGCAGCTGGGGCTGCCCAGCTCTCAAACTCTCTCCAGCCTCCAGCCACATGGATCTTTTCTTTCAACTCCCCAGGCACTTTCAGACAAAACCATTTGTCAAAGCTTTTACCTCTTTCCAGCTGACGTGGACAAAAAAAAAAAAAAAAAAGCCATTTACTCACAAACCAGCTTATTTAGCAACAACCCC
>NW_015091141.1:1993082-1995381 GCF_001431845.1 Calidris pugnax
GACACTGGAGACGCAGTGAGCCAGACAATTTCAGCACTGAAGGAAGAGTAGCCAAAGAGAAACAATCTTCTTGTTGTTTTATGAAAGAAAAAGAATTTGTGGGTTTCGTTCTTTTTAAATAGACCACCTCCAATACTTAGTTCCTCTTACTTTCTCCTAGGGATGAAAATAATCCAGCTTGCGGGAACAAAAAAAAAAAAAAAAAAGTCCATTACTCACAAAGCAGCTTATTTGACTACATACCTGCACAGAGGGACCCTCACCCGAGCAGCAGGAACACTTAATCTCTGCTGCTGCTGCCCAGCAATTGGGGTCTAGCACTGGTACAAACACATTGAGCAGGGCAGGACAGAGCAACTGGGCTGTTCCACACCAGAATGAAGCCTGACAGGGCCAGCCCGGCTTTGAAAGGCCAGTTATGCAAGGTTACTGTGACAGCAGTGACGCTGAATTGTTTTAAAGGAATGGCAGGTAGAAACCAGCAGCGATAAGATCTTAACAGCTCTTACTATTTCTGGTTCAAGAGATAAGTCCTAAAATAATTTAAGTTAACTTCAAATATGCAGAAGAAAATGCTGAGGTCCCTCTGCACAGCTGGCTGGGTGCCCCTGCTCTGGGCTGGCAGCGTCCTGCGCTCCAGGGTCACTTGGTCTCAGGAAGGTGAGGTCTGGAGCTGCCACCTCTGGGTGCCTGGTGCCCCTTCCCCGGTGCCTGTGTCCCCAAAGCCAGGCTGAGCACCCTTCAGTGGACCTGGGGAAGGGTAACGCAGTTTCCACAGGGACAGTTCTGCCCCTCCTGACTTTGAAAAAGCCATTGCTGTTGGTCACTGCCTTCCTCTGTAGCAGGACACAAGGGGAGGTCCAGCCTCATACCGGGACTTAAGATCAGAGTTTCTTGTGAGGCCTTTCCTATCTGTTCTGGATCACTTCACTAGTCAGAAGCTGCAGCCTATTCTTGCTGAGGCCAGGAAGGACCCTCCCTGGCCCAAAAGATTTGGAGGAGGCCAAGTGAAGCCTCCTCACTCCCCAGGTTCTGCTTTGCAGAGCAGTTCCCACTTCTCCCATCCCTCCAGCTCCCACTGGGTGAGGGCTCACCAAGAGCCAACACAAAGGTGGATGTGCCTGGAGAAGCTTTGGTGCACATAAGCCAACCAAGCTGTCCAAAGGGTAGACAAAGGAGCATCTGGGAGCCCCAGAGTGTCAGAAAATGGGGTGAACAGCCCTTACCTTACGGAGGATGAACCTCTGGACAAGGAAGAACAGGATAGCAGACATGATGCCCGAAAGGAGGGGTGAGATGAACCAGGACAATACTAGGAGAAAAGAGGCAGGATCAGCCTCCTGCTGCTGGAAGGGGAAGCCCCAGGGACACGTGGGGTGCCCGTGCCAGCTGGACTTACCAATCTTTAGCAGCTCAGACCACTTGACACCTTTTTGCCCTCTGGCCACCAGCGAAAAACCGATGGTGGCTCCAACGATGCAGTGGGTACCGGAGATGGGAAGCTTCAAGAATGAAGCCACCAGTTGCCACACGGCAGATCCTGAAGAAGAGGAGAAGCCTGGTAAGAAAGTGAACATCAGGGCATCTTGGAGCACACCCCATCCCCATTTTGACCCCCCCCAGTTCCTCACCAAACATGGCACTGATCGAACCCGCCATCAACAGCTCCTGCGTGGAGTTGTACATCTCCACATCGATCAGCCCCTTCCGGATGGTCTCGCTGACTTTGGCTCCCAGCAGGACAGAGCCCACCGTCTCAAAGACAGTGGCCAAGATGCAGGCTTGCCGCAGGGTGACCACCCCTGAGCCCACCGCCGTGCCGAAGGAGTTTGCCACATCATTGGCGCCCACGGAGAAGGCCAGGACAAAGGCAATGATGAAGCCCAGGACCAGCATCCAGAGGAAGTCCACCATGGGGGCGGGGGGTACCGCGGGGGTGGGGTCCATGGTGCAGGCCAGGTGTTAATAAATTAGGTACAAAATTAAATAGGGGAGGGACAGAGGCAGTAGGGGCGCTATAGGGTGCGGAGGGGCTCTGCCGTCCTACGGCCCCACCGGCCGCGGGGGCTGGGGAGCGGGTGCCGCGCCATGGCCTGGGCTGCTCTTCATCCTGCGGGAGAGACAGGAGTCAGGGGGGGCGGGCACCGGATAACGGGGCTCTGCAGGATGGGGGGTGGGGTGGGTACCGGGTAACGGGGCTCAGAGGGGTAGGGATAGCGGGGGGGAAGGGAGGGTACCGAATAACGGCCCTTCCCGCGCACCGGTAACGGCCCCTCCCGCGCGCGCCGCGCCACCCCCT
>NW_015091141.1:1995505-2008304 GCF_001431845.1 Calidris pugnax
GACCGGGGTGGGCTCGGCCCGGTCCAACCCAGGCGCGGTCGCAGCCCCGGCACGACCTGGCCCTGCCCGGGTGCGGGCTGGGCTCCGGCACGGTCCGGCACAACCCAGCGCCGGTGTGGGACCGGCCGGGCTCCGGCTCGGCGCGGGTGCGGGCTCGTGCGGGACCAGCCGCAGCTTGGGGGCCAGGTTGCCCTGGACTTGGCTCCGGACTAGCCCGCAGCAGGCCCAACACCGGCACCGCACCGGGGGTCGGGGGGTCACACGTGGGCGGCCGGTGACTGTCCCTGCCGCGGGGTGGGGTGACCGTTGCCCCGCAGAAAGCGCGGTCCAGCAGGCCGGGCCGTGGCGGGCAGCCCGGCGCAGGAAGCAGCAGCGTCCGGCCGGCCACGGGTCAGCAGCTTGGTACCGGCTGGGACTGAGCAGCCACGGGCCACCGCACCATGGGGACACCGGTGACGTGGGCCGGTGGGATGGCAGCCGGCCGGGGGGGACACGGTCGGGATGCACCGGCCTTGTTGCCCCCGTGTCACCGGGCCAGAGTCCGGCCCGTGTCCCCATGTGCCCCGTGTCCCCGGCCACGTGCGGTGCCGGGCGTGCGGAGAGGGAGGGCTGGGGGGGTCAGGGTACAAAGGCCTGAGGTCCCCTCGCCCCCCTCAGCCCCCTGAGGCTGACCCCGTGCCCTCACCCTGTCTCCATCCTGCTCTCCTGTCATCCCTGGGTGGTCCCATGTGTCCCAGAGAGGTGAGGCTGTGGGGTAACAGGCAAGAGCCACTGGATGGAGCTGGGAAGAACCATGTCCCGGGGCTGTGTCCCCCTGCACCCCAAAAGACGGGAATAGATCCAGGTGTGCCTGCAGCCCTGCGGGCGCAGCACCAGAACAAGGGGTACAGCACTGAGAATGAGGGGGGCAGCACTGGGAATGTCGGGTGCAGCGCCAAGCACTGCAGGGTGCAGGGCCGAGGATGTGCTGGGGAGTGAGTGGGTGTGGGGGCCTCCCCAGAGGGATGCAATGTGGGGACCCACCAGGAGCTCTGGAGCACTTGGGGGAGCTGGATCTAAATTAGCTTTGAACGGTCACGGGGACTGGCAGAGATTCCTGATGACTGGAAGAAAGCAAAATTTCACTCCTATCTTTGAGAAGGACAAGAATGATGACCTGGAAACCATTTCCTAGTGCGTGACAAAGAAGCTGGTGAGGAGCGGTCAGCACAGACTGCCAAAGAGGAAACTGTGCTTCACCAGCCTGATGGCCCTCTGCAGTGAAATGACTGGCTTGGTGGAAGGGCAACAGGTGTTCACCTCCACCTCAGTAAGTCTCTTGACACTGTCAGACAAAACATCCTCATAGAGAGACCGGAGAAGTCTGGTCAGGTATAAGTAGACAGTGAGGAGGACTGAAAACTGGCTGAATGGCTGGGCCGGACTGTGGTGATCAGTGGGACAAAGTCCAGCTGGAGACCAGTGACCTACCCCAGGGGTGGATGCTGGGGCCAGTCCCAATTAAAAACCCAGGAATTTCCACCCGAACAGAATAAAACACACTTTTGGGTGGTCAAACACTAGAACAGGTTGCCCGGAGATGTGGAGTCTCCATCCATGGTGATATTCAAAAGTGTCTTCCTACTGCTCCTTTGCTCCCGTGGAGGTTTCATTCTCTCAGCAGTGTCCTGCTCCACCATGGGTGCTCCATGGGCTGCAGTCCATCAGAGGTGTTCCACCTCTAGCATGGAACATCTTCTGCCAACAGAGCCCCCTCCTACACATCTCCTCTGCCTTCTCCTCACAAACCTCCTCATGCATGCCCTAAGTCTCTCCCTCTGCTTCTCCTTTTTGTGTCTTGGGTCTTTTGCTCAGCATCTCCTGCCCCAAATGGCCACTGCTGTTCCTCCCATGGTTTTGAGCAGAGGTGCCATGTGCTCTGGCTCATCATACAGTTGTGGCTCCCAGCTTGGCTCATGGTTGTCCTCAAATGGGAAGTCCATTCTTGACAGTAATTGCCATCTCCAGCTCCACGTGGGAGGAAACAAATGCCCCCACATCTTCAGCCTTCCACCAGAGCAGGCTTTAGCGGTGAGCTTATTCAGAAGAGAGGAGGTGTGGTGGCTTGGTGGAGGATCTGCCTGGACACCAGGAGGTACAGGGTCTAGAAGCAGGGAAGGGACATCCCCATCTCCCAAGGAAACTGGGGGTGTTGGGGAGCAACAGCAACTGGAAACACGTGCAGGATTTGCGCTGATATTGGCAGAGGTCTGGTGAGCAAGTCTTTGGGAACAGTACCATGAGATGAGGGCAAGGACATCACTTCCAGGATGGCATCTCCAAACCCCAGTGACCCCAAGACTTTCATTGACTAGCGTCACATGTGGAAATGCTGTTGTTTCTGGTGAAACAAGAAAGCTCATTTATGCATCAATGTCCTTGTCTGTAGCTGTATCTACAGGCTGTGGGCCATGAGAGGTGGGACAGCTGTGTCCTGGGACTTGGGGCTGCAGTGGGAGATGTGGGGTTCTCATCTGAAGGGCAGGAGCCTTCTGCTGAGATCCACCAACCTGGGTTGGGTGACAGCCCCACAGCCACCACCGCTCACTGCACTGTCTGTCCTGTGGAGTGTTTCACGCAGGGACATGGGGTTGCTGTGATGGAGATGTCAACTACAAGGGGAGAGGGGCTACCACAGAGCCCAAGCGCGGCTCAGCAGCACCACTGGGGTACCAGAGAAGGTCAATACCCTCAGGACCAGCCAGTGCTGGGTGGGGAAACCTTGGACCTGCAGCAGCTCCCTCCCTGGGGCGTGGGGACTGTGAACCATAAGGCACTGGGGCAGAGGGATCTGCTGGAAACAACCTGGCAACTGCTCAACTCCGTGCCTATTTCACCTACAGAACCACAAGCTCTGTCCCCCCAGCCCAGTAACACCAGTAGGTCTGTAAACTCTGCACTGGATGCACTGGATGCACTGGCAGCGTGGGGTTCTGTGGGGCACCAAGCCTTCCCCCAGACTCCTCCTGGGCATAGGGCATTCCCACCCAGCAGCAGGCTCTGGGGAGAGGCGCTGTGTCCATCCCAGAGCAGCAGAGGTGCCCTCCATGGGGTGGCACAGCAGGAGGAGGACGATGGGGATCTCAGTGCCGCTGTGTGTCGGTGCTCCCAGCCCCAGTGCTGGCTTTGATCTGGACATTCCTGAAGGTGCCCCAATGGTCAATGGCACTGCTGGGCACTGCAACACTCGCTGCCCACCCTGGACCCCCAAGTGTCACCAGCACCCCTTGGACCTGGGATCCTACCCCCATGCTCCCAGAGCCTTCCATTCCTACTCTGCCCTGGCAGACCCTGCCTTGCCCACCAGGGCAAGCTCACCACCCTTCAGCCCTGGGCACATCGGATCCCCCGGTGCCCACCTGCATTGGGTTTACATCACAAGGTTTTCATAGCAGGGGGAGAAGATGCCAGAGAAGATGCCATAAGCATCCCCTATGTCCAACAGAGCCCATTCCAGCCAGCTCCAAAATGGACCCACTTGCTGTCCAAGTGACGGTGGTAGCACCTCTGTGATGCTGTATTTGAGAAGGGCTAAAAACTGCTGCACGACAGCAGCTGGAGGAGAGGAATAAGAGAATGAGAGAGACACAGCTCTGCAGACACCATGGTCAGTGCGGACGGAGGGGAGAAGGTGCTCCGAGTGCCGGAGCTGAGATTCCCCTGCAGCCCCTGGTGAAGACCATGGTGGGGCAGGTTGTCAAACCACAGCCCATGGAGTTCCACAGTGGAGCAGAAATGGAGAGCAAAGTTGAATTTGGGGAAAAGGGAGAGGTGGGGGGAAGGCAATTCTAGATTTTTTCTTATTTTGCATTCCTCTGCTCTGCTTAACTGGCATTAAATTAAATTCATTCCCTAAGTTGAGTCTGATTTGCCCATGATGGTAATTGGTAAGCAATCTCCCTGTCCTTATCACCTATGAGTTTTTCATTGTATCTTCTCACCCTGCCTTGTTGAGGAGGGGATTGGTTGAGCAGCTTGGTGGACACCTGGTGTCCAGCCATGGTCAGCCCACCCTACCACCCTGTTTGCTCACCCCTCTCCCCCCCCCCTTCCCCTCTGCAACCTCCTGGACCCTCTCCATTCTCTTCTGCAAGCACTCGTCTCCCTGCCCCCACTCCCGCGCAGCTCGCAGCTCCCTGCATCACCTCTCCCTGCTGCCCTCCCTGTCTGCTCTGACCCTCCATTCACCCTTTGGTCGTGCTCACACCCCCTTCATTCTCCACTTTGGAGCACTCACAACTCTTTCCTTCCCCTCTTGGGATGCTCAAAGTCCCTTCCTTCCCTCCATGCCTGCTGACATCTCCTCCCCTGAACCTGGATACTCTGCTTGCCACCACGGCAGATCCCTTCCCCTCCTGGATGGGATGGCTCAGGTCTCCTCCCTTCTCTTCCTGCAGCCTCACACCTCCCCTGCTTCCACCACCGTGGGCTCACCTCTCCGCCGGGTGTCTCCCTGACCCCTTCAGAGAGCCCTGTGCCCCCCAGGTGTCCACCACTGGAGGAGCCCCCAACATCAGAAGGACACGGAGCTGTTGGAGCGGGGACAGAGGAGGCCACGGAGATGCTGGGAGGGCTGGAGCCCCTCTGCTGGGAGGGGGGGCTGAGAGAGTTGGGGGGGTTCAACCTGGAGAAGAGAAGGCTCCGGGGAGACCTTTGAGCCCTTTCCAGTCCCTAAAGGGGCTCCAGGAAAGCTGGGGAGGGACTCTTGATGAAGGAAGGAAGCGATGGGATGAGGGGAGAGGGTTTGACACTGAAAGAGGGGAGATTGAGATGAGATCTGGGGAAGAACTTTGGTGTGAGGGTGGTGAGAGCCTGGCCCAGGTTGCCCAGAGAAGCTGTGGCTGCCCCATCCCTGGAGGGGTTCAAGGGCAAGTTGGAGGGGGCTTGGAGCAACCTGGCTTGGTGGGAGGTGACCCTGCCCTGGGCAGGGAGTGGGACTGTGTGGTCTTTAAAGTTCCTTCCAACCCAAACCGTTCCGTAATTCTGTGATTTCCCTTTCTGGGTGTGTCCTTCCCCATCCTGCACCTGCTCGAGTCCCCTGTGGGGCAAGAATGGGGTGAGCTGCCTGTGCAGGGCTATCCCGAGGAGGGCTGCTGTGCCCCTGGGCCACCGTCCACCACCCCCTAGATCCACACCCTCCCACCCGAGTCCCTGCATATCACAGGCTGGTGGTCCCAGCTGGGAGCTGGCCCCAGGAGGTTTATTTGGTATTTCCAAGGGGGCTGAGGGCAGCAAGAGCAGGAGCTTCTGCACTGGCACTGCCAACCTTGGGGCTTCCCTACCTTGGGGCTTCCCTAGGTCCCCTCAAGTGTCACTTGTCTGCAGTCATGCAGGTCTATGTGTTTTTGTGCCGATCTCATATGCTTCCTGATGCCCTTGGAGCACAAGCTTCCCTGCAAGCCTAATGGGCAACCTTGAAGATGTCTATGTGCACATGGAGAGGAGGGCAAGGTCCTGCTAACCAGGGTCCCGTTCCTGGAGGAGGAACCACCAGCCCTAAGGGTAAGGTGTCTGCCTGTGGCTGCTCTAGGGTGGAAGGGCAGAACCAGACTCCACATTCCTACTCCACCTTTCCTGGTGGGCTTTATGTCTCTCCAGCTTTGCCAGAACCTCTCTTGCCTATGGTGACAAGATGTTACAACAGCAGGGAAAAATTCCCTCTTGACCCTGGCTGAGCTGCAGCCCAGGAACCAGGAGAGTCACTTCAACAGCCCTGTAAGGTGTCATTCGGGTGTCCCTGAGACGCTGCGGAAGAAGGCAGGGAACAGCTGTTTGCAAAGCAGGAACAAGGAAGACAGAGCAGAAGTGACAACCCAGGCAGTGCCACCGAAGATTCCAGGAGCCCTCTAGTGATGGTACAGCCATTTTCACAACATTCAGCCCCAAGGTCTTTTTCCCAACCAAGACAAAATTTGAGACTCCATCCCTTGCCTACTGAAGCCAGTGGACATTTTCATTTCCTCTTTTTACCTTTTTTATGCCAGTGTGCTTGGGAGACAATCCTAATGATTCAGATTTAAAAGAAAACAAACCCAGAAAACCTCCCAGACTTCCAAATCCATGTTCTAGTCATAAACAAAAGTTATTGGTCATGCTAATAGAAGTACAGTAAATTAGAAGATCACTGGGAGCTCCCCAGTACAGTGTGACTGCCACAAGCTCCAGCCACTGGACCTGAAGAGCCAGAGTCAAACTCAGGTCAAGCGCTGCAGCCGACAGCTATCTACGTTGCAGGGGGCAATTGATCTATGCCCTTGACACAGCCCATTGCTTCTTCTGTCCTTTGGCTTTCCTTGTCAGCTCCTTCCTGATGGTGACATGGGCAGACCAGCGTGAGAGACAAGTGCAGTGCAGAAAAGAATGGAGCCGTTCGCAAGACTGAAAGGATGAGCCCCCAGAAGTGATTGAATGAGCAGGTCTGAAGGGCTCCTTCAAGACACCATGTCCAGAGCGCTGTTTTTCTACATCTGACACCATCACTATGTCAGTCTGTTTCACATACTGCTTCTGCTTTCTGATGGTCTTTTCTCATCCAATAAACAGGAATTCAAGCAAAAATACCCAGGAGCTGGTTGAAAGGAAAGCCATGGGTTTCCACCACGTGCATCTCTGGTGGTGTGGCTGGAACAGGTTGTCCAGAGAGACTGTAGAGTCTCCATCCTTGGAGGTATTCAAAAGTCCTGGGCAAACAGCTCCGGGTGGCTCTGCTTGAGCAGAGGGGTTGGACTTGCCCAGCTGTGGCTGTCTCCTCTGCGTCTGGGACAGTGCTGAGCCCCCTGACTTGTTCTGCCCTTGCATGTCAGAGTCAGGAGGATTTGGATGGGGTGTCAGAGTACCTGCCACAGCAGTTGGTGCTGAACAGATTTTCCTCCTGTTCCTCCTGGTCCCCAGCAGCCTGGGAAGCCCCCTGCCTCGGAGTAGGGTCTCCTTGGCAGTATCCTGAGGTGCCCTCAGAGGACTCAGGAGCTGGCTTCTCTTGGTCTGTCATCATCAGCATAGCAGATCTATCACCAAAAGCCCAGACGTGGTGCCTTGGAGGAGAGAAATGCTGTTCCTCTGTCTGGCTGAAAGAGTTGCCAGTACCTGGGATCCAGGGCAACCACACTGGCTGGCCAGGCCTGCTGTTCTGCTCACTCCGCCCTTGATTGCTTCTCCTTCTCTTCCAGCAAGACTGCCTGCAGATTTTGTCCTCTTGCTGCGTGCATGGGAAGCGTACCTCCTGCAAGGAGCATAGACACACACGCAGAGAGGGTTATTATCAGGAATTGGGGGGCTTCTGTGCCTTGTCCTGAGCCATCATGGCTGCAGCATCCTGCCCCTACTGCTGTAATGGCATTTCTCCACTGTTCACTACACACAGTGGTGACACGGGGGAAGATCACGTACCTGTACCGCTCTCTGATGGCACGTGCAAGCAAGGATTTCAGGTTTCCGTCCGCCTTGACGAGTTCTTTTGCTCTTGCTCTCTTACACAGAGCTCCCCACAGTCACCGGTACCACATCGGAGACACAGAGCGGGCAGAGTTTGGACCCCACCAGAGATACCGGCATCTCCTTGGTGGGCACAGGCTGTTGAGTTGGGCACCTGCCTCTGCGGCAGAAGGGGGTCATGCAGCAGAACTGCATCGCTGGCTCCTTGCCTTCTCCTAGAAGGGAAAGAGGCGCTCGGGGTGCTCAGGACTGGGGCCTCTTTACATCATCTGAAAGGACTCTGCAGAGCCCCCAGCTCAATGACTCAAAGGACTGTCTGCTGGTCACCTTGCTGGGCTTGGGGCTGCGGGGGGGCTTTGCTGCTGGGGCACAGTGCGAAAGAAGGAGATGGGGATGTAAGAAGAAAAGTGGAAAGCAGCAGGTTCACCACCCAATACCATCTTCATGCTCTTCTGCAGAAAGCACAAAGAAGTGGCAGATACTTCAAAATACTGAACAGCGCTGGCCCTCAGATTGATTCCTGAGGAACGTTGCTGGTGACTGGTCACTAGCCAAATGCAGCCCCATTCACTACAGCCCCTGGAGCCCTGCCATCTAGCCTGATCTCCACCCCGCGCAGCATGTGGGGGTCTGCTCATCCCACAGCTGGACAACGAGTCCAGAAGGATGCTCTTCTCCAGAAAGAGAGGTAGAACTCCCCCTGGGACATGAGCCTCCAGGCCAGCTGCAGGTCGGGGATGGAGCAGTGACAAACCAACAGACTTGCCTGTAAAGCATCGCTCACGTCACAGATGCTCCTGGCACAGCAGTGGGAACACAGGCAGGAGTTGGTGACCTTTGCAGCCAACAGTTTGGCCTTTGCAGCCAACAGCTTGCTTGCTACAGCCACGAGGGGAGAGCTGTGGCCCCACCTCCCCCAGTGCTGCCAACACTTCCCTGGCAGTTTGCACAGCTCAGCCTCTGGGACACGGGCACCCCCGTGGGGACACCCTGGGCAGCAGCATCCCCCCAGCAGCAATATCCCCCGCAGCCCCTGTGCCCACAGGCCATTCAGGACCCAGCAGGTGACACCACACTGCCCAAGGAGATGCTACTGGATTGCGCTCTGGTCCCCGAGGCCACAAACACACTCCTGAGCCTAGAGCAGTTCCCCCCATCAGGAGGTGAAGTGATGAAGAGGGGAAGCCTGGAAAAGCCAGGGAAGGAGCAGAAGAGGAGCTGGACAACCCCACCCAGCAGCGCAGGGCTCTGGCAGCCAGCACTGTGAGGGAAGGGTGGGATTAGACCCACAGCAAGGATGAGATGGGGAAGGAGGGAGGGCAGGGGAAGCGGATGAGGTGTGTGTGAGGTATGTGTGGTGTATTTAGGGGACTGGTGTTAGAATAGCTTTGAGGAGTCCTTTTCATTAAAAGGTGTTTTTCTAGAACCATTCCACGCTGGGGTCGGGGGGAGTGCAGGGGGCTGGTCCTGGAGGTGGTGAACTGGCTGTTCCACTTGTCCCCTACATCCCCGTCTCCTTCTTTTGCACTGTGCCCCAGCAGCAAAGCCCCCCGCAGCTCCCAGCCCAGCAAGGTGACCAGCAGTGCCTGATGGCCACCTCTGTCACTAGATGCCAAGGGAAGGTGGAGCCCTATCTTCCAGCTTTTGTCTGCTTCTGTCCAGGTTTGAGATTAAGCCATCCCCTTGAAGAACAGCCAAAGGCTCTTCTCCCACAGAGGGATCCAGGAAGACAGAAGGTAAAGACTGTCTGACTCCCAAGCTGAGACTGAGCAGGTCTCCCCCTCCTCTTGCCTTGGCAGTCACAAATTGCTCTTCTGAAGACATGTCTTCTTTCACAGTTGCAGGGAACGATGTCTCCACCATTGAAAGAGGCATCTTGACAGGGGCCAAGGAGGCAAAAGGGGGGAACAAGGCAGCGTGAAGAGGCCTGTCTACAGGTGGTGCTCTTGGGGAAGTGGATGAGGGAAATGGGATGTTCTTGTTCTCGTGGGAGCAAGAGAATTCTGTTGGGCATGTTGTGGTTGGCCTGCAGGTGCGCAGCAGGGTTTGGTGAGACACTGCAGTCAGCTTCATGCCTTTTTGGCTTCTTTCCAAGGGAAGAGTTTCACCAGCTGTTACCCAGACTAAGAGCAGAGTTCCAGTCTGAACAGGGGGGAGACTTGGGAGAAGACACGGCTGAGGAGCAGGAGAAAGAAGGTAAAGTAACGGATAAATCCTGACACAGGCTTGCAGGCTTCCTTATTGCCGGGGGGTGGATGCTACACAGTGCATGCCCACTGCTCCCAGTCGCAGTAGATCTGCTGAAGGACACCTCTCCACTCCATCCTAATCTATCTTGCCAAGCGCTCGTTCATTTGAGCCCCGTCAGAGAGGACCTAAGGTCTCCTGGGAAATGTGACTGCAAGACCATTGGGATTGCTGCTGCAGACAGTTTCCCAACAGGACTGAGCAGCTCTGTGTGTGCTCCTTGTTTCAGCTGCCACAAAGATGCTACTGTTCTGAGGAGGTTTCTTGTGACCCACTTGCAGGGAGTCCTCCTGAGAAGAGCCTCCTTCAGCAAAGGAAGCTTTCCAGTCGGATGTTACCTGGGCTGGAAACAGAAGGTGGTCAGGGTCAGCAAGCCTTGGCAGTCAGGCCCACAGAAAGGTGAGCAACTTGGAGAAACACACCAGAGCAGGGCTATGCTTTTGTCCCTTTGGAAGCGAGATATCTGTGGCCTTTATCAGCTCTGGAAGGCTCTTTGGATGGGTCCTCAGGGACCCATATTTTCTTGCTGGAGGACAAGCATGCAGTGGGGTCTGGTGAGACTCTCTTGTCGGCTTCTTGGTTCCAGGACTTTAGGATCTTCTTACTCCCTTTAGATGGAAGTGAACCCATCCCTGGTTTTGGGAGGCACAATAGTCTTCTGGGAAAAGGAGATGGAGGTTTTCCTGCAGGAGATAACTTTTCTTCTTACATCCCCATCTCCTTCTTTCGCACTGTGCCCCAGCAGCAAAGCCCCCCCGCAGCCCCAAGCCCAGCAAGGTGACCAGCAGACAGTCCTTTGAGTCATTGAGCTGGGGGCTCTGCAGAGTCCTTTCAGATGATGTAAAGAGGCCCCAGTCCTGAGCACCCCGAGCGCCTCTTTCCCTTCTAGGAGAAGGCAAGGAGCCAGCGATGCAGTTCTGCTGCATGACCCCCTTCTGCCGCAGAGGCAGGTGCCCAACTCAACAGCCTGTGCCCACCAAGGAGATGCCGGTATCTCTGGTGGGGTCCAAACTCTGCCCGCTCTGTGTCTCCGATGTGGTACCGGTGACTGTGGGGAGCTCTGTGCAAGAGAGCAAGAGCAAAAGGACTCGTAAAGGCGGACGGAAACCTGAAATCATTGCTTGCACGTGCCGTCAGAGAGCGGTACAGGTACGTGATCTTCCCCCGTGTCACCACCGTGTCACCATGGTGTTGTATTGAACAGCCAAAGGAGGTGACGGAGATGGAGATGTGGCAGAGAAAAGACTGAGGACGATTCATACCGGGCTGTGGTGCAGCCAGAGCTAGACACAGCTCAGTGCTGCTTACAGCAGGACTGAAGGCCTCAGCCCAGGAGTCCATGAAAGCTCCTGAGCCTGTGTGGGGCTGGGGGGTGGCTCCAGGCAAGGCTGGCTGGGGCCACCAAGGCCTGTGGGCCCTGATGGGGAGGATGAACCACCTCTTCATGGTGCAGGTGATGTGAGACAGACCCTTCCAGCCCCATGTGTCTCCACAGGGATTCAGAAGCCTCTCCAAGGCTCCACACATGTCCCTGGGCATGTCCACAAAGACGAGTCCCTTACCACTGCCAGTGATGGGGAGGGGACAGCCATCGGTAGGAGGTGACGTATGTATCTCCTACAGTCTGGCCCTGCTGCACCACGATGCTCACTCTAGCTGTAGCATCTCCCAGAGACAACTCTGCACGTGGAGTCCAGAGGGGCAGGTGCTGCATCTGCAACTTGTCCGAGCATCCCCTTCCACCTGGATGAGAGAGAATCTGAAAGACCAGGCTGCTGACAAGGCAGGCCCTTTCTCCAAAGAAGCTTCTGCTCATGGGACCCCGCATTCTCCCCACTGTTTGCCTCCCAACTTTCAATAAACTCACCCAAAGCACATCTTTTCTGGATGAACTCTTTGCACCTCCTGTTTGGAGGTTTCTGTAGAATCATAGAATCATAAAATGGTTAGAGTTGGAAGGGACCTTAAAGATCATCGAGTTCCAACCCCCCTGCCATGGGCAGGGACACCTCCCACTAGAGCAGGTTGCTCAAAGTCCCATCCACCCTGGCCTTAAACACTTCCAGGGATGGGGCATCCACAACTTCCCTGGGCAACCTGTTCCAGTGCTTCACCACCCTCACAGGAAAGAATTTCTTTCTGGTATCTAATCTAAATCTCCCTTCTTCTAATTTAAAACCATTACCTCTTGTCCTGTCACTACACCTACTGACAAAGAGTCCCTCTCCGGCTCTCCTGTAGGCTCCCTTCAGATATTGGAAGGCTGCTCTAAGGTCTCCCTGGAGCCTTCTCTTCTCCAGGCTGAACAACCCCAGCTCTCTCAGCCTGTCCTCATAGGAGAGGTGCTTCATCCCTCTGAGCATCTTTGTGCCCCTCTGCTGGACCCGTTCCAACAGGTCCATGTCCTTCCTGTGCTGAGACTCCAAAGCTGGACACAGAGCTCCAGGTGGGGTCTCACCAGAGCACAGGGACAAAATCACCTCCCGTGACCTGCTGGCCACACTTCTCTTGATGCAGTCCAGGATGGGGTTGGCTTTCTGGGCTGCCAGCGCACATTGCCGGCTCATGTTGAGCTTCTCATCCACCAACACCCCCAAGTCCTTCTCCTAAGGGGTGCTCTCCAGCCATTCTCCGACCTGGATTTGTGCCTGGGATTGCCACGTCCCAGGTGCAGGACCCTGCACTTGACTTGGTTGAACTTCATGTGGTTTGCATGAGCCCACCTCTCCAGCCTGTCCAGGGCCCTCTGGATGGCATCCCTTCCCTCCAGCGTGTTAACCATGCCACCGAGCTTGGTGTCGTCAGCAGACTTGCTGAGGGTTCTCTCTATCCCACTGTCCATGGCTCCGAGGAAGATGTTGAACAGCACTGGCCCCAGTACTGACCCCTGAGGAATACTACCTGTCACTGGCCGTCAATTGGACATTGAACCATTGACCACAACCCTGAGTGCAGAAATACAGTTGTTTCTCAGGTCACTGTATGAACTTTCTTTCACACCAGACACGCGGGTGGAGGCCACTCCAGAACAGACACAGGCCTCCTTCCCCACATACCCAAGCCACGGGATGCCAGTGGCTGG
>NW_015091141.1:2008513-2015517 GCF_001431845.1 Calidris pugnax
CCCCCCCCCCGCGGAGAGTGACCCCGGGGAGGGAACGGCCCCAAAATGTCATCGGGGACAGGAAAACGTTGGGATGGGAAATGGGGGTGGGGAATCAGCACAGGGATGGGAAACAGCTGCTGGAATGGGAAACCATCATGGGGACGGGAAACCATTGGGACTGGAAAGGATCATGGGGACAGGAAAGCATCATGGGGACGAGGAAACCGTTACTGGGGTGGGAAACCATCATGGGGACGAGGAACCATCACTGGGATGGTGAACCATCACTGGGACTGTAGGAGGTGACGTATGTATCTCCTACAGTCTGGCCCTGCTGCACCACGATGCTCACTCTAGCTGTAGCATCTCCCAGAGACAACTCTGCACGTGGAGTCCAGAGGGGCAGGTGCTGCATCTGCAACTTGTCCGAGCATCCCCTTCCACCTGGATGAGAGAGAATCTGAAAGACCAGGCTGCTGACAAGGCAGGCCCTTTCTCCAAAGAAGCTTCTGCTCATGGGACCCCGCATTCTCCCCACTGTTTGCCTCCCAACTTTCAATAAACTCACCCAAAGCACATCTTTTCTGGATGAACTCTTTGCACCTCCTGTTTGGAGGTTTCTGTAGAATCATAGAATCATAAAATGGTTAGAGTTGGAAGGGACCTTAAAGATCATCGAGTTCCAACCCCCCTGCCATGGGCAGGGACACCTCCCACTAGAGCAGGTTGCTCAAAGTCCCATCCACCCTGGCCTTAAACACTTCCAGGGATGGGGCATCCACAACTTCCCTGGGCAACCTGTTCCAGTGCTTCACCACCCTCACAGGAAAGAATTTCTTTCTGGTATCTAATCTAAATCTCCCTTCTTCTAATTTAAAACCATTACCTCTTGTCCTGTCACTACACCTACTGACAAAGAGTCCCTCTCCGGCTCTCCTGTAGGCTCCCTTCAGATATTGGAAGGCTGCTCTAAGGTCTCCCTGGAGCCTTCTCTTCTCCAGGCTGAACAACCCCAGCTCTCTCAGCCTGTCCTCATAGGAGAGGTGCTTCATCCCTCTGAGCATCTTTGTGCCCCTCTGCTGGACCCGTTCCAACAGGTCCATGTCCTTCCTGTGCTGAGACTCCAAAGCTGGACACAGAGCTCCAGGTGGGGTCTCACCAGAGCACAGGGACAAAATCACCTCCCGTGACCTGCTGGCCACACTTCTCTTGATGCAGTCCAGGATGGGGTTGGCTTTCTGGGCTGCCAGCGCACATTGCCGGCTCATGTTGAGCTTCTCATCCACCAACACCCCCAAGTCCTTCTCCTAAGGGGTGCTCTCCAGCCATTCTCCGACCTGGATTTGTGCCTGGGATTGCCACGTCCCAGGTGCAGGACCCTGCACTTGACTTGGTTGAACTTCATGTGGTTTGCATGAGCCCACCTCTCCAGCCTGTCCAGGGCCCTCTGGATGGCATCCCTTCCCTCCAGCGTGTTAACCATGCCACCGAGCTTGGTGTCGTCAGCAGACTTGCTGAGGGTTCACTCTATCCCACTGTCCATGGCTCCGAGGAAGATGTTGAACAGCACTGGCCCCAGTACTGACCCCTGAGGAATACTACCTGTCACTGGCCGTCAATTGGACATTGAACCATTGACCACAACCCTGAGTGCAGAAATACAGTTGTTTCTCAGGTCACTGTATGAACTTTCTTTCACACCAGACACGCGGGTGGAGGCCACTCCAGAACAGACACAGGCCTCCTTCCCCACATACCCAAGCCACGGGATGCCAGTGGCTGGCCAAGCCCCCAAAAGGAAACCTGAGGCAGGATGGTGTGAGGGCAGAGGAGCCCAAGAGCTCCCCTGACACCGGGATGTAAAGGCAAGGGCAGGGACACCCAGCACCCAAACACAGCGGGGGAACGGGAGAACCTGGACGCAGGTTCCTGAGGTATCCTGAGGCCTTTGTTACTGAGACCTCTATGTGGCAGAAGACACACTGGGGCACAGTCCCCATCACTGGCAGTGGGAGAAAGGAGTGGGCAGTGGCTGCCGCGGCCGCAAAAGGCAGAGCAGACCCGGCCTGTCGTGCCTCTCCCTGTCGCCGCTCTCAGGGACGCTAAGGCCTCCCTTCACCTCCCCGGTGCACGGCTGAGGGGCGGGAGTGGGGGCGGGAGTGCAACCCCCGGTGCCGAGGGGCTCAGCACTCGCTCATCCCGGCGGGCGGCAGAAAGCGGAACGAAACAACGAGCCCTCCCCCGCCCCGCCACCACCACCGCGATGGTGAACCATCACTGGGACTGGAAACCATCACTGGGATGGGAAACCATCACTGGGATGAGAAACCATCACTGAGGTGGAAAACCATCACTGGGATGGGAAACCGTCACTGGGATGGGAAACCGTCACTGGGATGGGTAACCATCACTGGGATGGGAAACCATCGGGACTGGAAACCATCACCAGGATGAGAAACCATTGGGACTGGAAACCATCACTGGGGTGGGAAACCATCATGGGGACGAGGAACCATCACTGGGGTGGGAAACCATTGGGACTGAAAACCATCACTGGGATGGGAAACCATCATGAGGATGGGAAACCATTGGGACTGGAAACCATACGGGGGTGGGAAACCGTCATGGGGATGGGAAACAACTACTGGGATGGGACACCACCACTGGGATGGGAAACCATTGGGATGGGAAACCACTACGAGGCTGCAAAACCATCGTTGACCTGGGAAACCACTGGGATGCTGTCCTGGTTTGAGCGACACTGGACTAATTTAACTTCTAATGCTGGGGAAAACTGCATTTTTAGAAGACTCTGGTGTCTGAATTGCTGAAAATGGTACCTTTCCAGCCACTCTATCCCACTGTCCATGGCTCCGAGGAAGATGTTGAACAGCACTGGCCCCAGTACTGACCCCTGAGGAATACTACCTGTCACTGGCCGTCAATTGGACATTGAACCATTGACCACAACCCTGAGTTCACTGGGATGGGAAACCGTCACTGGGATGGGTAACCATCACTGGGATGGGAAACCATCGGGACTGGAAACCATCACCAGGATGAGAAACCATTGGGACTGGAAACCATCACTGGGGTGGGAAACCATCATGGGGACGAGGAACCATCACTGGGGTGGGAAACCATTGGGACTGAAAACCATCACTGGGATGGGAAACCATCATGAGGATGGGAAACCATTGGGACTGGAAACCATACGGGGGTGGGAAACCGTCATGGGGATGGGAAACAACTACTGGGATGGGACACCACCACTGGGATGGGAAACCATTGGGATGGGAAACCACTACGAGGCTGCAAAACCATCGTTGACCTGGGAAACCACTGGGATGCTGTCCTGGTTTGAGCGACACTGGACTAATTTAACTTCTAATGCTGGGGAAAACTGCATTTTTAGAAGACTCTGGTGTCTGAATTGCTGAAAATGGTACCTTTCCAGCCAGCTGTGGTGTGTGAGTTTCAAGGTCTTGGTGTTTTCGAGTTTAGCCAGGGACTGCAATAGGAGGAATGAGACCCAGGCACTTGACCCTGGCTGCCAACAGGTTTATTTCATACCACAAACATCACATTCAATAGAAATTAGAAAGTTTGCTGCCAAGTTCTCTTTTCTACGGTGGCTGCCATCCTGAGATCTCCTTGCCCTGGTGCAGGAGCCCTGAGCCTTTCCCTTCCTCCTGGAGCTGCAGTGCTCACAGGGTCCCACTCCATGGCTTCTGCTGGGGAATGGGCTGGGGACAGTCCTGCTGTATTTTATGTTGGCATCAGGATCAGTACTGGTTCCTTAGTGTTATTAATGTTAATTATGTAGTCTTATTCTATTAAATCTGTTTATATTACAGCCTTCAGGTTTCCTTGTTTATTCCCAATTCCCCTTCTGGGGTGGGAAGAGTTCATCAGGTGATGGAATAATTGTCTAAACAACAATAAACAAAAAATCAAACTGTGACAAATGGGGAACCATCACAGGGATGGGAAACCATCCCTTGCATGGGAAATCGTGGAGACAGGAACTCACTGTGGAATGAAAAACCCAGCCATTGTGGTGGCCATAGGGATGGACCCCCTGTGCACTGTTTGTCCCCAACAGACTCCCCCCTGCCCCCCACCATGGCAGAAGCAGCAGCAGCTCCTGGTCCTCCTGGTGCTCCTGTCCCCCCAGCCACTCCACACCAGCTCTGCTCCCCACAATCTCACCAGACACCCCCTTTTGTTCCCTCCAACAGGCAAGCTCTCTAGCTGCCAATGGCCTCAGAGGTACCCAGCAGGGACCCCCGTGCCCCACACCCTGCCCGGCAGCACCCAGAGCCCAGTGGAGCTGATCGTGAGCTGGCAGGGCTCAACCTGCTGTTGCAAGACCAGACATTGTTCACCAGGGACATCAGCGACGTCCACAGTATGCTTGCTTTTGTGGACATTGCAGACAGCCAGTACACTGTCCCCGACATCACTCATGTCCCCAACAGCCCTGTTTTCCTCAACCAGGTCCCCAAATTCTCGGAGCATGGGGGGAGGGTGACTGCTTTGAGGAGTGAGTGCCGGCAGCGATGCTGGGGGATGCCAATCCCTCCTGGGCGTGGTGTCATCCCCCTTGCTGGACCCCAAGAGGACACAGGGCAGGGTGGTGGCAGTCCTCCTCACTGGGCTGCCAGAGAGTCCCAGGGAGCCTTCACAGGAAAGTCCTATAGAGGTTTTGGAGGAAAGTCCTCCACAGAGTCCCCTGAAGGGTTGCCCAGAGGGTCCTCTGGAGGGTCACACAGAGGGTCCCCTGAAGGGTCCTCAGCAGAGACCCCGAGGCTCCCCTGAAGCTCTTCCGCAGCCAGCATCCTTCCAGCCAACTGTCTAGCAGGTTCTGCAGGCCCCACGCTCTCTGGGCAGCTCCAAGACCAACCATCCATGTCAGCTCAGCCCAAAAGCCTTGGAAGGGTCTCCAGCAGCAGCCAGATGGCTGAGCTTTCCTACTTCCCGGGGTCACACAGGGGACTGGTGCTGATGGAGGAAGAGGAAGAGGAAGAGGAGGAGGAGGAGGAGGAGGAGGAAGAGGAGGAGGGATAGGTGCTCTCACCTTCTCCCACCTCATCTGAGGAGGAGCTACAAGTCGCAAGTTATGAAGTAGGGAACTTGCAGGTTAGAAACTCATGACACAAGCGATGGATGAATGAGTTCAGGAGCTGGATGCATCTGTGCAGACGGAATGAAGACCTCCATTCATTTCCTACAAGCTAGGAAATTAAAGCTTAATTTACAGAGTACATTGTCCTGTAAATTGGAGAGATGCAAATGGACGATGAGAAGGGACATGGGAACACAGGCGTGGGGAGGGTGTCGCCAGGGACATGGGGGAAAGAGGAGGAGGTGGCTGGGGACATGGAGTGCACAAGGACATGGGCACAGGGCCACAGGGGGATGGAGCGGGGGGAGCAGGCAGGGACAGAGCAGCGACAGGGGGCTGACGTCGGGGTGGAGGCTCCCACCGGGGGAGCTGCCCCACATGAGGCCTGAGGGCCCTACTGCTCCCAGGCCGGGGGGAAGTGGGTGCTGCCACCCCCACGGCCACCTCCTCCCCAAGGGCAGGACCCCAGCCCAAGTCACGGTGACCCCACAGGGCTTGGTGTTGGGGCCAGTTCACTTTAACACTTTATCAATGATCTGGATGAGGGGGTTGAGTGCACCCTCAGTAATGTGAGAAACACCGACTCACATCTTAGAATTTAAAGAGGACAAAGTCACCGAAGCAAAGGTTAAAAAAAATAATTTATTAATACGAAACAGCGCTGAATCGGGTGCACCAAAAATAGATGCACGATGATCTTTTAGCTTTCAGGTATTTTATACCTTTATCCCGGCCGCTTGAGTCTCTGTCTCTCTTCTCATTGGCTGAGAAGTTGGAGCTCACATTCTTCCCGACCGCTTGACCTATTACAGGTTTATTTTGCACTTTTTCCCATATAAGGCACACATGCACCTATTCTACGAAATCATCATCTTAAACATGCCTTTGATTAGTTGATTATGCTACACATTATTTCAGAGTCTTTGCTACCATCTACTTGGCAGATTTACCAGACTGGTTTCTTTGGCCTTATTGATACTCCCCTACCCTCTGGGTTCTTGTGTCGAAGGCCGTGTTCCAGTCTGTTTCTCTTCACCTAGATAACGCTCTGCGAACAAGGATCCCTTGATAGACCAAGGGCATTTTTGGGGATTAATTGGATACAATTTATTAGACCCTACTATTACTAAGGCTTCTTTGTTAGTACTATCACACTAACAATGATACATCAATAAGCTGAAGCAAAACTTAGCTTATTTCCCACAGTAAGTTTGCAGATGACACCAAGTTGGGTGGGAGTGTCCACCTGCTGGAGGGTAGAAAGGCTTTGCAGAGGGATCTGGACAGGCTGGATCGACGGGCCGAGGCCAATGAGATGAGGTTCAACAAGGCCAAGTGCTGGGTCCTGCCCTTGGGTCACACCAACCCCCTGCAGCGCTACAGGCTGGGGGCAGAGTGGCTGGAGGACCTGGGGGTGTTGGTCAACTGTCGGCTGAACATGAGCCAGCAGTGTGCCCAGGTGGCCGAGAAGGCCAACGGTATCCTGGCCTGTGTCAGGAACAGCGTGGTGAGTAGGACTCGGGAGGCGATGGTCCCCCTGTACTGGGCACTGGTGAGGCTCCACCTTGAGGGCTGTGTCCAGTTTTGGGCCCCTTCCTACAAAAAAGACATTGAGGTGCTGGAGTGGGTCCAGAGAAGGGCAACGAAGCTGGTGAGGGGTCTGGAGCACAAGTCTTGTGAGGAGAGGCTGAGGGACCGGGGGTGTTCAGCCTGGAGAAAAAGAGGCTGAGGGGCAACTCTCTCACTCTCTCCAACTCCCTGAAAGGAGGGTGTAGCCAGGGAGGGTCGGTCTCTTCTCCCAAGGAACAGGCGATGGGACAAGAGGAAATGGCCTCAAGTAGCGCCAGGGGAGGGTCAGATTGGATATTAGGAAAATTTTTTACATGGAAAGGGT
>NW_015091141.1:2015808-2048702 GCF_001431845.1 Calidris pugnax
AGGACATGGGCACAGGGCCACAGGGGGATGGAGCGGGGGGAGCAGGCAGGGACAGAGCAGCGACAGGGGGCTGACGTCGGGGTGGAGGCTCCCACCGGGGGAGCTGCCCCACATGAGGCCTGAGGGCCCTACTGCTCCCAGGCCGGGGGGAAGTGGGTGCTGCCACCCCCACGGCCACCTCCTCCCCAAGGGCAGGACCCCAGCCCAAGTCACGGTGACCCCACAGGGCTTGGTGTTGGGGCCAGTTCACTTTAACACTTTATCAATGATCTGGATGAGGGGGTTGAGTGCACCCTCAGCAATGTGAGAAACACCGACTCACATCTTAGAATTTAAAGAGGACAAAGTCACCGAAGCAAAGGTTAAAAAAAATAATTTATTAATACGAAACAGCGCTGAATCGGGTGCACCAAAAATAGATGCACGATGATCTTTTAGCTTTCAGGTATTTTATACCTTTATCCCGGCCGCTTGAGTCTCTGTCTCTCTTCTCATTGGCTGAGAAGTTGGAGCTCACATTCTTCCCGACCGCTTGACCTATTACAGGTTTATTTTGCACTTTTTCCCATATAAGGCACACATGCACCTATTCTACGAAATCATCATCTTAAACATGCCTTTGATTAGTTGATTATGCTACACATTATTTCAGAGTCTTTGCTACCATCTACTTGGCAGATTTACCAGACTGGTTTCTTTGGCCTTATTGATACTCCCCTACCCTCTGGGTTCTTGTGTCGAAGGCCGTGTTCCAGTCTGTTTCTCTTCACCTAGATAACGCTCTGCGAACAAGGATCCCTTGATAGACCAAGGGCATTTTTGGGGATTAATTGGATACAATTTATTAGACCCTACTATTACTAAGGCTTCTTTGTTAGTACTATCACACTAACAATGATACATCAATAAGCTGAAGCAAAACTTAGCTTATTTCCCACAGTAAGTTTGCAGATGACACCAAGTTGGGTGGGAGTGTCCACCTGCTGGAGGGTAGAAAGGCTTTGCAGAGGGATCTGGACAGGCTGGATCGACGGGCCGAGGCCAATGAGATGAGGTTCAACAAGGCCAAGTGCTGGGTCCTGCCCTTGGGTCACACCAACCCCCTGCAGCGCTACAGGCTGGGGGCAGAGTGGCTGGAGGACCTGGGGGTGTTGGTCAACTGTCGGCTGAACATGAGCCAGCAGTGTGCCCAGGTGGCCGAGAAGGCCAACGGTATCCTGGCCTGTGTCAGGAACAGCGTGGTGAGTAGGACTCGGGAGGCGATGGTCCCCCTGTACTGGGCACTGGTGAGGCTCCACCTTGAGGGCTGTGTCCAGTTTTGGGCCCCTTCCTACAAAAAAGACATTGAGGTGCTGGAGTGGGTCCAGAGAAGGGCAACGAAGCTGGTGAGGGGTCTGGAGCACAAGTCTTGTGAGGAGAGGCTGAGGGACCGGGGGTGTTCAGCCTGGAGAAAAAGAGGCTGAGGGGCAACTCTCTCACTCTCTCCAACTCCCTGAAAGGAGGGTGTAGCCAGGGAGGGTCGGTCTCTTCTCCCAAGGAACAGGCGATGGGACAAGAGGAAATGGCCTCAAGTAGCGCCAGGGGAGGTTCAGGTTGGATATTAGGAAAATTTTTTACATGGAAAGGGTTATCAAACCTTGGAATGGGCTGCCCAGGGAAGTGGTTGAGGCACCATCCCTGGAGGTGTTCAAAAGACGGGTTGACATGGTGCTGGGGGACATGGTTTAGTGATGTTTTTGTTTGTCAGAGTTAGGTTGACGGTTGGACTCGATGATCTTGAAGGTCCCTTCCAACCTAGATGATCCTATGGTTCTATGATCTGCCCCCCCCGGGCCAGGCGCCCCCAGGACCGGGGGCAGCCCGGGACCAGGCCGAGAGGGGCCCCGTGTCTCCGCGGGGGCCCGAGGGTGCGCTGGGAGCGGCGGCGGGGCAGGTTTCCCCCGCCACTGCTGGGGGGACACACGGGGTGTCTTGAGGGCGCTGGGGGCGGCCGGGGGGGGTCCCCGGGGAACCTGCGCGGGGCTGGGGACCTGTCGGGCAGTCGGAACGGTGGCGGCGCGGGGCGGGTTCTGGGCGGTCCGGAAGAAAGGGGGACCGGAAGCGCGCGGGGGACCGGAAGCGCGACCGGGCCCCGTTGCCGTAAGAGCGGGCACGGAGCTGCCATGGAGGCCGCGGCCGCGCTCACCGACATGTACGACCAGGCGCTGCTGGGGATCCTGCAGCACGTCGGGAACGTGGAGGAGTTCCTGCGTATCCTCTTCGGCTTCCTCTACCGCAAGACCGATTTCTATCGCCTCCTTCTGCGGCCCGGGGATCGCCTGGGCTTCCCGCCCGGCGCCGCGCAGGCCATGGCCCTCCAGGTACCGGCAGGCGCCCGCGGCTGCCGCACGCTCCGGCCTTGAGGGCCTCCCGGGGCCGGTGGGCCACAGCGGGCAGGGGCGAGTGTGGCCGTGGGGCGAGAGGCCCTAGCAGCCGGCGTTGTCACCGTGGACGGGCCGTGTTTGTCCCCTCCGGGCCGGGCAGGGAGTGCTCGGTGGGGGCCGCGGCGGAGACGTGGGCAGCGGGTGGGGAGGCAGGAGCTGTCACCCGTGTCATAGGACGGGGAGCCCCGGGGGTGCCGAGGCCCGCGAGAGCCGGGCGGGAAGAGCTGGGGGCGATTCCCCTCTGGGAGCTTGGCCCCGGTGAAGGCGGCTGCCGGCGGTGCAGGGCCGGGGCGGGCGGGGAGCTGCCGGCGGGGCTGTACAGGAGCTGGGCTGGGCTCTACTCAGCAGGGGCTCGGGGCGAGCACTGGGCTCACCACCGTCATGGGGGAGAGATGGTGAAAGCCTGGGGCTGTCGGGTGGTGATAGCAGCAGTCTGGGCTGGGCCTGGTGCTGGGTGTCTCTGCCTCAGGGCTGTTGCAGGCTGTTATTAATCTTTATTAACAGGGAGGAAACAAGCTCATAGAACTCGGAGTCAGGCTGGATTTGGGGTGTTCATCTGCTGAGCCCAGGCAAGTTTCCTGTTGCAGGCCTGGCACGCTGACAGGAGGTCCCTGCCCCTCTCCCTGCTGGGGTCTGCAGCACGAGGGAGTCCTTGTCAGCCTTGTCCCTGGGTTAGCCCGGGCAGTGGGAGCACTCCTAGAGCTTACTCTGGGACTGAGCAAAGAGTCCACGGGGGTCTTAGGCTGCAGAGGGGAGAGCGCAGAGCCCAAACCACTCTGCAGTGAGGCAGTGGTGGTGGGAGACCTCTCTCGTGTGCTTCCCCGGGACTGTTTTGGGCCTGGGCACAAGGAGGCGGGCACATAGCTGCGGCCGCAGCGTTCATTGCCTGGGAAGGTATTGGCCAGGGCGACCTCATGGCTGCAGCTGTAGGGACCTGGAATGTGGGGGGGTAGTTTGGAAGGGACCTCTTCTGGCTTGGCCACAGCCCAGGGGAAGGAGATGGTTTTGAGGTGTCACTCCACACAATCTGCATGAGGCTGACTTGAGTTCAGGCTTTGGCTGGAGAGAAGGAGCCAGGAATGGGCACTGTGGGTTTACGTGGGGTAGAAGCGATTGCAAAGAAAGAAGCAACCAGAGCAGAGACAATGCCCAGCACTCACTTCTCCTGTGTCCTTGTCCCATGGGCTGGTGCTCCTGTGGGGAAGAAGCCTGCAGTGAAGGGCATGAGCACGCACCACAATAAAGCTGCTCTTCTCCTGCTCTGGCTGTGCTGGTGGGAGCCCTCCCAGTGCCGCCTCCCTTTGTCTGAGGAAGGTACCGTGCCTAGAGGAAGACTTGGTGCAAGTGGTGCCACAGGCCAGTGTGGCTTAAGGTTGGACGCTCTCTGGAGCTGGCTCTGAAGTATTCCTGGGAAGCGAGGGAGGGTGGCATTTGAGGGTCACCCACCTTCTGGCATGTGTTTACAGTGACAAGTGGCCTGGCAGTTGGCTGGGAGAAGCTTTAGCTCCTTTGAGGTACCGGTGCAGGACCCAGAAGACTGTGCTTCCCTCATCTGTGTCAAAGAGTTGTGGGTTTAACTTTTAACCTCCAGCCTGTGCTAGATGGGCACAGCTGGACACGAACTGCAGGGTGGGATTATGCTGCTGTTGCCACTGGTTGGGCAATGACCTTCTCACCTGCTGAAGCTCTGGGAGTAGGGAGGGATGGCTTTTCTTTGAGCATGTTTTTGGCCTGAACCAGTCAGTTCTGGCTCAAAACCCCACATGAGGTCACTCTGATCCTTCTCCTGTGCCAGCAAAGAGAGCTCTGAGTCGATTCGGGCTCAGACAGCACCAGGTAAGCTGTCCTCCAGCTTCTCTTGAGGCAACTCATCCTGTTTGCACCTCAGAGGTTTGGTCTGAGCTCCAGGCTTACAAACGGCCCCTGGGAAGCAGGGCAAGGAGCAGGGGCTCCCTCAGAGCCCCTTCCCAGCCAGGAGTTGGAGCTCATCGCTTTTCCCTGGAGTAGCCAGCCCTTTTCCCTGTGGTGGAGGGATTTCAGTGATTTCAAAGTGGCTCTCAGGAGCTCAGGCTTTCTCCTGAGGTGTGTTTAACATGAGTGTGTGAGTTTTGAAATAGCTAGCAGCTGTTTTTGTCAGCGATTGAAGCAACTTACTGTAGGGAGTGGGGGGCCTGGAGCATCTAGAGAGGGGGGGACAGTAATAAGTGCCCCAAGGGGGCGATGCTGCTTCTCTCCTTCTCCTCCAGCTTCTTGGCAGCTTGACTACCACTTGGTTTGCTTTTTGTCTTTCAGGCATTCAAAGTCTTTGAGCGGATGGCCCGGCAGGATGATGAGAAGAGGCACCAAGAGCTGGAGGCGAAGCTAAGAAAGAAGGAGGAGGAGGCTGCGGCTGCTGAGAGGGTGCAGCTGTCCCCTGCAGCTCAGGAGATTGAGGTTGAGACAACAGCAGAGCACATCCCAAGTGCTGGGGAAGCTGCGGGGACACAGGAGTCGACCATAACCCAGGACACAGCCCCCAGCCCTGTGGCAGTGGAGCCCCTGGGTGCTGCTGCCGCAGCAGAGCCCCAGCCAGCAGAACTGCCCACGTAAGGGTCTCTTACTTTCTTCATGCTCCTGGCAGGGGGGAGGCAAAAACACAGAGGTGGTGTTTGCTGTCCTGCCCTACAGGCCTTTCTCGGGGGGTGGCCCTCTTCTGCAGGCGCTCAGCCTGTTAGGAGGCTGTGAGGATTTCCCTTGTGGGCTCCTGTGCCCAGAGACATTGTGTAGTTCCCCACGGGAGGACTGGGGTTTGTTCTCCTGCAGATAGTTTGGTGTCTCCCCCTCTGCTCTGAGCAGGGAAGATGGCACGTCCCTGTACACAGCCCCACAGCGCTGAGCCAGTCCCTGCAGCTTCTCCTTGCACTGGCTCTAGTGAGCATTGTCCCTTTTCCAGCACTTGCCGCAGCACAGCTGGGCTGATGGTCTTGTCTGTCACAGCTCTGGGAAACCCTGGCACCATTCTGTAACCATTTTCTAATGGAAATTCAGTGTTGGGCTCCCCTGGTGTGCTGTGAGAGGTCCCAGCAGCCAGCTTGGTGCTTGCATAGATACCTGTGGTACCTGTTGTTCTGCACAGATGCCTGCAGGCCTGGCTGCATGGCAGGCAGTAAGGCCAGCCGCGGAACCAGATCTACACGTGGCCACAAATGGGTTCAGAGACCTCCAGAGGTCTCTGGCCTAGCCCTTTTCTCAGATCAGGGCCAACTTTGAAGATCAGTCAAGCGTTGCAAAGAGTTTTCCCTTCAGTGTGCTCTTTCACCAGAGTCTATCGCTTTCAAGCAGGGCTAAACAGCCTTGGTCCTTCCAAAAACATCCTTATTTCAAAGTCCTTCCAGTATGTCTGTGACTCTTCCAGCTTGACTCTGTCTGCGCAGCAGCGGGAGGTGAGCTCCAGCAGGCCAGCTTGGTTTTTAAGAAACGCTCGCCTGAGCGAGCGGTCCTGTGATGGTTCCGCTTGTCCTTCTCTGGGCAACACCTTGACCCTGAGCCCAGGCAAAGGACTCGCCATCATGGAAGGCCTCGTGTTCTGTTAAGTTTTGAGCTCCTGTGTCTTCCTTGCTGCCTGAGTCAGAGCTTAGCCTCACCTTGTGGAGGGATGCTGCAAGCAGACCGTGGCAGATCCCCGTCTCCTTCCTTCCCTGCTGTCTCTCATGGTCAGAGCCCTACATGATGGCCATGCCACCCCCCACCTGCTCACTGTTGCTCTCCTGGTTGTACACAGGAGAGCTGTGGTCTGTCCCCACTGTCCTAGTGGTGCCTGGGGAAGAGGACAGCTTGGGCCAGTGATCGCTGTGCTCTGGGCCCGCTTTAGACACATGGACAGTGAGAGCAAGCTGCTGGAGAGAAGTGGCTTTGCTGGGAGAGCCTCAAGACCTGGAAGCAATGGGGTGGCTGATGCCCCGAGGGGCTGAGAGACTTTGGATCCCAGACTTTGGGGGCTGTCAGCCCCCAACGTGTGGAAGAGATGGTCTGAGGACCAAAATCTTGGGGGCAGGAGAATGATAAACGGGGGATGTGGCGGAGTGTGAGCCTGCGGCCTGGCTCCGGGCTGCAGTAGAGAGGGGGGCCCAAGCGTGGCAGCCGTCAGGGCAAAGGGGAAGGGTGTGCCCGTGCAATGTCCCTGCCGCGTGACTTGATCCAGTGGGGAGGAGGAAAGGACTCGTGCTTGACTTGACCGGTCTGACACACATCCCGCAGGATAAAAATAAGCCAGAAGCCAAAAATGAACTCGCCTGAAAAGCCACATTCTGCTGCCTGTGCCAGAGCTGTCCTGTGAAAGAGATTGTCCCCAGGGCTGTCAGTCTGACACCTCTCCCAGCGCAAAATTAATGAGCCAAAAAAAGTCCTGTTAGAACTGGGAGGTCTCTGCGGCCGGGCTGCACGGCCACAGCGCTGACCTGCCTGTTTGCAGCTCGGCTTTATCCTAAAGGGAGAGGGGGAGAGTCGCCAGGTCATGAGCAGGAAGGAGCTGGGGCTACCTGAGTGCTGGTGGCTTGGGCTCCCTTGAGTCCATGGTCATTGTGTTCTGCCACATGAAATTTTGACTTGGGCCTTTTGTTGTGGGGGCAGCAGCTGTTGCCAGTGGTATTTGGCTGATGAAAACAGATATCAAGGCTGTGGGAAGGAAGCTGGAGGGATTCAGAAGGAAGCTGAGGGCCAGTGCAAGGGTGGGATGTGTCTGACGGGGACAGCTTCTGCTGTGGGTGGGGAGAGTCCACGCCTTGCATCCCCTACCCCTTGAGTGTCTGCCGTGGGACACTAGAGAGCGGTCCCTGACAGGCTTCAGACATGTGGATGCTTCTTTGCAGCCTGCAAATGTGGCATGAAGCACAAATCCCTGCGTGGCAGCTCTCATGCTGCTCTAGCTGTGAAAAGAAGGTGCTTTGAGCTTAACACAAGGGGCCCCTGCAGCTTCTGCCCGGCCTGACAGGGCTTCTCTGCCTTTCGTCTTCTGCATGTGCCTGCTCCCGCTGCCCCAAGCATGCCAATGGGGTGAAACACTTGCAGACCCCTTGGCGCTGCCTGGTCTCGGTGTGTGGGGGGTGAGACCAGCACAGGAGAGACGTCCAGTGGGGCTTTGCAGCCTGGTGGTTTCCAGGCCAGGATGTCTTCGGGCTCCAAGTAGGGCAGAGCAGACACCAGGTTTTTCAAAGGGCTGTAGTTGGTTTCTGTGCCTCTTGGGGGCACTGGAGCCCCCCAAAAGGCAGTGGGAACAAGAGCAGTCGTCCTGGGCACCCCTGACAGACTATTAATAATTTAACCGGCTGCTTAATTCTGCACAGCCCCTTCTGAGCAAAACTGAGAGCCACCAGCCTGGTTACGAGGGACGCATGAATAATGTGCGACTCCGGCAGCAAGAATGCAGAAAAGAGCTTAAATGAAAATATTCTCCATTTCCCTTCCCCCCACCCTTCCATCTACCACCAGTGAAGAAAACCGCTGCCACCAAGATCTATATAAAAACTCGCTCATTCTGTCAACCTGTCTGCTTGGTAAATGTAGGGCAGGTACCATCCCAGATCTGCCAGCTCCCATCAGAGCCTTGCTGTGCTCCTGGCTGCTGGGTGCTGCTGCTGAGCATCTTGCAAAGCACAGCGAGATGGCGGCAGCTTTTTTGGGGTCAATCCAGAAGGGGAGAGTGGAGTGGAAGGTGCAGAGGATTGCCTGTGGGTGAGGAGGGCAGCAGGGCTCGGTTCCGTGCTCTGCCAGGGTCTTGTCCAGGTCTCCCCGCATCTCTCACCTTCCCTGCCTGTGACAGGCAGGTGGTGCAGTTCCTCTTGGCTAGAAGGGCTGCCCCATAAACATTGAGGTCTGGGGTGTCTTTGGGGTGACCCGTGTGCCAGGAGCTGTGCCAAGGGGGACTAGAGGTCTCCTCTGTGCTGCTGAGGAAGCTGCCTCCTCAGCCTGGCTTGCAGCTGTCTTGGGTGTCCTTGCCATCCTTCCCTGGCCATTGTGGCTCGTGTGCTCTCCCCATCGTGCCGGGAAGGTGGAGGGGAGTGTCCCCCCCTTGTACCCCCCACCGCGGGGCTGCTCACCCCCGGGGCCGGTGTTGCAGCTGTACATCTCACGCAGGCCCCAGCTCTTCCCCCGTCTGCTCCCAGAAGCCATCCTCGCCTGAGCTCAGCTCCTAATTTTGAACTCCTCCGCCGCCCAGCACCCTCCCCTTCCCCCAGCTTGGATTTCATCCTGCATATATTTGCCACACTGCATTTAAAATAGAGCCCAGCAGCCCACGTGTGGCACTGCGCAGTACGGCCTGGGTGCTTGGCTTGTGCTTTCCAACTCTGGTCCTGCCTCCCCTCTGCTCCTTTCTCTTTCTGAGTATGAACCTGGTCTGTGCTCTCCTCCCCCTGTCCTGTGATCCCCATCCTGGGGTTACTCCGTGCAAGAGGTGGTGGCTGGAGGTCAGGAGCTGCAGCTCTGGAAGCCTATGCATGATGGTGAATGTCTCACCTTCATGGTTTTCTTTCTCCAGCCTTTGCATCTTGCCCTTGCATCTCCCCTGGGTGCTCTGGCCAAGCGTGCTGAGGATGGGCCAGCTCTGGGCTGTATCTTACAGACCATTTGGACCTTGGGAGAACAACCCAGCAGGGCCTTGGATCGTCAAGCAAGGGAGGTCTCCCAGAGCAGGACCTTTAGGGGTGGAGAGATGTTGAAGGGCTCCCCCTCAAGATGATGGCTTCCCCCCAGGTGACTCCAGCCTGGCCCCTGCCCTCCCCCTGGGCAGCCCGGAGTTGGGGAGCTGCTGGTCCCTCCTGGTCCTGGGCTGGCATGGAGCTGTGGCACCCACACACCCAGGATGGGTGTGCACAGTGTGCCCAGGGCTGGGAACGGCACCAATGGGACACAGAGCACCGGTGAATGCCTCATCTCTGGGGAAGGTCTGTGGCTGCTGCCGGGGACCTGGCACAACAGTCACGCTGCTGAGCCAGAGCAGAATGAAACTCTGGGACCTCTGTCAGTCAACTGTTCACCTCCTTCAGTGTGGAGGGGGAAGATGGGGCAGTGGGAAGGGACTGTGGTGAGAAGGGGGCTGTTGGCTGCTCCACCACTACCTTGCTTGGGTCTTGAAGACCCTGCAGGTCTTTTGCTATGCGTGAGCTGGGAAAGGGACTGCCCCCCCCCCGGTGCATGCAGTGCGGTTGTGCTGTCGAAAGGGACACGGACAGGCAGCAGCAGCCAACAGAGCCCCAGTCACCCTGACTGTGCAGGGCTGGTTACCCACTGCTCTGCCATCCCCAAAAGTGGGTGGCAGGGCTCGGCAGTGACCTACAAAAATCACTTGTGTACTTTTTGCCTTTCTGTCCCTAGCGAGAGGCAGAGCAAAATTGAACTGGAATGTGTTAATGTGGTGAGCTGATGCTCCAGCTCTCTCCTTTCCCCAGAGCGGCCTCTTCCATTCCCAGAGACCCTGTGGCCTGGGGTTAACCCTTTGCAGGGCTCACTGGGGAGCATCCCCAAGATGAAACAGCAGCGCTCTGGGAAGTTTCCATGAGGCTCCTGTGTGAAGCTAATTTGACTTAGCAATGGCTTGGCTTTGCCGGAAGCCTTGATGGATGTTTTTTTCATTGCGAGGTGCTTGCAGGATGGGCTTTCTGGCCTGGCTTCTTTCTCCTTGAGGTGCAGGGGAGAGGAATTTCACTGCTGATTTCCCTCAATGGACAAGCAGGGCTGTGGAGAGGAGACATCACTGCATGTTGCTGGCTTTGAGGCCAGTTTTGTTTTACTCGGAGGCAGCGTTATCCCAGGCTTTCTTCTCTCAAGCCTTTTCCTGGAGAACAGGCCAGGGAGGGGAGTGGAGCCTGCAATGCTCGACTCTGTCTGGGACCGTCCAGACCACAAGTCAGTTAAACTGGTTTCCTTCCCTGGTGTCCCTGTGGGCTTTCCCGGTGAGCTCACCATCGAGTCCGTGCTGTTCTTCCAGCCTGACCCAGAAAGACGGGGCTGATCCTGATCCATATTTAAGGGAGAATCTGTCCTGGTTCCGATTCCTTCCGCACGCACGAGCTGCGCAGAGGTGCCACAAGGCGCCCGGGACTGCGCCCGGGGAATTCCCCCAGCGCAGCCAGGGCCCATCACAAGCAGGAGCCAGACAGACCTCCGGAGAACGGCCTGACCTGGTACAGCCAAGCTCCATCTGGCCCTGTATCCTGTCTCCAGCAGCAGCAGACGCTCGGGGAAGAGGAGAAGAACAGAATGAGCATGCGGTGATACTTCCTCTGTCTTTTTCCCTTGCCACTGGCAAATTGCGGCTCAGTGGCTTTCTGAGCCAGAGCGAGTGCTTGGTCTTTCGTGTCTCTCGGTGGATTGTTTTGTTTCCTTTTGTCTCTGAATTTCAGCCCTGGAGTGCCTGGGGTGGCCCTGGAAGCATCCTGCAGCAGTTCTCCCACTGTGCAGCAGCTCTATGCCACTGTGTGTGGCTTTTGAACCCCTCTATGCAGGAGAGGCAGCAAGTGCTTCCCCATTTCACTTCCCCACCCTGTGTGGGGTTTTTCCATCATCTTCTGGTTTTAGGCTGAAGGCTCCTCATTTGCTCAGTTGTTTCTCACTTCTGCTCCTCCTGGCCCGACACGATTCTCTGTTGTTCCTTGGCAGTGACGGGTCGGCAAAGGGCCATCCCTGTGCTTTGCATGCGTCTCAACCCATCACTGTTTCTTTGCTCCTGGGCCGTCCTGCTGTCCCAATGAGGCCAAGAAGCTTTTTCCAGCCACTTGGTTCCCCACCTCGGTCAAAGGGCATCACTTAAACGCTTTTCCTTCCCTCCCAGTGCCCCCCAGCTTTCCTGGTGGGAGCTGCAGCCTGTGCTGGCTGGGAACATGAGCCTCACTAAAGCCTCACTGCTCAAAATCCCTGTGCTGGCCAGACCTCCCTCCTCCAAGGTGCCCAGCAGAGGAAAGGCAGCGCACCCTCCCCTCGTCCTGTAACACAGGCTGTTTGGCTCTTGGGAGCTGCAGCACTGGCCTTGCTGTGCCGTCGAGTCTGGTTTCTAGGAGCGATGTGTCCAGGTTATACTGGGGAAAGTGGGGAGACTTCTCTCCCTGCCAAGTGGAATCTTTCTTCTTGCAATGGAGGAAGGCCATGGCTTCCTGCTGGGTGAATTATTTTAATATGTAAGCCTTCTCCCGTAGCGGTGAAAATATAATTGCTCAGGAAGCGTCTTTTCAAAGGGCTGAAGTGCTTGAGCCGAGGATGAGATCCCCCAGCCCTCTGTCTGGAGCAGCCCTCGACTGTAAAGAGCCTTTTGCAGCTGATGAGGAATCAGTTGGGACCCAATTTTCCAGTGCTTTCACGGGGAATCGGACTCTTCCAGTCGGGTTGCTGAGATCAGCAGTGGAGTGCCAGTTCCCCTGTCGTGCACTGAATTGCTCAGGGCTTTAGTTGCCCTACCAAGGTACTGAGCTCCAAAATTAGGTCCTGGGACCAAAAATAACTAAATTAAAACCTATAAATTTTTCTTGTAACAAGCAGAAAATCCCAGGGCTGGAGGCCGAGGGACAGCGTGTGCCTGATTCTTATTTAAAAAAGCAATATGTGTTTGCTTGTTTTAATATCACATTGTTCACCAAAGGAAGCAGCGTAATGTGGAAAATTACCCCAAGTGTGCGGGTCTGGCATGACCCCATCGTGCCATCAGTTGGAGAGATTGGGCCGGGTGGTGTCAGTGGCACGGGGGTCTGAGAGGCTGCCTTGTCCTGCCCTCCCACAGTTCAATCCTGTTGGATTTCTTTGGCCTTATCCCCTTTTTCCAGGGGAGCTATAATTGAATCCAGCCCCATTTGGCTGCACATAGGACTCTCGGAGGAGACCTCTGAAATCCAAGGTTGTATAAGCTCTGTGCAAACAATAGAGATCCCAGGAGACTTCTCCGAACCAAAGTGTGTCCTGCTGTCCTTGACCTAAATATCCCAGCAGTAGTGAAATCTAGCCCTCTGGTGCCGGCACTCCGAAGCTCTCCTGCGAGCTGGCGGTGGCATTTAAACTTGCCTAATGTCAGTAAGTTGGCTCTGTCTAACGGCTCCATAAATAACTCAGAAACTGAAAGGGAAGGCTAAAAGCTCCCCTGAAGAGTGCGAGCTTGGAAAAGAGCAAGGCTCTCACTGGGCAGGGAGAGGGGCAGAGCCTTGGTCCTGCATGGTAGGATTGGTGGGACTCCAGCTGCTGTGGGTTGGGTGGGTTTGCTCTTCAGCTGCTGGGTCGGGCATCGTATCATGGATGGTTCATTGGGCACCTCTCCCTACAGCGTCATCGGGACTTGATACAATGCAATACAGGGGGAAAGTGTCTAGATGTCTATTTTTGGTTGGTCCCATTGTGGTGATGAGTTGAAGCTCTGAGGCTTCCTGAAGTTGAGGAGACCTTTCTGAACAGCTGACAGCGGGTACCACAGGCTTGAGCCTGGACTGCATGGCCCAGCTGGGGTGTGCCTGAATTTTAGAGGTGCGGGGGAAGGCATTGGCTTCCATTTTTCAGGGTTTTTTTGAGAGCAGGACCTCTGAGGCTGCACAGGTGTGGAGGTGTGTGCTCGGGAGCCCTGAGGCTGGTGTAGCAGGCCATTGGGAAACCACTGAGGAACTTCTGTCCTCAGTGGTGAAGGAGACCACTGAGGTGAAGGAGACCTTCCAAAACTGGAGTTGCGGTGTTCTCCTCCAGCAATGCAAACACGTCTGGGCTGGAAGAAACCCCGAGGGTTGGGAGGGTTACAGGACCCCCTGGGCCACTGCCATGCTTGGGGCTGAAGCTTGCTGACAGCCAGCGGAGCAGATGGGAGTGGATCCCAAGGCTTGTTGATGTCCTCGGGTGTGAATTTAGCTGTAAGAGGGAAGGGTTTGGTATTCAGCTTGCTTAAGGCTTTTCTGGAGACCTAATTAACTGAAGTGTTCTGTACAAAGGGAGCCTTTATGAAACACTGGGTACCTCCAGGACCTCAGCAAAGTTGCCAAGAGCCTCCTGCCTTGGCGCTTCTTGGGCAAAACCAGGAGAGACAAAGTGCACTGGTCCTGATGTTTTGATGCCAAAAGATGTTAAATCTGGAGGTGGGGTGGAGGGTCTTTTGCTGCTTGCTTGCAGAAGGAGCCCAAAGCTGCTATTTTCCGTGAATGCAATCCTAGAAATGCAGCTGTCCAAAGAGATTAAACTTTTGGCTTCTCTACCTGTTGCTTGGCTGCTCCACCACCCGCATTGGGACCTCAAGTCCCAATTGGGACTTCAAGTTTGATCCTCTTCAAATTAATCTTAAAAGCTGTTTTTTTCCCTCTGGCTGTAGTCCAGCTTGAGCTGGGGCTTGACAGAAGCTGTACAGGGTGCACAGACCTTCCCCTGGCTCAGGGTGGCTTTGAGTTTTCATCTGGTCATACTGGCAAGCAGGGGACAGGGAGCCAGGAGTTCTGGATATCTGTGTTCTGCTGTGTGTGCTGGTGCCGTCAGGCGAAGGTGGCCTTTGTGTTGTGATGTGGAGAGGGCTCTGCCATCCAGCCACTGCCAGCCCAGCTCAGCCGGCCCTGAAACCACCTCGCTTCTCCTGCGGTGGTTTCCAGCCCCGTTAGCACTGGGGTGTGGGTGCAGGTGTGGTCCAGGGGGCTTCCCCAGGAGGGAGAGGGGATTTATGATCATGTGAGGGGACCACCAGGGCTCCCATGGGAGCTGGAGCCTGGGTGGGTGACCCTACCATTGCCAGGGCAGGAGAACGGTGGCTGCTGATGTGGTGCTGGGTCCCAGCAGCCCCATGCTACCTGCAGCAGCAGAGCTCTGCGTATTGCAGTGGTTTCAGGGGACAGACTGCAAACACTCCTCTCACGCTCCTCTACATCGTCCTCCTGGCTTGCTGGGAAGCCCATTGAGACACTTTGGGCCAAGCAATGCCAACTGTGATCTACAGGAAGATCTGGACACTGCCACCTTGGTCAGGGCAGAGGTGGTGGGGCCACGGCGTGCAGGAGGTAGGGCCTTTCTTCCACCTCCCCTTGCATCCTGCAGCGGAGGCACCTGGCTTGGAGAAATCCACCCCAGGGCAGGCACTTCCAATGCAGTCGGAGGGGAAAAGTTGTCACCTAGAGCCCCGCTGCAGTGCTGGGTTTCTTGCAGAATGGCAGCCTGCCCCAGGCACTTGTGTGTCAGCAGCAGCTTCTCTTCCTGAGTTTGCCGGTGCCTCCTTGAGTCATCACAGCGCCGGGGACAAGGGATTAATTATGTTGATGGACGCCACTCGCTCTAGGCTGCTGTCATGGAGCAACAGCCTTGATCCAAACGTCTGATCATTGCAATAAATGCTGGCTGGATTGATGGCATGCGGTGCATCTCCCTGGAAGGCCCCGCTTGCTGCATGCTTATTTGGGTTAAGCACGCGGACATGTTGTGCCTGATTTTCTCTTTTCCTACTTGCTCGGAACTTCATTATTACTTAATGAGATCTTTCCATTCTTGGCAACCTCTTGAGCTTGAAGGAAGGTTTCATGCATCGCACAGGGCCTCTGTTAGTGGTTAAAACACAGAGCTGGGATGTTTCTTCTCTGCTGTTTGCTGGCAGGGTGACTCTGTACAACAGCATTCCCCTCTCTTTTCACCACTTGAAACGCAGGAAGGCCCTGTGGAGGGGAGAGGCTTGCTTTTGTGGATGGGCCTGCGGGACCTGGAGGGGTGTGTTGTTGATGACAGGGTGCAGGAAGGGTCAGACTGTTATAAGTACCTCCTTCGGGAGCAGTTTGCAGAGGGGAGTGGGTCTAGGTCTCCCTTTCTGAATGCTCTGGGGTGGTTGCCATGCAGCACCAGCCTGGCTTTCTGCCCACATCGTCCTCCTCAGCCATGGCCAGTCCTGCTTGCCCAGCTTCAGCTATTGAGGTTGTTTCTCTTCTCCACCCACCTCCACATCTGCATCACTTAACGGGCTTGACACATTTTCCTTAAAACTGCCTAAATAATTCACCTTGACTAAGAGCAAGCAGCAGTGCCGGCTCCAGAAGAAGCTTTCTGTGAATTCCAAGTGATTGAGGGTACCTGCCATACCGGCCAGTGGCGGGGGGCAGACCCCCCCCCTCAGCTCAGTGTCTGCTCAGCCCAAGAGCCAGCGCTGGCTGAGGTGGGCCCCAGTCCCAGCGGCAGTGGACGTGGAGCCATTGGGATGGCATCCCTGACTCCCCAAAACCCAGGTGTCCTGCACTTGCATCGTCCTGGGTCCTGAGAGAGATAGATCCTGGGCCAAAACGCTGAGATGCTCCAGGCAAAGAGGATTGGTTTCCTTGAGCAATTCTGAAAATCCTTGGGATTTTTTCCTTCTTTTTGTGGAGAAAAAGAGTCCACTGGGATTAGGCCCATATCAGCTCCTTCCCATGAAGCTCGCCCACCTCTGCTCCCCCCTCAGCCGGCAGCATCAGGCTGAAGGATGGCTGCTCCCATGCTGCTGTATCCGTTCCTCAACTTTTGCATTCTTGCACCAAAAATCCTCAGTAACGAGGAACTTGGTGAGCTGCCCTACTTCTCCTCGTGTAAAACATTAAATCAAACCCTTTGGCGTTTGGTTCCTGCTCTTGGTTTGTGTCTGGCGGTGCTTTTACGGAGCTGGTACTGGAGCTGTTGTGCTCGGAGGACAGAACTGGGTTCAGCCGAGTGTCCGCCCTGTCGCCATTTCCACATTGCTTGGCTCATCGTGCATCACCAGCCCACGAAACTGGAAATCCCAGAATAAGAAATGCTCAGAAATCTGTATAGGGGGCCCGGCATGCGGCTCAGCCCTTGGGCATCCAGACTGCGCGCCGGGGCCAGCCTCGCTCGAGCGGCACCTCCTGGTGACACCACCACTGCCCCTTGGGTCTCGGCCACCTCCCGCCGCTGCTGGGGTCTGACCCCGCGCCAGGGAAACGGCTCCGGTCCCAGTGACAGTGCAGCCGTGCGGTGCCACTCCTAGGAACGGAAAATAACAGCATTCCCCTCTCTTTTCACCACTTGAAACGCAGGAAGGCCCTGTGGAGGGGAGAGGCTTGCTTTTGTGGATGGGCCTGCGGGACCTGGAGGGGTGTGTTGTTGATGACAGGGTGCAGGAAGGGTCAGACTGTTATAAGTACCTCCTTCGGGAGCAGTTTGCAGAGGGGAGTGGGTCTAGGTCTCCCTTTCTGAATGCTCTGGGGTGGTTGCCATGCAGCACCAGCCTGGCTTTCTGCCCACATCGTCCTCCTCAGCCATGGCCAGTCCTGCTTGCCCAGCTTCAGCTATTGAGGTTGTTTCTCTTCTCCACCCACCTCCACATCTGCATCACTTAACGGGCTTGACACATTTTCCTTAAAACTGCCTAAATAATTCACCTTGACTAAGAGCAAGCAGCAGTGCCGGCTCCAGAAGAAGCTTTCTGTGAATTCCAAGTGATTGAGGGTACCTGCCATACCGGCCAGTGGCGGGGTGCAGACCCCCCCCTCAGCTCAGTGTCTGCTCAGCCCAAGAGCCAGCGCTGGCTGAGGTGGGCCCCAGTCCCAGCGGCAGTGGACGTGGAGCCATTGGGATGGCATCACTGACTCCCCAAAACCCAGGTGTCCTGCACTTGCATCGTCCTGGGTCCTGAGAGAGATAGATCCTGGGCCAAAACGCTGAGATGCTCCAGGCAAAGAGGATTGGTTTCCTTGAGCAATTCTGAAAATCCTTGGGATTTTTTCCTTCTTTTTGTGGAGAAAAAGAGTCCACTGGGATTAGGCCCATATCAGCTCCTTCCCATGAAGCTCGCCCACCTCTGCTCCCCCCTCAGCCGGCAGCATCAGGCTGAAGGATGGCTGCTCCCATGCTGCTGTATCCGTTCCTCAACTTTTGCATTCTTGCACCAAAAATCCTCAGTAACGAGGAACTTGGTGAGCTGCCCTACTTCTCCTCGTGTAAAACATTAAATCAAACCCTTTGGCGTTTGGTTCCTGCTCTTGGTTTGTGTCTGGCGGTGCTTTTACGGAGCTGGTACTGGAGCTGTTGTGCTCGGAGGACAGAACTGGGTTCAGCCGAGTGTCCGCCCTGTCGCCATTTCCACATTGCTTGGCTCATCGTGCATCACCAGCCCACGAAACTGGAAATCCCAGAATAAGAAATGCTCAGAAATCTGTATAGGGGGCCCGGCATGCGGCTCAGCCCTTGGGCATCCAGACTGCGCGCCGGGGCCAGCCTCGCTCGAGCGGCACCTCCTGGTGACACCACCACTGCCCCTTGGGTCTCGGCCACCTCCCGCCGCTGCTGGGGTCTGACCCCGCGCCAGGGAAACGGCTCCGGTCCCAGTGACAGTGCAGCCGTGCGGTGCCACTCCTAGGAACGGAAAACAGATCGGCTGCTTCTTGACGGTGCATTGTTAAAGGTTTCACCTCCCCCAAAATGACACATTGCAAGCAAAAATAGAACAAGACAGAACACACAGACCCACCCACACCATCCCCACCACCCGGCAGCCAAGTGCATGCGGTGCCAAACCCTTGGGTTTAAAAGCTGATGCTTTTTCACCCTCCTTCTCCTCCGCACTGCCACCACCTGCCTGGGCACCCGCTGAGCTGACCATGGCACCGCAGGCTGTCGCCGGGCTGCTGGCAGGGTTGCCGCCTGACCCGCACCGCACTCTGCACCCAGCCTCCGTCTGCACCCAGCCTCCGTCTTCACCGGGTGGGTCTGGGGACAAGGATGTCTCCTGGCCATAGCGTTCCTCTAGGAAGTTCTCTCACCTGGTGTATGGTGGTGCTGTTGAAGCAGCTCGAGGGATGGTGTCGGCCAGGAGAGCCAGCTCCAGCATGGCCCAGCTCGGCCCAGCTCACTGGGAGCTGAGGCTGTCCCCTGCAGACAGCAAGGGAAGCTGCCTCCAACCAAGGAGCTGGGTCCAATTTCTTGAGTGCTGCCGGCATGAAGGGCGGCGTGTGCTAAGCACAGTTGGACCATGCAAGGATCTGGCTGGAAAATCTCCAGGAAAGGAAGAGTTGCTCCAGGAGATGGAAGAGCTGTCAGCTGTTTGTTAGAGACGCCTAACAAGGCTGAGGCCTGTGTTCATCACCCCAAATCCTCATTTGCTTAAGAGCAGGCAGTTAAACTTGCAGGGGAATCACTGAGGCCTTCATGAGTTCCCCTTGTAATCTAGTTTTGGGGCACAAAGTCACCCATTGGTTTCACATCTGGAGATTTTGAGTGTCAGGAGCAGAGCTGTTGACTTGCAGGAAGGGCTGGAGGGATGGAGCTGGCTGTTGGGGGAAGGAGAGGTGTGGAGAAGTGACGGCACCGGTCCCCGCGGCCCTGGGACAGCTGGAGGCAGGTTTAGGCACGAGGGGAAACTTCTCCGCGCTGAAGCTGCCCGAGGACAGGGATGGTTTGTCTGGCGCACGTGTTGTCCGGCCAGCCCAGGAGGGCGGTGAGGACGAGGCAGGGCAGCAGAGGTGGCTGTGAAACGTCCCCCTGTCCCCCGTCTCTCCTTACGGTGCAGAGGGAGCAAGGACAGAGCTGTCCCATGGGGGACAGTCGGGGGTGGGACGACAGAGCTGTCCTGTGGGGGCTGGAAGGAAGGGTCAGGGCTGGAAGGAAGACTGCTTTCCCTCGTTCAGTAGTGAGTCCATGTAAAGAGAAGCTCGACAGAGTCATTGCAGAGCATGTTCTGCCTCGCTTCCCTGTGGAAGTAACCCAATTAACTCTGATGTCTCCTGGGGCTGCCATGAAGCCACTTGTGCCCTCACAGGACAATGAAATCACGCTCGATGAGCTCTTGGGAGGGATAAAACGTCCAGGATGTGCTTGGCCAGGGTCTGCTCAGCCCGAGCCTTTTCCTCCCAAGGAAGAGACACAAGGACGGACCTGGTGGCTTTGTGGCAGTGAGCAGCTGCTCCAGGACTCTATTTGTCTGCAGTGGCCATGAGGCATTTGCAGCTGGTGTCACCCACACTTGCCTTTGCTCCGATAGGTTTTCTCCCATTTCTGATGCTCTGCATCTGCTCTAACCTCCTTGGCCTGGGCACGGGCTTGCCGCCTCCCTCTTCAGCCTTCAAGGTTTTCCTGGGAAAGGCCGAGGGGGAGGAAGACCTGGAAGTAAATAGCCATTTTCTGGTTCTTGTCTGGTTCTCCGCTTGTTCTCAGGGAGGTGATGATGCTTGGTGACTGCCACCCGACATGCCTTCCCTATGGTGTCTCGCTGGGAAGGAGCATGGTGAGCTCTGCCACGCAGCTCAGGTCCACACTGATTAGAAGGAAATGTTCTCCTAGGAAGGAAAAACCAAGCAGGTTTTAAACCCTGCTCAGGTTTGTGCTCCGGTCCCCTGTGTGGCCACGTACGCTCTTGCTACAGCCTGAGGCCAGAAGCCTCACAGGCTTGTGCTGTGCCCAGGCAGACCCCGACACGTCCTTCGAGGGCACTTAACCAGGCAGAGCATGGATCCTCAACCGGGAGAGAGATGTCTCTCCTCTCTGGCAGGGTTTGTGCAGGATGGGCACTGGGATGATCCTGCCCAGGTGCCACTGCTGGGCCGGCTCTGGGGGAGGACCTGGGGATACACACAAGACGATGCTCAGAGGATGTGCCACCTCGTTTCAACCCCTTTGCTTCCCTCGGGGTGTGAGGAGGGCCCTGCAGACCCCGGTTGCCTGCACTGTTCCCCCTCTCGCCCTCCAGCCTGGTCGACTCCTTCAGTTCGGGGGCGGTTGGGAAACCGACAGCTGGAGCCAACCCGCGCCAGCACTGGTTCGGTGCTGCCATGCCAACCCTGTTTCCATGGCAATGGGCACCCAATGGGCGCCCGCCAGGCAAGGCCAAGATGCCCAAAAAAAGTGATGCAGTGCCCCCTGAAATCGCTGGCCTGAGTCTGGGAGCCCATGGCCTCTGCCAGCCGCTGGTGCTGCCTGCGCCGCCCGGGGAACCAGATCAAAACCGCCCCAGGGCGTGGGTTGTTGTAACAGGGCAGGAAAACCCCCATGAAACCATCAAGGGGAAAAAAAAAGTGGGGGGAGGATGTATGCACAGCCCCTTCCGCAACACCCAATGGTCGTCTGAGAGCCTAATTTAATTAAAATCAATGGATCTTACATAATTCTTAGGGCACCGCTCTGCTGGGAGCCACCCCCGCCCGGTGCTAGCGAGGGCCCCTTGGTGTGGGGGTGTTGGGAAGGCAGCAGGGCACAAGGGGATGCAGTACCCAGGGCTGGCTGCCCTCCGGGGCCACTCTCACTGGCCCCCCCTTTATGTAACTCGCTGCAGCCTGATGTTTATACAGCTCCACATTGAGGACTAGGTGCGTATCAAAACATTTTAAAATAACTCTGCCTTTTGTTAGCACCGCAGCTATCTTTAGAAAGAGATTTTATTTTATTTGAAAGCCTTCTCTGGGAGGTTTCGATGGAATAGATCCTCCACCTGCCAGCAGTTTAAAGGGACACGGGTACGGTGGAGATCTCCTTTCTTGGCTGGAAATGCTGTATTGATTATTGCTTATTGTTCTGATAAATCCCATTACAATCACCTCCTCATCCTTCTGAGATTTCCGCAGCTGGAAGTGGTTGTGTTTTGCTTAAGGTGTTGCTTGTGATCCGCTTGTCCAGTTGCCCCCTTCCAGTGCCGTGCTGAGCTGGCTCCGCAACTCCATCACCTCTGTGTCAGCAGCTGCCCCGGTCATCACAGCTGGTGGTTTTCCCAAACATGCTAAAATCAGAGGGATGACCAGTTCTGTTTTTTCTTGGTGAACCCAGGTCACAGTGATGGGCCACCACCTCTGCAGCCACGGCAGTGGCCCAGGAGTCAGCACGCACCCTCCAGTGAGCAGTGGTGTCCCCCACTTCAGCTGTGACAGGAGTTAGAGGGGAAGAAGAGCTCTGCGCTCGAGCGGAGTTAGCCTGAAAGGCGCCCCAAGCCAGCTGGGGGCCAGCTCTGCACCTTTTGGGCAGCCAAATTATCATGTGTCTCACTGGTTGTCCCATTAGCAGCCTGACTTCCCTTGCGGCACACTGGGAGAGGGGTGTACAGGTCACCCACAACAGGCAGGGTGGCTGGGGTCGCTCTGAGGCTGCCACCCTCAGCCTTCGCCCTTCCTCAAGAAGGCCAGCAGCAAGGGAGAGACCAGGCATCCAGCCTGAATGGTGGCGAGGCAGAGGCTCTGCCCTCCCTTTCTGCTTCTTGCACCCTGCTCTCAAGCTTCCTTCTCTCTCCAGACTCTGATCTCGCCAACACTGAGCATGTCACCCCTTTCTTCTCCCCCAGGAGGCAGGAGCAGTTCCAGACAAACCCCGACAGCTACAATGGGGCTGTGCGAGAGAATTACACCTGGTCCCAAGACTTCAGTGACCTGGAGATTAAAGTGCCTGTGCCCAAGCACATTGTAAAAGGCAAACAGGTAAAGTGGTGCTAATGGTGTGTTTTTCAGCATTTCCCTTTCCCTTGGGGTGCTTAGCTTTCCTGGGAAGCTCTGTTTGAAGCAGGAAGGCTCCTTGTCCTTCGTACTCAAGGAGCAGGATGCAAACATGCCTTTTTCTCTGGTGTTGGGTGTCATTGTCTGGTGTTGGGTGTGTGGCTGGTGGGGACTGACGGTCCCAGCCTGGCCACGTTCCCATTGTGACTGCAGTGTCCTGTTGCTCCAGCCCCAGCGGGGTTCCCTGGCGCCGCATGGCACTTTCTGCACTTTTTCTCTCCACTTCCACTGACTGCAAACTCGCACGCGGGTTTCTGAGCCTGCCTGGAAATGGATGCTCCTTCCCTGTTGCTCTCTCTGGCTTGGAGTGTCTCCTGCAAGTGGGAGCTGCTGGAACGACTCCTCTGGCACTTGGGAACTGGAGCAGGCACAGCCCATGTGAGACCTGACCTGCTCTGGGGGGAAGGGAGCTGGCGCTGGGGTGCAGGTGAGCGGCTCCCTCTCCCTGACTGCCTGTGTGGGCACGGGGGGGTCTCACCTCCCTCCTTGGCTCAGGGAGGAACTTTTCTTCTCTGCTCCTGGACACAAGCGGTCATGTTCTTTTTCCTTCGCCACTTCTGTTCTCTCCTGGAGAGGGACTTGAGAGGAGTGTGCCCGTGGCTGGTGTTAGTTGGACCCAGAAGTGTGAGTTCTCCTGGCTTTCCCAAGTCCTGCCCTCCCCATGGCTAGTTCTGTATTTTTCCATTTGGGAAATCCGTGCTCCCCCACCTCTCATTCTCCTCTGCTTCCAGGGCGGCTGAAATGAGCACGCTTGGGTTTGTTCACTGGCTCCAGCCTACACAGCTCCTGATCATGCCAGAAGAGTGTAATTGGCAGCAGCAACCCAGACCGGAGGGGTGAGGGAGCAAATGGCTGCCATGGGGACAGCAGGAGGATCAGGAGATGCATCTCTCCCAGTGGGTCTGTAAAACAAACCCAGGCTGTTTCTTGGAATGATTCGGGGGCATCCAGACGGATGTTCCATCCCACTGCATCATATTGCGGTCACGATGCCTCTCCCTGCCCAGGGAAGTGCCCTTTGTGCCAGGGGAGTTGTGTCCTCGCCAAAAAAAAAGAGCATCAGGTTTTGTCCACCCCATCTTTGCCACCCAGAGGCATGGGGGTCTTGCAGGTGCCTATAGGAGCTGGGACGCGACCTTTCCTCAACTCAAGACTGTGCTGTCGCTGCAGAAGAGCCCCTGCCTGGCTGTGGGGTGATTATTGGGGTGATTATCAGGGCAGCTCCTTGCCGTGCTGTTGCCTGTGGTGTGGCTCTGCCTGCCCTTGACCTGGTTCCTGCCAGCGCTGCCCTCTCGGGACAATCGATTGTTGAGATGGACTTTCCTTATTCTTGCCAGGTGTCTCCTTGTATTTGGTTCGTACATCCCTCCTGGGGCTACTCTTGGCAGCCGAGTGTTCACTTCGAAGTAATTCTTTAAATCCCTTCCAGCCTCGGGGGGTTAGAAGCAGAACGGCTGGGTGACAGGCCAAAGCAGGATGGTTCAGAGCCATTTTAAAGCTTGATGGACTTTGGACACCTTGTTGATGGGTTCCTGCAAAAGAGCAGCGTTCCCCTACATTCACCACACAGCTTTGTCTTTTTTAAAAATGATCAGGCTTTTGGCTTCTGCCTGCCAAGGTGAGATTAAAAATTCCCCTGGTTGGTCCCCGGGCTCAGAGCGTGCCCGGCTCTAATGCTGCTCAAAATCCTCCTTATGACACTTATTTGGATTCAAGCTGTTGCTATGGCACATTTTCACTCAGGCGAGCTTAAGGTTTCCTTGTATGGAGCTCCAAAAAAGTGTCCGTGGAGCAGGAATGGGCGATGGGGTAGGTGGGAGCATCTTCTTCTGTGGTCTCCACCTCTCTGATCTACTTACAGGCGCAACAGGGGCCCATGGATCCGAGCGCTTCCCGAGCACTTAAATAGAGATAATGACAACAAGCCTCTCTTTTTGCCTGGCTCAGAGGAGATGAGCTAGATTCCTTCATGGGTTTGTGTTTGCTTGTTTGATTTGCATGGGCGGGCGTGGGTGTTTTAGTGTGCACAGAAATTACTGTGGTGGAAAGCCACGGCAGAGAGCTGAGATCTGGGTTTCCTTGGGAGTGCTGGCAAAGCCAGGTGTTTTGGGGGGCAGAGGTGCTCGTCAGGCGCGCGTGGTGGGGGGACAAGCAGCCTTGGAGCCTCCAGCATGCCCCTCCTGGTGGCTTCACTGTCAGGACAGCATGTTTCCCGAGGGATCGCTCGGCTTCCCCGAGCTGCTCTCTGTGCCCGGTTCTGTCAAACCCCAGTTGTGCCGGCGCTGTGTGTGTGCCTCAAGCGCAGCGCGGTGCGGGGGGAGGTGGCGGGGGGGAGGAAGGGCAGCCCCCCGCAGAGCCCTGCTGCCCTCCCTGGCAGAGTGGGGGTGCCAAGCAGAGGTGGTTTTTCCACCAAGGCCCAAGAAGAAGCTGCTGCCCACATGCACCAAACCCTGTGTTTTCTGGGCACCATCACACACACACGAGTCCTCCCAGACATTTCTCTCCGTGCAAGGAGCGTCAGGGCTCTCTGGCAGTGCATGCTCCTGTCCCCTGTCACCACTCCCAGTGGGATGCCATGCCAAGAGAGGTCTTTTTGTTGGCTGGAGGTAGAAGCAGGTGTTGTGATGGTCTCTCATGCTGGCTGGTTGCGCAGGGAAGTGGCTGGGATAAGGCTGCCAGGTTTGGATCTCTTCTTCCATTTGGGTTTCTCCACTCCCTCTCCTAATGCTCTCCTGGTCCCAGAGCCACCTTGAGCACATCCCTCAGCCACCTTGGAATAAAACCCCTCTCGCATTTGACTGTGGATCCTACAGCCATGATGCTGCCTCTGTGCCTTCCGTATCTCCAGCCTCCCTGTCCCTCCATGCCCTAAAGAGGCCGTCCCAGAAGCTGACTTGAGGGTCACCTTGCTTTCTTCCCTTTGTCCCTTTCTGGGCAGGCCCTGTGCCACACTGGGAGCGTGGCACTAGCAGCCCTGTCCTTGCGCCCTGGGACTAGGGCAGTCGGTGGTGGCAGAGAGGCCTCAGCCCTGGCTGGAGGAAGCTGCTCCGTGCTGCAGCCTCTCCGGAGATGTTTCCCATCCAGGAGGAGCTGCTTTTGCAGAGGCTGCCCGCAGCCACGTGCCGGGTGAAAGTCAGGCGTCCTCTCCCATCCAGCAGAGCCAGAGCTCACGTCCCTTCCCTGATCCCCTGTGACCATGGTTCTGCTGCCAGCCAGAGCATCAGAACTCGGTCCCGATGTCCCCTGTGCTGTGTGTGCAGGGCCTCTGTTCCGGTCGAAGCCCTGGCAGCTCCCCATCACGCCCAGCAGGTCTGGGGGCTTTATCTGGGTGGATCTTTATCTGATCTTTATCTGATCTTTATCTGATCAGACGCAGCCGCGGTGCCCTCCCCGGCTGGAGCAGCTTTGCCTGTCTCTTGCCTGCGTGGAGCTAGTGAGCCACTGGAAATCTCCTAGGTAATGGATAATGTAATAACATTTCAAATGAGATCTGCAGAGCGGGAGGAAGATCTGGGGGAACTCTGGGAGAGAATGCAGGCAAATCTCACCGCAGTCTCCTCCTCTCAGGCCAGAGAACGGGGCTGCACCAGGGACCACAAACTGCCCCTTCCCGGCCAGGTCCTCCCTTAGTTCCCCGGCCTGACTCGTGCTCTGCTGGCGGCAGCTCGGGGCCGAAGGGGAAAGCAGAGAGCATATGGTCTCTCCGTAGACTGAGGTACTGCATGCAGCGCAATGAAGTCGCAGTCTGCCTCTGTCTCCCCGGGGGAGAGCCATGTCACCTCCGCGGCAGGTCGGAGCAGGGTTCCCCATATGGCTGCTGTGGGCGGGAGCTGGCCCTGTTCCTGGGGACGGAGCTGCCTCGTTCCCTGTCCCCACAGCGGGGAACAGGGCAGCCGTGCTGCAGCAGCCCTCCCGCACGCGGTCCCTCCTCGCACACCCGACGGGAGGCCTGGGCTGGGCCCAACGCTGGCTCTGGTGGCAGAAGTGAAGCCAAGGAACATGCTTTTGGTGCAGTACAGACGGGGGACGAGCTGCTGCAGCCCTTCCTGGTGTAGAAATCCCCAAATCACTCCAGCTCAGCAGGGGAGTGCTCAGCTCCCAGGATCAGCTCCCCATTCCCAGCTCATCACAGTGATGGCCAGGCACCCGCTGTGCTCCGAACAGCTCAGTCACAGCAAGTGGGTGTCCAGCCTTTGAGCACTGTATGGAGGAGGCTTGTGGCATTGCTGGTTTTCTCTGTGGGGAAACTGAGGCACAGGGCAGTCATAGTGGCAGAACCAACTGCCTCAAATCCTTCCTAGGGCTCCGTCTGCTGGGCCCTGCTGCCTTCTCTTCCCCGGAGAGCTTTCCCTTCTCCTCCGAACTGTTGCTGTTTGCTCTGAAATGACAGCGGGATTCCCACCCTCCTGCTACATGCTAGTCTGAAAGCTCTTCTCTCATCCCCAGCAAGTGCACTTGACCCCACACCCCAACTAACACAGCAAGAGGGCGAGCAGGAACTTCCCTGATTATTTTCTCTCTCTCTGTGTCTCCAGGTGTCTGTGGATATCAGCAACAGCACAATTCGTGTGGCTGTGCTGGAAGGGAGCAGCCAACGTGTCCTCATGGAAGGGAAACTCACCCACAAAATCAACACTGAGAGTTCCCTCTGGAGCCTGGAGCCAGGAAAGTGTGTTTTGGTAAGGGTGATCCGTACTGGCCGTGTCTCTGCACCTTGGCTTGCAGCTCCGCTGGGCTTGACCTGGAAAACTGGAGCAACTGGGAGTTTGAGCCAGATCTGGACATGTCCAGCTTTCCCCATCCAACGTCCACCTTACTCTGCCCTTGCCCGTGTGCCATGCCCTGCCTCCTCTGAGGTGCTGGCAAAGCAACACATCCATCGGGTTGGGCAAGAAGGGTCCATGTGTTACTGGGAGGTTTCCAGCCTCGCGACTGGTTTCTGGTGTGCTCCAGATGTCCAGGCTGAGGGTGCGAGTTGTGCTCTCTCAGGGCTGTGCGTGCAGCTGGAGCTGTCCTGGGTGTTGTGTTGCTGCCTGTCAGCCTGGGCTTTCGAGTGTCAAATGGTTGCCAAACTCCTGTGCAAATTTTGAGGCCAGGATTGTGCTGTGGGTGGGGTTTTGCCACTTGTGGCCATCTTTGTCCTCTACTTTTCCAGCCAGGAGCTTTCCCAGAAGGTTCACAGACTCACAGAATTACATGGGGTTGGAAGGGACCTCTGGAGATCACCCAGTCCAACCCCCTGCCAGAGCAGGGCCACCCAGAGCAGGTTGCACAGGAACATGTCCAGGGGGGTTTGAATGTCTCCAGAGAAGGAGGCTCCACCACCTCCCTGGGCAGCCTCTTCCAGGGCTCTGCCACCCTCACAGGAAAGAAGTTCCTCCTCATGTTTAGGTGGAACTTCTTATATTCAAGTTTGTGCCCATTTCCTCTTGTCCTGTCCCTGGGCACCACTGAAAAAAGCCCAGCTCCATCTTCTTGACACCCACCCTTTAAGTATTTACAAGCATTGATCAGGTCCCCCCTCAGCCTTCTCTTCTCCAGACTAAAAAGACCCAAGTCCCTCAGCCTCTCCTCGTAAGGGAGATGCTCCAGGCCCCTCAGCATCTTCGTAGCCTCTGCTGTCCCCTCTCCAGCAGTTCCCTGTCCTTGAACTGGGGAGCCCAGAACTGGACACAGTACTCCAGATGGGGCAGAGCAGAGGGGCAGGAAGGCTGCCGTGAGCCCTGGGAGGGGGTGTCGGCTGCCCAGCTCTGGCAATGGTTCCTGACCCTGGGCAGGCGGCACTATCCCTGCAAGGGCTTCGAGCCTTGTGCCTGTGTCACGAGAGTGGCAGCAGAATGGCACCCGAAGCCAAGCCCCTGCAGTGGGAAATCAAGTGGGAATGTGCTTCCAGAGGCAGAAGTGCTGGAGGTGGTGCGTGGGGAGGCTGTGCGGGCACTGCCTGGCCACTGCAGGTCCCTGTGGATGTGCCCTGGGTTGACAGACCCAAAAGGGTGAGGTCCCTGCAAGAGAGAGGAGCTTCTCTGACTCTGTTAGGCTGTTGCAAGGATGTGAAAAAGGAGGCGGAGGCATCATTAACCTGCATTTTTTTAAACATTCTTAAGCTTCTTGAAAATGAGCTGATCTGGGAAGAGAAACAATCCTGGGAAGGAGTAAACCCATTCAAGAGGAGCTGGCCCAATGGGTGGCTGCTCCACAGTGTGCATGGGAGTCCCTGGTGGGTGTTCCCAGGATCAGCAAGGGAGGCAATGTCTGTTAAATATCCAGTGCCGGAGGAGGATGGGGACCGCGCGCGGGTGGAGCGAGACTGGGGGCCTCTGGAGTGTTTGCGGGTAGTGTGGGGAGTGGTCCCATTGCCTCCAACCCAGAGCTGGGTCTTGCCTTGAGTTAGCAGGAACGCAGGGTTGTGAGGATCTCCAGCTGGCTGCTGACATATTGATGGTGGGATGAAATTTCGCTTGAAGAATGAATTGTAAGGTAACTGGAGCAGAGTGAGTAATTCTCACCCGAGAGCATCTCCTTTTTCCATGTGTGGAGTAGCCAAAAGTGGTTTGCGATTCCTCCCGATTCATTCATCAGGAGACACCCGGTGTGTGATAATGAATTGCTTCATTCAGCACGTGGGAGGGGACAGGACAGGAGCCGTTTGGGCTGGGTTGGAGGGCAGTGGGGCACACGGACCCTTTCTGTACCTGAGTCTGCGCAGCTCCGAGTGAGCTCCAAATGCGGCGGTCAGGAGTGTCTTCGTCCCATGAGATGCCACAAGGTGCCACCTGGCTCCCCTCCGTGGCACCCACGTGGGGATGGGGATGCAGCTGAAACCCCACTCACCCAGTGCCAGTGGTGGAGTCGTTGAAGAGATCCTGGCTGGCTGCCTCGGTGCCTACTTGTGGCACCTTGGTGGCTCCGCCCGGCGGAAAGCCTGTGTGTGCTCGTGTTTTTGTGGTCTGTGAATTGAATCACTGTGGGCAGAGCTTGTTCCCTGTGCCGGGGAGGTGAAATCTCTTCTGCTTGGTCTTGTACATCTGGAAAAGTCTCAGTTCTGCGCAGAGAGGCTGTTGAGTCCCATGCGCTCTTGCAGGAACAAGTCAAGGGTTGTTGAGGTCCCTGCACTACCTGGGCTGCTGTCACAGCCACCTCTCCTGTCCTCAGCTTCCCTGCCCCCTGCTTGGCTCCCGTCTGGGACGGGCATTCATGGGCTTTCACTGACTGCCTGCCTTCTCCCCCAGCTCCTATCGTAAGAAGGTTAATTTGTCTTATAACCCCTCCCAGCTCTGCTTTCCCCATCCTATTGGGTGTTCTTATCAATTTGTCCTCGTCATCGCACATCTGCTCACTTTCCAGCAGCCCCAGAGACTACTCTGCCTTTCCCCTCCTGCTCTGCGAGGTTCTCCTTGCTGGAGCCTGGGCTGAGCACCAATGTGTTTCCCATCCCGTCCTTTGCCACACCAGGGTTTGCACCACGACCTGGCCGCAGCAGGAACCCCGCAGGCTTCATTTTGAAGGGCAGCACTCTGCCGATGCCCATGATGCGTGGTGAGGGCTCTCTCCACAGCTCCTCCTGCTCAGGATTGTGTCCCAGCATCGTGCCCCTGCCTGTGGCGCCGCGCCAAAGCCTTGGTCCCGGGTATAATCCCTGTGCGCTCCCTTCGCTCTCACACACGCTCGCTTGTCAAAAGTGAGATTAAAATAACTTCGCACAAGCTGTTTTTAGAAATCTCCACTGGGTGTTGTGCACAACACGTTTTGGGATTATTTTTGTTGTTGAGGATTTTTTTCCCCCTGTTCCTTCTCTTTTTCTCCTCCTCTCCGGCATTTGTTATCCACGCTTGGGCTTTTGTCACCAAGTCCTGCCTTGAACAGCTATTACAGTCCTCAGCTTGTCATCTCATGAGCCACGAGGCCAAGTTAATAATAATCTGTGGTGCTCTCCCTCTGCCCTGCCCTCCACACACTGCTGGAAACGTCACCTGCTGCCTCCTCTGTATCCCCTAAACATCTCCTGCTGACTTTGGGGGCGATGGCTGCTATTGTCCCAGAAGGAAAGCAGGTAGCGAGAGGTTGTTTTTCCAAGACCTGCTTATATCCCTTGGCAGCATCTCTCCAGCTCCTACAAGGTATTTGGGATTAGGGAAGAAACCTCAATGATGAAGGCCAGCACTGACAACAAAGAGTTGTGACCTTCCCGGCAGGGCGTGGAGATGTGATGTGACACCGTGTCCGTGCCGATGCCTGTCACACTCTTTGCACACCACGGGAGGACCCTCCTGGCCACAGCTGTGCCTGTTGAGTGTCCCATCCCTCCCATGCCCATCTCTGCCTGCAGTGATGCTCCTTGCCATCCATCCTTGCCTGGCCCCTGTGCTTTGCCCAGTGCTCAGCGTGGGAACAGCTCATGCCACTGGCTTTGGGGACACAGGCGCTGGGGCACAAGGATGCTGCCAGCTTTGGAAACAGCAGGAGGGATGTCACCTCCCTCTCCTATGGCTGTCATTGCAGAGGCTGTTCCTGCCTCCTCTCAGCCTCAAAAGACTCAGCTGGGCTTTTACCCCTCCCGGCCAGGAGGCACTTTGGGACCCACCAGCCTAAAAAGCAGAGCCAAAGTCTGACTGAGAGCCCGGGTACACTGCAGGGACCCCATCCTTCCTCTGGCAAACAGCCATTGTCATTTCTCGGACCCTGGAGGGTTCAGCTGGGGAACTGGTAATGGCAGCTTCAAGTGCAGGCAAAGCTTTTGCCTTGTCTCGAAGCGAGTAGTGTAACCAGGTCACGACTTGTCCTTGCAGAAAAAATCCCTGCTCCCCCCTGGAGCCCTCCCCGGTCCCAAGGGAGCATGGTGCTGTTGGTTGAGTGCCAGAGCCATCCTCTGCGGGTGGGTGAGGGTCGGTGCTCGCAGGGCATCACCCTGCCCTGGCTGAGCCCAGAGATCTCGCACGGCCTCTCAGCTATCCCTTCCCTTGCCCTTCTTGCACTTGAGCACTTGGTGAGGCTCCAGCCACCTTTCCATCACGGCAGGCTCTCGTAGCCCAGTTGCCCAGCCAACCTCTGGGCTGAATGAACAGAGACCATTGGCCGAAGCATGTCCGAGGACCAACCTGATGAGCCTGTCCTCCCCATCCTGAAGGTCGGGCCTGTCCTCAGTGAGGTCTTCAAACGCTGAGCACCGCTTCAAACAATGAAACTCCAAGCTCAAGGTGATAGAGAGAGCTGTGCCCTGGCCCATGGGCATTCCGGAGGCTCATGTTGGAAAGCGCGGCTACCACCTCGGAGTGAGTCCCATTTTAGCGTCTCTCCCCCTGGAATAAAGGGGATGAGCAAATTCCCCTGGGTGTACAAAGTGGGCTGCAGAGGTTAATTAATTATTGTTTGCAAAGCGCTCAGTGCTGTGGTGATGTGCACTGCAGAAAAGCTGGTGAGGAAATTAATAGTTCTGTCTTGCCATCAGGGTGGGAAACAGTATGCGGTAAATAAAGCGTGGGCCATGCATGGGGCGGGGAGGGGGAGAGGATCCCTGGGCTGGCGCTCACAGTGGCAGCTCCCCTGGCTTTTGTCGGGGTGGTCTGCGGATGAGGGGCATTTGGATCTCGTGGGGGTTCCCCACCTGCTCTGGTGGTCCATGGAGGTCCCCTGGGGTCTGCTGATGGTGGGGAACAGCGGTGGAGTGCCAGGGGAGGAGGGGGATTTGGTAGGGAAGGGAGAAGGGATGGCTTTTCCTTCCCCTGGTGCTCTGGGATGGAGGTGAGGGGATGCCACGCAGTCCTCTGGTGTCTGTCCATCCTTCTGCTGCCAGCCTGGCACTAAGTGGGGCCTTGCCGTTCCGTGAGAGCATGGCTCACACCGAAGCCATCACCGGGGAAGCTCCCACTGCAACGGTAGCACCATGGGGACATTCCTCTTGTTTCAAACCCGGAGGAGCAGCAGCAAGCTGGGAGGGTGCTCCGGCATTCTCCGGGCTTGGGCTGGCCGGGCCAGCTGGCCCACAGCTCATCTTGTCTGACGAAGGGCTGACGTTCCTGGGGGAGCTTGCCATTTCCCCCCTGCCCACCCGGGGCTGGGAAGCCCCCGAGCAAACCCTCAGTGTCTCTTCCTCCTCTGGAAAGTGGAACTGTGCAATTAAGTGGATAACAGCACACCTGTCTAGCTGGAAAAACTAACGCCTTCCCTGAGCTGGAATATTTTACTGACTCTGCTCTCCCAGAAGGATTAAGCCCCAGCCACCCCCTCCCGTATTAATTGGTTCCTTTTCTTTGCACTGCAGAGAGGCACCCGGCTCCGTAACGTTAATGGCTGCCCGTGTTTTCCCCTCTGGAGCCGTTGAGCTTCCAGGGAGGTTTGAGTAAATTGTATTGTCTGTCTTTATTGATGATTTTGCAGAGAGGCCGACGAATGCCATAAATCTTCCTTGCTGCTGGGATTATTGCTAAAATAATACAGGAGAAAGGAGCCCACCCCTCCTGGCAAAAACCCAAAAGCGAGTTGGGGTATCCCTGTGTGGGATGCCCCACGGACACAGGCACCCAATGCAGCCCCTGCTGCCGCCTGGCTCCGTGCGAGGCGCTGGCTCCACGCCTGGCAGGCAGGCTTCACTGGTGAGGATGGCGGCGGGAGGCGAGAGGATGTCCCCCCTCCTGGGGCCACTCCTCCATGGTTACCCCACAAGCCGTGGTGCCACGGGAGGCAGGTGCCCCTGGCGAGCAGGGGCGTCATGGAGCAGCGGGTGACATTTTTGCCTCCTTTGTCACCCACGCTGCTGCCTGTGGAGCAAGCCCTGTGGGGAGCCAAGGGATGGGCTCCTTCTGGGTTGGCAAAATGTGAAATCGCAGCAGGGCCGTGCTAGGAGCCCTGGCCCCATGCTCTGTGGGACAGGGTCCCTGCATCTGACAGGTCCCAGAGTTCTCGGCTCCGGGGTGGCCACGGATGAGCCATCTCAGCTCCTTGGGCCTGGTACCATGTTGGCCCATTGGCCGTCTGCCCCTGGGGTGGCATCATGGCTGAGCTCACAGCATCGCTGCCTTGGAGGTGTGGGGTGGGCGGGGGGGTAACATCCCGGGGG
>NW_015091141.1:2048998-2050758 GCF_001431845.1 Calidris pugnax
CGGGGGGGTAACATCCCGGGGGTGGGGTTGGGGCTCCTCTCCCTGCTCTCCTCTGACCCACACTTCATCCCCAGATCAACCTGAACAAAGGGGATGAGTACTGGTGGAACGCTATCCTAGAGGGCGAGGAGCAGATTGACATTGACAAGATCAACAAGGAGCGCTCCATGGCCACGGTCGATGAGGAGGAGCACGCCATGCTGGACCGCCTCACCTTCGACTACCACCAGAAGCTGCAGGGCAAACCCCAGAGCCACGAGCTGGTAGGTGCTAGCCATCTGGAGCCCCCAGCCATGTGCCCTCGGGCTCCTCCCTGGGTCCCATCTCCAGTAAAAGGGTGCAGCGTGGGGCAGCTCCATGGCTCTGCTCCATCTCTGAGCTCCACCTCACACAGCATCCCCCCCACATCTTCATCCTGGGGGCATGAGGTTCTGCCAGTCCCTGGCTTTTGCCCGCATGCTCCTGTCTTCCCCTCCCCGGAACCTCAGGAAAGGCCTGTGAGCCGATTCCCTGGCACGATCTCACTCTCCCCCAGCTCCCTCCACACTGGGACGAGCCCACGTGGGTCCGTTCAGGCCCTGTGCGCCGCCCGACCTCTCCCATGCACTGGGGGGGCTGTGTGCCCTTGGGAATGGGCGCTGCCCTTGCCCAGGGCGGGCGAAGGTGTGGGGTCGGCCCCACCCTGACAGGTTCATGTGGCCTCTTGCAGAAGGTGCACGAGATGCTGAAGAAGGGCTGGGACACTGAGGGCTCCCCCTTCCGCGGCCAGAAGTTCGACCCCTCCATGTTCAACATCTCCCCCGGCGCTGTGCAGTTTTGACGGTGGCGAAAAAACCACCAGAAACGAAGCAGGGAGAGGAGAAACCCACCCGGGACCCTTGCACCCAGCACCCGGTGCCTGTGACCCGCTCGCCGTTGGGATGCGGTGCCGGCATCCTCCGCTGCCCTCACTGCCTGGCACCAGCACCGCACCGGGCTCGGCGGTTTGATGTACGTGCGGGGAAACCTGGCGAATGCAGATTTACGTCCCATCACCAAGGCAACCCGAGTGGCTGGGACCCTTCTCCTCTCCTTGCCTCGCGCTGGTGACAGCGCGGTTGTTTTTCAGGAATAGATGGAGCTCGTTGGGTGACATAATTGTTATTTCTGGTGGCTGAGGATGCTTCTTTGCAGGCTTCTGGGGGTGCAGATCCCTCCCCGCCCTGGCACCGGGCAGCTTTGCCCCTCGCAGGGAGCAGGGGGGCTGCCACCCACAACCCCATGGCAGGGGGCAGGGGAGGGTCCCTGGCAGGGGGCTATGGGCCCAGCCCTCATGGCCACCCGTCCCCCCCCAGTTGCCCCAGAAATGTCTGGGCTTCCGTGGCGCGGTGCCTGGGGTCTGGGGGGGAGGAGGTGTGAGCCCTGCCTTCCTCCCAGGCCCAGCCCAGCCTTTGCAGCTTCCCAGCAGCCCCCACCGTGGGGCAGTGGGCTGGGGGTCCCCCACCATCACCACCTGTCCCCCTGTTCCCCGTCATTTTCTTCTTAAATTCTGCCTGTTAAGTGATCAAAGGTTCATGCAGTATTTTTCTAACGGTGTTTGTTTGTAGAAGGTAACAAGAGTTGGGTGCAGTTTTATATTTGCCCCCCAACACCACCCCGATTGGCAGTCCGGGACAGGGACATCTGTGGGGGGCCCTCATGTCCCCCACCATGGGCCCCCGGGGACCACCCATGTGGTGGTGGGGGGCTGGATTTTGGGGCTCTTGGGGCATGGGTATGGG
>NW_015091141.1:2053390-2054548 GCF_001431845.1 Calidris pugnax
CCCCCTTCCCTCCCCCAGGGTCCTTCCACTCTCCCAGCACCTCCCACATCCATGACCCCCCCCAAGCTGGTGCTAGCGGGAGCTGAGGAGGAGCTTGGTTTTGGGGGGGCTCATTTGCCCTCAAGGCCGTGGTACGGGAAGATTTTACCCCCCAATCCATGCGCAGGGTTGGGGGAGGTAAAAATGGGGTGGGGGTGTTAGGTGGGGGCAGACCTCATTGGGGGAGGGGGGACAGCACCCTCCTCCATAGCGGAGGGAGATTTTGCAGGGGTAGGCATGGTCCCTTCGGCGGCTACCAGGGTGCCATTGGGGGCTATTCTCTTGCTTTCCCCAAAATCCAGCCCATCCTGGTTGCCATGGCAACGTGTTTTCCCCCCTCATCTATCCATGTCACCCGCCAGCCACTGCGTGTGTCCCCCCCGCCCCTTGCCAGGATTTTTGGGGACATCTGCCCCCGGCCAGTGGGGAAACTGAGGCACAGATCCACGCCTCCCACTCCCACGGGGGGGATCCGTGACTCTCCTCCCTCCCTCAGGAGCTGGCACCCACCATATCCTGTCTCCCTGGGGCCACGTGGGAAGGGGATGGGGGGGTGCCAGGCCCTGGAGGGATTCACCCTTGTCCCCTGACGGTGGCAGGATCCCCATGGTCCCAGCCGGTGCGGGGCTCTTGGTGTCCTGGGATGCGGGGACCCAGCCTGGCCACCACCCTCCCAGGCCCATGTGTCCCCCATGGGACGCGGTGTGGTGGGGCCAGGGTGCTGCCAGGCTCTGCCGAGTCCCCAGCCCCAGCCCCCCTACACCCCCCCAGGCAAAGCAGGGGCACCTGCTGCCCCTGGGGACCCTCCAGGCAGGGGATGGGCAGGGGCGTCTGTCCTGGGAGGTGGTGGTGGCACTTGGAGGGGCATTGGGTGAGCGGGTGGCACTGTCCGGCATGGGCACGGCTACACTGTCCCTGTCCCCATCCCCGGGGATGCCGTGTCCCCCTGTGCCTGCAGCCAGGCCCCGTGGCTGCTGCCATCACTGTTGCCACCATGGCCACAGCCGCCACCGTCGCCACCGCCGCCATCCGGGCCACCCGCCATCCCCATGGCAACGGGCTGCTAGCGCCGGATTCTTCCCGCGACCCCTTCCGTGATGCTGCCCCCCCCACCCCAAC
>NW_015091141.1:2054624-2055383 GCF_001431845.1 Calidris pugnax
GGGGGGCTTTCTCAGTGGTCCGGCGCTGCGTCAAGCTCTGCACTGGCCATGAGTACGCTGCCAAGATCATCAACACCAAAAAGCTCTCGGCCAGAGGTAGGACCCCCCCCGGGACCCCCCTGCCCTGGGGCCACCCCAGCCCGGCCAAACCCCTGCCCACAGTGACACCCGTGGAGCCCGTGACACCTGTGCAGCTGTGACATCCGTGGCGCCCGTAATGCCCATGGCAATGGGTGACAGCTTGGGTGGGGGGTGCTTGGTGGGGGCTGGACCCGGCCCATCCTGCCACCCTGCGAGGTCTCACCCCCAGGGTGCCCCTTGGTGCCCCACAGTGTCACCCATGGTGTTCCCTGGGGGGGTGTGCGCACGTGTGAGCAGGCTGTGTGTGCACACACACGCATGTGTATGTGCATACCCTCTGCGCAAAGGTTTGTGTGTGCACAGGTGTGTGTGTTTGATATGTGTGTGTGTTCATGGATGTGTGTGCATGCACACCTGTGTTCATAGGAGAGGGGTGTATGTGTCTTCATGAGTGTGTGCACACACACGTGAGCAGTGGGAGGTGTGTGCATGCACAGGGGTGTGTGTGTGCTGTGTGCTATGCCTGGGTTTGTGGCACACATGGCACACGGCAGCAGTGTGTGCATGCAGTGTGTACGCAGGGTATGTGTGTGTGCACACGTGTGAACAGGGTGTGTGTGTGTCACTGGGTGTGCGCACACCCCAGAAATGTGTGTGTACACGGGGGGGGGGGGGCGG
>NW_015091141.1:2055393-2057269 GCF_001431845.1 Calidris pugnax
GTGTGTGCAGAGTGTGTGCTGGTGTAGGCGTGGGGGGTGAGCAGGCAGTGCAACGCTTGCACTGAGCATATGGGGTACCCTGGGTGTGTAAATGTGTGTGCGTACCTTGGCCATGGATGTGTGTGTATGCACAGAGGTGTGAGCAGCGTGTGTTTGCTCTGTGGGAGTCCAGTGTGCAGGGGGTGTGTGTGTGCACACATGTGCACGCCAGGTATATTGTGTGTGTGCTGTGTGTGAGCTGTGTGTATGTGATCATGACTATACACGTGTGTGTACACACATGTGCAGGGGTGCCCACCACAAGTACAGTCATGCACATGGGTGCAGCCACACACCCCTGTACACACGCATGCACAGTTACACACACAGGTACAGCCACGCACTCCTAGAGTGGCAAACGTGCACACATGTACACACCTGTAGGGGCACACACAGGTACAGCCACACACACACAACTGCAGCCACATGAATGTGCAGCCATACACACCATACACATGTGCACAAGTGTCCGGCCGCACACAGGTACACCAACACACAGGTACATGTGTGCACGTATGTACAACTGCACACAGGTACAGTCACACTTGCATACTCGTGTACAACTACAGGCACATGTACCACCATATGTGGTACCTACCTGTACGTAGGTAAGCACACACGCATCCACACCCACACATCTGCAACGTGCACACAACCACACACGTGTGCACAGCCACACACATGTACAGCCACACATGCTTGCATACCCCCACACATACACCAATACCTGCACAACCACATGTGTACATACACACATGTATAAACATGCACACCCACCTGTGTGTGTATACATGTGCACACCTGCACACACTTGCACACCTGCACATGTGCATGCCCAGAGGCACACACGTGCACACCCCCACCCATGTGCACGCCTGCACACACACACACCTGTGCACACTCACCCAGAGCCGTGTGTGCTCACCTGTGGGCTCCTCCGGACAGGGTCGGGGCCAGGGTCAGGGTCAGGGCCAGGGGTGGGTGATCCCCATGGGGTCAGGTGCCCCCCCCGGTGGGGACAGGGGGCCCTGGCTGAGCTCTGTCCCCCCAGACCACCAGAAGCTGGAGCGGGAGGCCCGCATCTGCCGGCTGCTGAAGCACTCCAACATCGGTGAGTGGCACTTGGCGCGGGACAGGCTGGGAGCACGCCGCCCCGGGGGAGTGTGGGGTGCCCCCCTGGGGACAGGCTGGGTGCCCCCCTGGGATATGCTGGGTGCCCACCTGGGGACATGTGGGATCTCATCCCTGGATTCCTGCGGAATGCCACCCCAGACATGCTGGATGCCACCTTGGGGACACACTGGGTGCCACCATAGGGATATGCCCCCCCGGGAACAGGTGGGGTCCTGCTGAGTGCCATCCCAGCGACATGCCGGGTATCAGCCCTGGGACACGCTGGGTGCCACCATGGGGGTGTGCTGATGCCACCCGGGGACACACTGGGTGCCACCTGGAGATGTGCTGGGTGCCCCGCTGGGGACACAGAGGGTCCCACCCTTGGAGTCCTGCTTGGTGCCACCATTGGGATGTGCTGGGTGGCCCCCGGGCACAGCCTGGGTGCAGGTGTGAGGGCGGCGTGTGACAGACACGTGTGCCACATGTGGCTGCCCGGGGGCCATGGGCTCCCAGGGCTGAGGCTGAGCCCATCCCTGTCCCCGTCCCTCACCCTGTCCCCACAGTGCGGCTCCATGACAGCATCTCGGAGGAGGGTTTCCATTACCTCGTCTTCGACCTGTGAGTCTGGCGGGGGAGGGGGGGTGGGGGCATGCGGGCGCGGGGTCTCAGGGTGACGCGGTGCCCTGGCTGCGTTGCAGGGTGACCGGCGGGGAGCTCTTCG
>NW_015091141.1:2058572-2061942 GCF_001431845.1 Calidris pugnax
CCCGTGAGTCCTGTCTGGGGGACCCTGGTGTCTGGGCAGCAGCAGAGCTGGAGGGGGGGAGCATAGCAGCACCATGATGGTGACCCCCCTCCATGGCTCTGTGCCAAGATGGGAGCACCTCCTGATGGGCACTCAGGGGTTACCCCAGAGGCAGTGACACCCCCCAGGGGTGTCACCCAAAGGTGACCTCCCCCCCCAAGTCAGGGTCACATGGGGGTGCCAAGCTTCACACCTCCCCCCCATTACGAGGTCACCCCTTGTTTTTGCAGGCCGCCCCCAGGGGTGCTGGCAGAGGGGCAGGGGGCTCGTTTTGGGGGGGAGGGCGCAGGTCCTGGGTGCCCCCGGGTGGGGAGATGTGAGAGGTGGTGGGGAGGGGGGGGCAGAGTGCCCCTGACCGCCCCCCCCAAAACGTTTGCACGCAGCCACTGCATCCAGCAGATCCTGGAGGCTGTCCTCCACTGCCACCAAATGGGGGTCGTCCACAGGGACCTCAAGGTGAGTGTTCCTTCTGTCCGTCTGTCCGTCCCTCTGCACAGGGTGTTCCCCCCCCCAACCTCCAGGTCTGGGGGTCCCTGGGCAGCTTGGGGTTGGGAAGGGGCTGGCTCAGTAGGTCCCCAAGCACCAGGGTCCTGGGGGGAGGGGTCACTCTGTTCCCCCCCAGCTGGGGTTCCTCTCTGCTCTGAGGACCCCCAACTGCCACCTCACACACGTCGCCCCATCACGGCCCCCTCCTGTCCCACACCGGGTGTTCACTCTCTCCCCCCATGCGGCCGGAGGGGACGGAGGGGGGATGCTGAGCCGGGGCTGTGCCATGGGGGGCTGTACCACGGGGCACACACAGACCTTGTGGTGTAACCCTCCGGGTGGCGTCCCCTCTGTGTCACACTGCCCTGGCCCCCCCGTCCCTGCCCACACCAGCCCGAGAACCTGCTCCTGGCCAGCAAGTGCAAGGGGGCGGCAGTGAAACTGGCCGACTTTGGCCTCGCCATCGAGGTGCAGGGGGACCAGCAGGCCTGGTTCGGTGAGTGCCACCACCTCCCCACGCCCCTTCTGTCACTGTCCCCTGCCCGCCGGGGTCTGCCCCCTCCCTCCCCACCACCCTGCTCTGTGCTCACAGCATCCTGCCCACTGCGCCCCCCTCTGCCCACCACGTCCCTACCCTGTGCCCGCCACATCCCTACCCGGTGCCCACCCCGTCCCCCTCTGCCCACCGTGTCCCTGCCCTGTGCCCACCCCATCCCCCTCTGCCCACCACATCCCTACCCTCTGCCCACCATGTCCCCCTCTGCCCACTGCGTCCCTGCCCTGTGCCCACCACGTCCCCCCAGGCCCACTGTATCCCTGCCCACCATGTCCATGCCCTGTCCCTGTCCCATGCCACTGCATCCCATGTCCACCCTGTTGTCCCATGCCCACCATGTCCCAGCCCTGTGCCTACCCTGTCCCATGCCCACCAGGTCCCTGCCCTGTGCCCAGCACACCCGTCCCCTCCTTGTGCCCCAGTCCCATGCCCACCGCCTTGTGTCCCCTGCTTGCCTCTGTCCCTCTCCCTGCCCTGTGCCCGCGCTCAGCTGGCTCCTTCCCGTCTCGGCTGCAGGCTTCGCGGGCACACCTGGCTACCTCTCCCCTGAAGTCCTGCGCAAAGAGGCCTATGGCAAACCCGTGGACATCTGGGCATGTGGTGAGTCCATCCCACCTGGTCCCCTTTGCAGTTCCTTCCTGATCCCCATCCCAGTCCCTTCTGGTCCCATCCTGGTCCCCATCCCACTCCCACCCTCTCCCCTTCCTGGGCTCCGTCCTCGTCCCATCCCATTCCCATCCTGAATCCCCACCACAGTCCCATCCCAGTTCCTGTCCCAGTCCTATCCCAGTCCTCACCTGGGTCCCATCCCAGGCCCCATCCTGGTCCTATCCCAGGCCCCATCCTGGTCCCATCCTGTCTCTATCCCGTCCCCACCCCAGCCCCATCCCGTGGCCATCCCAGGCTTCCTGCCCCACTTCTGCCACGCTCTCCCAGCTGGGAGGGTGCTGCCATGGGGGACGGTGCCATCTGGCAGCACTGCCCCTGCTGGCGCGGGGACAGGCCATCTTGGGGACCCTGCTGTCCCTGGGCAGGGCTGGAGGGAACCACGGGGAGGCTGGGCGTCCCTGTCCCCCCTGACCCTGACTTGGCTCTCCCTCGCCCAGGCGTCATCCTGTACATCTTGCTGGTGGGCTACCCGCCGTTTTGGGATGAAGACCAGCACAAACTCTACCAACAGATCAAGGCTGGTGCCTATGATGTAAGTCCCTGGCACTAGGCACCCTGCTCTGTGCTGCGGCCGGCTGGTATGTTCACTCTGGAACCTACTGAGGGACACCACAAGGGACACCACACCTAATCACCACCAGGCAAAGCCTGGGGTGTGGCTTTGGGCCACATCTGTGTTGGCTGGCTGGGGAACACGTGGGGAAGCGGAAGGACACAGGCTCCATGGGGCTGCACCAGCCATCACCCCGCCATGTCCCCGTGTGTGTCCGTCCCCCCACAGTTCCCTTCACCCGAGTGGGACACGGTCACCCCTGAAGCAAAAAACCTCATCAACCAGATGTTGACCATCAACCCTGCCAAGCGCATCACAGCCCATGAAGCCCTTAAGCACCCGTGGGTCTGCGTAAGTGCTATCCCCCCCACCCCACTGTGTCCCCACTGTGTCCCCCCCAGTGGCCACTGGCGCCTGTGCTGACCCCCCTGTCCCCCGCAGCAACGCTCCACCGTGGCCTCCATGATGCACAGGCAGGAGACGGTAGAATGTCTGAAAAAGTTCAACGCCCGGAGGAAGCTCAAGGTGAGACCTGCTCCAGGTGGGGTGAGGGCTGGGTCCAGCCCTGGCCATGCCCAGTGCCTCCCCCCACCCGGGCTCAGCAGCACCCTGCATCCCCCCCCAGGGCTCTCCCCTGGGGCACAGTCCCATGTTGGCCATGCCCAGTGTGGCATGGTGTCATCCTGGCCCGTCCATGGCCCACGGTCCCATCCCAGTGGTACCTGGGGCTGTACAGTCCCATCCTGCCCCTCCCTGGAGGGTCACCCTGTGCCACAGCCCCATCCTGCACCCCCCCCTTCCGCTGCCACCCCAGGGCCCGATCCTGCACCCCCTGCCCCACTTCCCACCCCGTCCTGGCCCCCCTGCCCCACGACCTCACCCTGCACCCCCCCTGTTTTGCAGGGCGCCATCCTCACCACCATGTTGGCCACCAGGAACTTCTCAGGTAAGGGGGGGCTCCTGCTGGCTGGGGGGGGCTGGGGGCCGCAGCCCCCTCGCCCACAGCCCCTGCCGAGGCCAGTGCCCCCTTTGCCCTCTCTCTGTCACTGTCTTTCTCTCTTTCTCCC
>NW_015091141.1:2063541-2064068 GCF_001431845.1 Calidris pugnax
TTTTCCTCCTTTTTTGCCCGTTTCTCTCTTGCCTCCCCCCCACCTTTCTCTCTCGCTTTCCTCTCTGCATTTCTCCAAGGTAAGCCAGCCCTGCCCCCACCTTGTGGGGGGCCACCAGGATGGGGACTCCCATCAGCTCATGTGTGTGTGTGTCTTGGGATGGGGACACCCCCCCAAAGATGGGAACATCCCCAGGTTGGGGACATCCCTCCCAGGTTGAGGACCCAGGATGGGGCCCCCTCCCCCTTCAGGATGGGGACAGGATGGGGACACCCCCAGCTTGGGAACAACCCCCCCTCCAGGATGGGGACACCCCCCAGAATGGGGACACCCCCCTAGGATGGGGACACCCTCCTTCCAGTGTGTGTCTCTTCCTGACACTGGGGTGGCAGGTGCTGCCAGCACCCGGGGGGAGTCATCAGTGTTGGGGGGCTGGGGCTGGGTGTTGGGGGGGACCCAGGACATGGTATCCCTTGTTCCCAGGGGAGGGGACAGCAGCTGACACTCTCTCTCTCTTGCCCCCCTCC
>NW_015091141.1:2064454-2065207 GCF_001431845.1 Calidris pugnax
TCTGTCCGTCCCTCGGTCCCTGGTGTTGCTGGGCACGGAGGGGGTGTCGCAGGGACAGGGACAGGGGGGGCGTGTGCAAGACACAGGCACAGAGATGGTCCTGTCATGGGGACAGCGAGGCGCGTGCAGGACACAGGTACGGGGACAGAGATGCTGAGCGTGACCCTGCAGGTGAGGTGAGTGCAGGACACGGGCAGGGAGCTGCGGGGGCACCGCCGGCACACGATGTGGGGACACCCCGGCCATGTGGACGGCAAGGTGGGTGCAGGATGCAGGCAGGAGTGTGGCTGGTGTCCCGCGAGTGCAGGATACAGGCAGAGGGATGCGCAGGAGCCGGCTGTGGGGACACCTCGCTGGTGCGGTAGGTGCAAGGCATGGGCAGGATGGTGCCCGGGCGGCAGAGCCAGCACAGGAGACAGCCATGGGCCGCTCGGCTGGTACTGTGAGTGCAGGATATGGGCACGAGGCTGCCCTCCACAACCCAGCCGGTTTTTCCTCGGCCGTCTCACCGCGTCTCTCCCCCAACACCCCCCGCTCTCTCCCTTCTTTCCCCTCCTCGCCTCTGTCTTTCTGTGAATTAAACCATTTGGCTTTCGCTGGACTAATGACTCTCTGCTTCTCTCCCCCCACCCTGCTCCTCCCTGAATCCGGTCTGGGTCTCTCTTCGCCCCTGTCCGCGTGCCGCTCGCTCCGTCATCCCCCCACTCCGTTGTGTCCCCACCCCCGGCTCCCCCCTTCCCCCCCCCCCCCCCC
>NW_015091141.1:2065217-2067142 GCF_001431845.1 Calidris pugnax
GCCTCAAACTACCGTAATTCATAACCCCGCGGACGGCATAAAGGTATTGCTGCCTCTCTTCCCTTCTCGCCTCACCCACGTTCGTTAGCCCCCTGGGGTTGTTAGGGGCCCCGCTTTCCACCTCCATCCTCCCCCCAGCATCAGCCATGGCACGGGGCGGGGAGGGGGCTGACGTGGCGCTGGAGCGGATGAGGAGCGCGCACGGGGCATGGTGACGGCAGGAGGTCCCATCCCCCCGCCACAGCATCCAACATCGCTGGGGTCCTGCTGAGCCCCAGGTGGGCTCTTCCCCCCCCCCCATTCCTGGCTGGGCCACATTCTGACCCCCCTCTGTTTGTGTCTCTCCCCTTGCACCACTGCCGTCCCGCTGGCAGGAGTCGTCCGATAGCACCAACACCACCATCGAGGACGAGGACACAAAAGGTGATGGGGGCACGGGAGGGCTGCGGGGTGGGGCTGGCACTGGCGTGCACTGGGAGGGTGCTGGAATGCACTAGGATGGAGCTGGGGTGCACTGGGATGGCACTGGGATGCACTGCGGTGGAGCTGGGATGCAATTTGATGGCACCGGGATGCACTGGGAAGGTGCTGAGATGGGGCTGGGATGCACTGGGAGGGTGCTGGGATGCACTGGAATGAAGCTGGGGTGCCACGGGATAGCACAGGGTTGGCATCAGGGTGCGTTGCGGTGCACTGGGATGGAGCTGGGGTGCACTGGGATGAGAGCAGAATAGCATCAGGATGCATTGGCATGCACTGGGATGCACTGAGATGGCACTGGGATGCATTAAAGTGTAGGATGGAGTTGGAATGCACTGGGACGGTGCTGGGATGCTGTTGGGATGGCACTGGGATGCACTGAGGTGGTGGTGGAATGCACTGATGTGGAGTTGGGATGCACTGGGATGGAGCTGGAATGCATTGGGATGTATTGACATGCCCTGTGTCACAATGGGATGCAATAAGACGGCACTGGGATGCACCAGAATAACACTGAAACACACTGGGATGGCAGCAAGATGAATTGGGATGTACTGTAACGGCAGTGGGATGCACTGGGTAGAACTAGGTTGTACTGAGCTGTATTGGGATACATTGGAATGACACTGGGACAAAGCAGGATGGCATTGAAATGCAGTGGGATGTCACTGAGACAAACTGGAGTGTAATTATATGGTCTGGAATAGCACTGGGACATACTGGGATGGAACTGGGCTGTGTTGGAATGGCACCGGAGTGGCACTGGGATGCACTGGGGTGGCATCAGTACGAAATGAGGCATTGGGATATAGTGGTGTGGGCCCATTGGAATGCACTGGAACACACTGGGCTTGCACTGAGGTTCACTGGGACATGCTGGAATTCAACAGCATGACAGTGGGATGGAACTGGGGTGAACTGGAATGCTTGGAACAGCACTGGGACAGAGTAGGCTGCCACCCGGTTGCATTGAAATGCACTGGGATGGCACTGAGATGTACTGGTGTAAACAGGCGTGTAGTGGGATGCACTGGAATGGTACTGGAATGTACTGAGGTGTCACTGGGATGCAGTGGGATTGCACTGGAATTGCCCTGGGATGTACTGGGACATGGTGGGGTAGCACTGGGATGCACTGGCCACTACTGGGACATGCTGAGCTGTCACTGGGATGGCACTGCGTAGCACTGGGACATGCTGGGAGGGCACAGGACCCCTGGGCCATGGGGATGCCGATACTGGTGTGGCAGAGTCCCTGTGTCTGTCCCCACGGTCTGCCTGTCCCCAAGGTCCCTGTGTCTGTCCCCATGGTCTGCCTGTGTTCCCCTTCTCCATGTCCCCACGTCCATCCCAACCCCCGTCCCCCTGGTGTGTATCCATCCCTCTCCCACCTGACACCCCCCCCCCTCCAGTGTGTCCCCTACCCCCCTCCTTCCGTCCCGGGG
>NW_015091141.1:2069200-2069547 GCF_001431845.1 Calidris pugnax
GGGGGATAGGTTTTGGTTTTTTAATTATTTTTTTTTTTCCTGCATGCCCTTTGCGCGGGAGCAAACCTCGGGCGCTAATGCTGTATGTCGAGGAGCTGAGCTGAGCTGTTACTGTCCCATGAATGCTGGTGGATCGTTGCCAAATTTTTCTCTTCTCCTACCCTTTTCTCTCATTCTTTTTCCGTACCCCCGCCCCGGCATATCTCCCCCCCAACCCCCAACCTCTCTGTCTTTTCTTTCTGAGCCTTGTAAGTGTAAAAGATGACTCTGATTTCGTTTTTGTCTCGGGAAAACTGCAAATAAATTATGAGGAATAACAATTGACAAAAAAAAAAAAAAAAAAAAAA
>NW_015091141.1:2069557-2091260 GCF_001431845.1 Calidris pugnax
GCTGGAGGGAGAAGGCTGAGTGAGTCTGTGCCACTGGGTGCCCACCGGGTTGCCCCGTGGCCATGCCCAGGCCACCCCATTGCCACCTCAGGAAGCCACAGAGAAAGGCACAGCCAGGCTACAACCGCCAAAGACAACTTTATCCTCCCCGGGCTGGTGCAGCCAGCAGCAGGAAAATGAGAGGCAACACCAATCACAATACAGTCTCAAGCAACAGTTTTTTCCCCTTCCTAAGGAGGATGAGGAGGTAGCGAGGGCTGCTGAGCCCCCACCCTGCTGACGGAAGCAGGGGAGGGCGTCTCCGTGCTCACCCCCCCCGGCCCTGCTCCCCTCCCAGTGCAGGGACCAGAGCACTGGGGCCGGTTTCCAGCTGGCCCCACGTTGCCCCAGCTTCCCTCTCCCCCCCTTGGCAAAGTGGGGGGCACTCGGACATGGCCCAACCACAATGAAGGACAGACCCCCCCTCTGAGACAGTCATGGGGACAGGATGGCCACAGGGGCCAAGAGCTGCCTGAGTACCCCCCATCCCATCTCTCCCCCACACCAAAGCAAGGGAAAGGGCCCAGAGGTGACACCCTCCCTGGGGTACTGGGGGCTACCACTTCCAGTTCATCACCCAGAGAGGCAACAACCCAGCAGCAAGCACCCCCACCAGAGGAACACACCCCCTCCTCCCTCCCCACCCCTCTCCCACCCCCACCCAAGCTCACTCTTAGGACACAAATACATAAAAGCCCCCCCCCCAGCTCTCCCCAGGCAGCCCTGGTTCCTCTGCCCCAGTTCTACAGTGCCAGGACGCCACAGTGCTGGCTGGTGCCATGGGTGTGAAGGCAGGGGAGAGCACATGGCCGGGCACCCCGCGGTCTGAGCCGCCCTCAGGAAAAGTGAGGGCAGGGGGGCTCCGGTGCTCCCCCCAACCCGTGGGTTGCTGGCCTGATGCTGGTCTTGGCAGCCCCTCCAGGTGAAGAAAAAGAGTCACATAAGCCCACGGGGCTGAGGACGCCCAGCCCTGGGCTTCTGCTTTCTGTCTGGGGCGAGGGCAGAACGGGAGCAAAGGCCTGGTGGTCCAGAGTAGGAGCCCCCGGGCTCCACGTCACATGATTTCACAGCAGGAATTCTGCTTTCGGGCCTGGGAAGAGGAGGAAAAGCAGGATTGATTCTGGCTGCAGCTTGCCAAGGGGACCCAGAGCTGCCTGCACAGCCCTCCTCCCACCGGCACGATCCCAGCCCTCACAGTTCCCCATGAAGCCCCCATGCCGATGGCTCATGGCACAAATCTGACCCCCTCAGCCATTGCCACCCCCTGTGCCAGGAGCTGGCATCAGCATCACCCTCCACCAGCCACAGGGCCTGAGCAAGGGCTTGGGGAGCTCCACAGACAGAGTTTGGGCAACTGAGCTCCCTCCAGGCTGAAAGAAGCTGAGCCAGGGGACAGTGGTCCTTGCCTGGCACCCACATCCACTGCCCCAGGGGGTCACTCTGCCCTTCCCCAGCCCTGGCTCCTCCGGGAGGAGTGACCTTCCCCTGGATGAACTCTGCACTCACAGTTTTGTAGAAGGCTTTGGACTGCGCCCCAAGCACCTCCGATTTGGAGACCAAGTCATCCAGCTTCTCCCCTCGCTCCAACAGTGACTCCATGGTGTTGTGCTGCCAAAAGAAACCAGCACTGACCCACAGCCCTGGCACCCCATGCCGCCCCCCAGCTCCCTTCCCAGCCCCGAGCAGAAGATGGAGATGCCACCATGTCCCATTGGGGGAAAAGCCTCTGGGCCCCCCTATGCCCCAGCAGACATGCCCACTGGAGCATCCCGGCCGTGGGTGCAGTGTCCTCCTCACCAGGATTATTTTGGTCTCGTCCAGCTCCGCTTGCACTCTGGTCATCGGGTCGGCGTCACGGGGGTTCTTGGAGAAACAGCAGAGTGTCAGCACCACAGCCACAGGGACATCAGTGTCCCCCAGGCCACAGCACCAGTGTCCTGGCAGGCAGCGGATGTCACCTGCAGGGCCATACCTGGTATTTACTGAGGTACCCATCCAAGGCAGCGTAGCTGATGGTGGCCGGGGAGCCTGAAGGCCAGTCTATTTTGCTGACTTGCCTGGAGAATTCATCCAGCACCTGCAGCAGAGAGCAGCCCATTACTGCCAGGCAGTTCTGCCTGCGGAGCCACAGCTGGCAGAAGGGATTTTCCCCTCAAAAAAAGGAGATTTTCCTCCTCCTCCTTGTTCCCTTTTGAACCAGCCAAGAGAAGAGACAGAAATCAACTTCCTTGGCAAATGACCAACAGAGCAGTGCCCATGTATGGGGTGGCCATCCCCAACTGTCCCCAAAGCCCTGTGCCTTACCAGGGTGGCCAAACACATTATCACTTTTTTTTGGCAAGGCTGGGAGTGCAGCTGCACTGTGTTTTCCCCACATAAAACCCAAGGCAGACAGGGAGGACAGGGTGTTTGCAAGGCCAACACCTGGGCTGGCAGCAGAAGGGAGCTGCGACCAAGTCCTGGCCTGCAAAGCCAAGTCACTGCACGGCTTGGAAGTCTTTGGGCTGGCGGGACCCAGCTCTGATGTCCCCCAGCTGACGAGGAGGAAACTCATTTCCTTGCCAGAGTGTGAAAGGGAGATGTGGAGGAGCTCCTCGGATCGGCCTCACCACAGACTGTCACCTCCAGAGCCACTCCTGGCCCTGTGCACTCACCTTGTCCAGCAAGGTGAAGCAAACCCGCTGGGGATACTCATTATCTGCAATCACCACACCGGCCAGCCCATCGTTCCGGACGTACACGTGGCAGAGGTACTCTGGGCAGAGAATTCATGTCAGAGAGGCACTGGGAACATCCAGAGCCTCCCCGGCACCCGCTGCCTTTCACCCAGCCCCAGCAGCTCTTCCATGACCAATGAATTGCCCTGGAAAGTTTCATTCAGCTACCACACTTCATGTGATTTCATTAGGAGAGTGGGAAGGGCTCAAGGTAGGATCAAAATCAGCCCCAAATTGTGCTTCAGTGGGTTATTTCAGCCTGGCCACGTGGTGCGGGACACGACGCTGCCTTTCCAGGGCAGCAGGTACTGCCAGAGTTAAACAAAAACCAGAGGGGAAGTGCTCAGCCTGATTTTAATAAATAACAACTTGTCACAAGCTTGGAGTATCATTAAAGAGGCCGCGGTGGCCAGCTCCAGGCCGCACCCTGCGTGTCTCAGAAGGCACACAGAGCGGGGCAGGGAGGCTGCAGAGGAGGCCAGAGATCGGGGTGCAGAGCCCAGACTCAAGGCAGAGCTCAAGGGAGAAGGGGATGGGGGCTGTGCTGGCACAGCCGCCCCATGGGGGACAGGGACCACGGCTGCCACACGGGCCGGGGATGGGACAAACAAGGCAAGCCGTGGGGCAGCAGACAGCTCCGAGCATCCCAAGGGCGGCAAGGAGGGTAATGAAGCTGCAAGGTGGCGGCCAGCTGCCAGGCAGGTCCCTGCTCCTCCCACAGCCTCTCAGAGGCAGGCTGGGCTCTTGCCCGGCTCTGCAGCCTCATACCTTTAGTGTTACTTGCCCAGGTGCTATTGTGAGCTCTCCTTTTTTTTATCATAAACGGATAAGGAACGAAACACTTGCGGCTGCGTGTGCTGACCCCAGGTTATTCTCCTACCTTGTTCCTTGACAGAGGCTCTGCTGCCCAGCTCCGAGCGCTCCACGATCAGCTGGCTCGTGAAGGTCATGAATTCCTGCACACTGCAAACACAAAGCGTCAGCACTCGAGCCTGTGAGGGGACCCAGGTCTGCAGGAAGGGTGCTGGCACTGCGACCATGGGGGAAATCATCTGTCCCGGAGGTCCCTGGCATTTTAGGTGGACTGAGACCCCTCCCCATGACCCTACCATCACATGTGGGCAGCAGGGATGTGGCTGAGCCATGGGTTTTCCTCAGGGAAGAGGCCAGACCCTACACAGAGCTGCAAACACCCAAGCACCTATGTCAGGCCCGGGGGAGCGCCCACACCTCTCTGGTCACAGCGAGGGACTCACATCCTCGGGTGGAATTTGCGTTTTGGAGATTTAGCAGAAAGTAAAATGCTGTTGAACTGTGGATCCCCCCTGACGAGGGGCTGCAGGAGCACTCCATCCCCTTCCCTCCCCTCAGCTTTTATCCCATGATTGGGATGATTTACCTAAATCCCATGCAAGGTACTGGGATCTCAGGGAGGCTGCTCAACCTGCAAACACCCCTCAGCTGCCTACCACTTTGGGTGAAAATTAAGGAACAGCCTTCAGCCAGACTCGCTCTAAATCTGGGAAACATTCCTGAGCCCAGAGGCGAGTCCTGCTAAACAGGCTGCTTCTTCACCCCACAGGACAAGAGATGCCAAAAATCATGAGCGAGTGCAAAATAAATCCATTCCCAATGCACACCATCCTGGGCACATTGGGATTAAGGAACACAAGGCGAGACATTCCCCACTTCAGCTGGGAAGTCCCAGGAAGGGAAACCTGCTCAGACAACAGTTTGCTCAAACACCCCCACGCTGACAGCTCCTGCTCTGGAGCTTCACATGACACAGCACTGATGAAACGTCAGCAGACTCCGGCCCGGCAACAGCCTCAGTTCCCTCACTGCCTTCCACCACTGGACGCAGCCCCAGACAGGGGTTTGCCCCTCACAGTTTAACATATTCCTTCCGAGTCTTGCATTTCTCCCAGCCCAGACATCGGCTCCAGCACGACTCTGAACAGCTTCCAGGCTCTGCAAAGGAAAGACTGGCCCAAAGATTTCTTAACATCCATTGGCAGAAAGAGAGGGCTGACATGTTCCCCCCTCCCTGGGGATCTGCTGGCAGCCATCGCAGCTCCAGTATTTCACTGTATTCCCAGGGGAATCTCTCACTGAAGATTTCATTTGCTCACACCGCGTTCCCAACCCTCCCAAATGGCCTGGCAGAGGTTGGAGGGCAGACGCCGGGCCCCATCCTCCCCCCCAGCAGCTTCTCACCGCTCCCCAGAGATACAACTGTCTGTATTCCAGATTCAAACCCCGAACTCAACTCTCTGGTAACTCCACAGCCTCAAAATTGTACATGTTGCATTTTTAACACAAACTTAAATTAATCACATCTTAAATATCATACATAGGCTGCACTCCCAAAGGAGCTGAAGCACAAGAAACCCCTCTAAGCACAACCGGGCAACCAGCTCAGGACAAGAATTAGCCACGAGAAAAGCTGCAAGACTAACGAGCACAGCCATCCCCTCACCCTCCACAAAAGGCATCACTGTTCCCAAAAAGCCACGACTTTTTTCAAGCAAAGAAACAACCAGCTGCTGGTGAAGTGGCTCTTTCAGCCACAGCTGATGGCAAAACCAGGCAGGGAACAGTCTCGGGATTTGGAAAACTGAGAGCTGTGACTACAAAGCCATTTGGGTTTCTAGGATATTACTTCACTCGTCGCAATCCATCTTCAAGCATGTGTGTTGGCAGCACTGGCAACAGCTCTTCTATCCCTCTCACACATTTGGCTAAAAGAGTATTTTTTAAGACAATCTTACTTCAGTATTTTCCCTTTATCACTGGAATTGCAGAACCAAATGTGCTTGAGGCTCTGTAGAATCTTTGCACGGACAGGGAATGGAAAATTTGAGTCCTGTAGGTGACTATTTCCTAAAGCCTTTATCATCTGCAGCCAGGGGATGGGAAACAAGCTATTTCACAACCAGCACTCACTTTATTTTACTGCTTTTAGAGGCTTTTGGGAGCTCCCATCAGCTGCAAGTGCAAGGGCAGCTGCTGAGAGCTCTGTGACCCCTCTGTGCCCACAGAGCAGGACACCCCGGAGCCCAGATGGGTTTTCAGGGCTAAACTGGTCACCCAAACCTATCAGAATAACCCAAGCGGAGGTTTGTGGGCTGGGAAAAGTTTACGATTAAACCAAACACCTAAATAAAAAGATAGCAGAGGTGTCAGGTGAGCCTTGGTTAGCCTGGCACAAAGACAAGCCTCCTCCCACTCACCTCTCACACCCCAGGAGCCACCGTGACTACCGAGTTGAGGCACTTGCTGGAGGGAGAAGAGCTGACCCGAGCACTTGGGGTGTTTCCCCACACCCAGATTTTATCCTTCAGTGACCGATTTACCAAGTCAAACCTGACCTCCTGCTGCTGGGCCTAGGCGGCTCGTGGGGAAAAATGGGGTTTCACTCTGTTCCTGAGGCTGGAAGAGGGCTCAAAGTGGATTTTGCAGCACTGAACTCCACACGCAGGGTCCCAGCTCCCCAGGGGAGCACCTCTCAGGGGGAAGAGGTTATCCCTTAGGAGAATCCTGTTCCCGTCACCACTGCATCCCCGGGGACACGGGAGCAGAATAAGGAGAAAAACCTCCAAGAAAGGGGGGTGATTCTACTCTCCGAGCTCCTGCCTGAGCCATGTGCCAGCCCCGCAGCGCACAGGGGAGATGACCCCCATCCCCCCAGACACCCACCTGGACCTCTGGAAGAAGTTGAAGGTGGACACGTCATAGGCAGCTTTCAGTAAATGCACTTTGGGGTCTCCTTTGTAAAGGACACTTAGGCTGTAGAGCCTCATGGCGGTGGCTCGGCTGCCCTGGGCTGGGGAAGAACGCCAAGGGTGAGACCGGGCCCAGGAGCCACCGGCAGGACCCCCCGCACCTGGGGGCCTCGCCAGTAACCCCCCTCCCCGCACTGTGGGGCCTCGCCGGGAACGCCACCTCCCCCCAGCGTAACCCAGTCCCTCAGCCCAGTACCTCCCAGCGAACCCACCCCCTCCCTCCCCAGCATACGCACCCAGCACCCAGTGTAACCCACCTGGCCCGAGCCCCTCCTCTCCAATATAACCCAGCCCCCCCCCCGGTACAACCCAATAACCCAGCCCCACCCCAGCGGTACCGGGGCTCCGGCACCGGCTGTAAGGAGGCGGCGGCAGAGGGGAAACTGAACCCCACCCGGAAGCAGAACGGCAGCAGCCGGAAGTGACGCCACCCCCAGCCACTGCCACGGCGCCTCCCTCGCCCTGCGCACGCGCCAGCTCCGCCCCAACCGTCTTGACCAATAAGCGCCTGGTCCTCCCTCTGGTCTCGCCCACTGCCACGGAGCGGCCAATCAGCGCCGTTTCTGGCGCTACGGGGCGGGGCTTCTCCCGCAGCACCTCCAGCAGGGGGCGCTCTGTCCCGGCGTCCCTTGCGCGGCGGGGGCCAAGGGGCCGGGGGCCGCAGTGGTGCGCTGGGCGGGGGCGGGCCTGGCCATGGAGCTGGGCTGCGCTGTGGCGTGGGGAGTCACCTGTGGGGCGGGGACCCCTCTGTGGGGCTGTTCTGCCCGTGGATGGGGACCCCTCTGTGGGCCGAGGGCCCCTCTATGGGGTTATGAGCTCTCTGTGGGGTGAGGACCCCTCTGTGGGGCGGGGGCCCCTCTATGGGGCTGGCTCCCCCCCACTCAGGATGGGCTGGGGTAGGGATGCCTGGGCCTTCAGGGTGGGGATGAGGCGCTGTGGGGTGACCCCCAAACCCTTTGCCCTCCCCACAGCCTCCTCGTCCACCCATGGGGCTGCCAGCACCCCTGGCCCCTTGGCCTCCATCCAGCCTTCCTGGGGGACCCATCCTGCTCCCTCCCCGGCTCCATCGCTGAGAGGATGCCACCACCAACTGATACCACTTTGGGGTTTTTGGGGTTGGTTTGGGGTCTTCCCGTGGGCAGGAGCCATTAGGGTTCCCCACGCCTTGGGCTCTTCCCCTTTGCCCATCAGGGACCCCCATGTTTCCCCGATGCTTGGCTGATGGCAGCAATAAGGGGTCATGGCCATGTCCCCATCCCCCAAAACCAGCCCCAAATCTGCCATCGGTCCTGCCACTGCCAGAGTGTTTCCCATCCTGGGGACACGGAGCACTTCCCAGTCACCCTTGCCCTCAGCCAGGCGGCTGTCACCTTTGTCATGGAGCCACCGACTGCTCCAGCCGCCGCCGTCGCCATGGGAGCGTGCCGGGTTGCTAAGCCGTCCGGTGGAGTGCTTGCCACCGCCGCCAGCACGTCGAGCCGTTGATATGACAACTGGAGCGGGGACACGGATGGCCCGGGGCGTGGTGCTTCGCATGACAGGGCCAGTGGCCCCCGGTGGGGAGGGGTGCCAGCCAAGCCTGGCCACCGCACCGGGACTTCCCCGCCAGCTGTAGAAACCCACCGGGGTGGCCTCGCCACCCCTCACCCCCGAAAACAATCCTGCACCCTGGTAAATAGATTGACCGTCGGTAGGAAGCGAGTGGGGAGAACGTGACCTGCATCCCTCCCCGGCACGAAGGATGTGGGGCAAAAGGGCTGAGCCTGCCAGAGTCCCAGGCCCCTCTCCCTGCCCCTCCGCTTGAGGGTCCGGAGCCCTGGGGGGAGAGGGGGTAGAAGATCCGGACCCCCCCCCTCTCAGCAGGTGCTGGAGAGGAGGCGGCCGCCATTGGCTGAGAAAAAGCAGCGAAAGTGGAGCATCCTCCAGCAGAGCGAGGGAGGGAGCAGCCCAGTGCCAGGACGGGGAAGGGGGCTGAGCGCCCCGGGCAGGCACGGCGGCGGGGAGCCCAGGGTCTGCTGGGGGGACGGCTCGGCCTGCAGCCCACCCCGCCCCGACGGCTGCCCCCATGCTGGATCACCGAGCCAGGATGGAGAGCGGCAGGAAGGAGAAGGTGAGGCTGCTGCCAGGGCCATCCCGGGGGGGGTGTCGGGGAGATGGGGTGGGGGGCAGCCGGTGGGTGCGGGGAGCGGCCATGGATCCTCCTGGAGCTGCCAGCCATCCCTGCAGCGAGCAGCTGGGCACCACGGGCATCTCCCGCTGGGCAAGGTGCCCGCTGAGGACGGAGGTCACTGGAAGGGGAGGACGGCTGGCAGGGGGAACAGAGGCTCCCCAGGCAAAGCCGTGCAGCCTGGGGTCAGCCCCAATGTGCCCGGGGGGCTCCCTGTCCCTGAGGTCACCCCTCAGCATGCTCCATGGAGGGGTCCCAGTGCCATAAGCCCAGGGTACTGTGTTTTGGTGCCACCGGGTGTTGGCACAGCAGGGGCCATGCCCTGTCCCCAGGGCACCGAGGACTTGGATGGAGCTGGGAGCATCTGCGGGACCGCACCAGCTGGGGGGATCCCGCTGCCCAGGCATCACCCCTGGCATTGTGCTGCCAGCCAAGTGGCTGCTGGCCCCGGGATGAGATGGGGCCCATCACCTCCTTCAGCTGGTCATCACTGTTGTCACCGAGGCACCCAGGAGGATGGCACCTGGCTTGTGCCCAGCCAAATATCGGCTGGGGGAAGCTGCTCCCATCTCCTCTTCCAGATGGATTGAGCTCATGCAGCCAGGCCATGGGGGAGGACACATGGGCTTCCCCACTGCAGACTGGGACATCCAAGGCAACACTGAGGGGACACAACATGTGCCAGGGGCGGGAGCATGTGGCTGGCAGAATTGGGCAACACTAGCCACAGCAGCCTTCAGCCACGCAGTCTCCAGCTTTGTCCCCTCTGAGGAATATGTCAGAGCAAGCAGTTTCCTCGGGAAGCCAAGAGTCGATTTCCGTCACATGGGAAGAGCTGGATCCCACCGAAGAAGAGCCAAACCCATCATTTTGGAGGCGAAAGAAGGGATGAGTTGGGGCACGTGGAGCCTGAGATGGAAAAACTGCTGGAGGAATAAAACTCAGACCTTCTACTGCCATCTTCGGGTGCCAGCCCCAGGGACAGGGACCCTCCAGTTGGCGTTGATGTGCCAAACAGCGCTGCAGAGCTGGCTTCTGCATTGTGGAGCACTGGATGCCTTCAGCCACCAATTCCAGCAGGATGGCTGAATCAAGCCCCACTCTTTTCCTGTCAGGATTTTTCTAGCCATCCCAGCCTGGACACCCTCGGTGTCATGGCCAACATCACTGCGGTGCTGCCTTGGGCTCCTCCGCCCCCTTTCCATGGTGGCCGGTGGCATTCCCCGGCACAGTGGTGTCCCCCCTAGTGCAGCCACGTCTTGTCTGATGGGTTAATGGAGCCCCTGGGCTTTGGCATTGGGACAGTGGGGACAATTGCTGGAAGGTGCCGGCATGCTGGGATCCCCCCCAGCCGGGGATAGGGGCTGCGGCCCCCTGGGTGTGAGGGCTCTGTGGGGCAGGCACTTTGTGGGGCAAGGACATGTTTCGGATGAGCCCCTGTTTGGGGACTGGAGGCTGAGGGACAGTGTTTGGGGCTGGGTGATTTATCGGGATGGTCTTGGGGGAAGTGGCTGAGTGGCCGCAGATTTGGCTGAGCTGAGGCGGTGGGTGCTCCAAACCACATCCCAAAGCCCTACCCCAAAACACATCAGGAAACGGCAGCAGCCTTGAGGAAAACATCCGTCCACTGGCAAAAGTGCCAGCGGGAGCGTTTTAAGCTTGCCCAGATCCCGGTGACTAATGAGCCCTCTAATGCCGCCGGCTGCATCTGGCCAAGCAGCGAGCACTCGCTCCCCCCAGCTCCATCTGACAGCCCAGGGCTGCCTGCCCCCGATTACGTGCCGTGGCTAATGGAGGCTGCGCCCGCGGTGGAGCCCGGGGTTGCTACGTAAAGGGTAAATACAGGTCCTGCCTGCCAGGCGCTTCCCTCGAGTGGGCCCTGCGATTCTCCCTGGTAGCGAGGTGAGGGAGCATTTCCCAATAATACTTTCTATATCCTGCCCATGGTCCTGCCTGCCCTTGGCCCCCGCTCGCACCAAGTTTGATGGTACCCGTGGCTCTTGGGGGGGTACAGAGAGAGAGATGCTCCCGGGGGACTGAGGAGGATGCAGCATCCTCATCATGAACACAGAGGGGTCCCATGTCCTCGGTGGGAGCCACTAAGCCCCTAAATGGCATCGCTGGAAGTGCTTCTCACTGGGAAAGACCCTGGGATATGGCGGGATGGGATGTCCCGGGTCACTGGTCCAAGCCCTGCTGGAACAGCACCAGCTTCTAAGCAACCGGCCGAGCTCGTGGAATACGAATTGGCTAAAGGTGATGGCACGGGGACCCCTGTGCCAACCACGGATGTCTTGCAGGCAGAGCCAGGAGAGGATCTGGGGACAGCAGTGGCTCGTGCTGGCCCTGCAGATTCACCAGTGTGTCCAATAAGTTGGAGGCAGGATAGTGGGGAGTTGGGATAAGGTGGTCCGGGGTGTCTGTGTGCTTAGGGAAAAACCAGGGTGAGGAGAAGGAAAATTTGGATTGTTTATAGCGGTTTGGGCCACCCAGGTCCCTGTCCCCAGCTGATGCTGTCCATCCTGCTGCAGGTGGAGCAGATCCTATCGGAGTTTCGGCTGAAGGAGGAGGATCTGAAGAAGGTGATGTACCGGATGCAAAAGGAGATGGACCGAGGGCTAAAGCTGGAGACGCACGAAGAAGCCTCTGTCAAAATGCTGCCCACCTACGTCCGCTCCACACCTGAGGGCTCAGGTACAGCGCTGCCGGGCTGGGTGGGCACCGCTCCCAGTCCCTTACAGTGTCACCGCTTCCCCGGACCCCACCAAGCTCAGTGCAGGAGTTCGAGACATCCCCCTGAACTGGTCACCTTGTGTCCCTGGCTTTGCAGAGGTTGGAGATTTCCTGTCGCTGGACCTCGGTGGCACCAATTTCCGTGTGATGCTGGTGAAAGTGGGCGAGGGGGAGGAAGGACAGTGGAAGGTGAAGACGAAACACCAGATGTACTCCATCCCGGAGGATGCCATGACGGGGACGGCCGAGATGGTGAGCTGGGCAGAGGGGGCATCGTGTCCCTTCCCATGTGGCCCTGTCACTGGGCAGGGGCACACTGTGCTGCGGTTCGGTGGGGATGGTGGCGCGTACATCTCCCATGCCTCCAGCTGGCAGAAGCCACGGGGTGGCAGGGAGGTGGCCACATTCAGGGGACCCATGGGGGGGATGGTGGCTGGCCACGGGCAGTGGGAGGATGGGGATAGCCCTTGGCGAAGGCTCCACCTCCTCTCTTCCAGCTCTTTGACTACATCTCTGAGTGCATCTCTGATTTCCTGGACAAGCATCAAATGAAACACAAAAAGCTGCCCCTGGGCTTCACCTTCTCCTTCCCCGTGCGGCACGAGGACATCGACAAGGTGAGGAGGTGGCTGGGCAGCATGAGGACTTGGTGGTCCCTGTGAGCCAGCTACACCTGCAGCCCTATTTTGGTCTTTCCCCTCACGCCAGGGCATCCTCCTGAACTGGACCAAGGGCTTCAAAGCCTCCGGCGCGGAAGGGAACAACGTGGTCGGGCTCCTGAGAGATGCCATCAAGCGGCGAGGGGTGAGATGATTGTATGGTTTGTGCTGGTACCGTAGTTGGGGTGAGACCCCGGCACCTCCGGCTGTCCCCGTGATGGGACCACCAGAGCCCTGTGTCGTTCCGTGTGTGTGCACACACGTGTGTGTGTGATGTGTGTGTAAACTCACCCTCGAGGACCCCCCACACTGCTGCGGCACAGCCTGGAACCCCAGCAGGACACCAATGGGCCCTCTCCCCTCCCCAGGACTTTGAGATGGACGTGGTGGCGATGGTGAACGACACAGTGGCCACAATGATCTCCTGCTACTACGAAGATCACCGGTGCGAGGTTGGGATGATTGTGGGTAAGATGGCCCCTTCCTGCTGGGTTGGGCAGGCGGGGGGGGACCATTCCCACTGCCCCGCTCACACTCCCCTACTGCGAGCAGGTGCTTGTCCTTTCAGGGGAGACACACCAAGGAGCCAGGGGGTGGCAGCAGCACCCTGCTGAGGTCTCCTAGGTTGGGACACCGAAAGGCATTGCCTGGCCCCAGCACAGTGGTGGGAGCACCTTCCAGGTGGATGGGGGGTGGTCACTGTAACGGGTCTGGTGACCCATGGCGTGGGTCTGTCCCCAAGGGATGTCCTCTCTCTGCCTGCCGGTGGCTCCAGCATCTCACCACATGGGTGAGGACCCGCCAGAGGCAGCTGGTGCCAGCCATGCCGGGAAGCCCGGGAGGTGGGTTGGAACCCCTCAGGCTCCTTCGCTGCCCCAGGGGAGAAGCCCCCCGCCGCCCCCAGATCCTTGCTGTCCTTAGTGCCATCAACCTTGCGGCCATCTGGGCTTTCTGTGCCGGCTCTCGACCTGGGTAAACACTGCCCTGGGCTGTTTATCAGCTCCTCTGGGAGCCAGGCTGCCACCGCCAAGAGGCAACTGGAGACCCTGGGACCCTGCGCTGGTGTCCCCAACACCCACGGGCGACAAGCAGCTGCCAAGGCTTCAGGGAAGGAGCTGGTGGGGGGAGCAGGAGGGATGAGCTTCCCGATCCGTGTCGGGATGGGGCTGTACAGCTCCGAGTGCAGCCTGCCAGCCATGGCGCCGTGGGGATGGGAGAGATGTGGGTGCTGGGGATCCCATCGCTGCTTCCTGCTGGCAGGGACAGGCTGCAATGCCTGCTACATGGAGGAGATGCAGAACGTGGAGCTGGTGGAGGGCGACGAGGGGCGGATGTGTGTCAACACGGAGTGGGGGGCCTTCGGTGCCTCGGGGGAGCTGGACGAGTTCCTCCTGGAGTACGACCGCGTGGTGGACGAGACCTCACTTAACCCCGGTCAGCAACTGTAAGGAATAGGACAGATCTAGTTCCTCTGGGTGTCTCCACCTGGCCCTGGCCTTAGCCCTAGCCGCGTCCCCTCTGCCCACCCTTCTCCTTCCCCCTGCCCACCTGCACCACACTGGGCTCAGTTGAGACCGGAGCAACTCATCACAGGTACCCCCAAGGCAGGGGTCCTGGCTGCTGTATCCACATGCAGAGATGCATCCAGCAAGGGGGGGGGAAGGAAAGAGGGGGTGCCATGGGACGTGGCCTCCTCCCCAGGTCCTGGCTCTGACAGCCTTTCCTTGCCTGTATCCCCCCCAGCTACGAGAAGATCATCGGGGGGAAGTACATGGGGGAGATTGTCCGGCTGGTGCTGCTGAAGCTGGTGGACGAGAACCTGCTCTTCAATGGGGAAGCCTCTGAGAAGCTCAAGACTCGCGGGACGTTCGAGACCCGCTTCGTGTCACAGATCGAGAGGTACAGGGCTGGCAGGGCCAGCACCCCCAAACGAGCCTGCTGCGCTGCCCCACTGGGGGTCCTCTGTTTCCTCACCCCACAGCAAGGTGTCCCACTGCAGGGTCCCTATGGCTCATTGCCCCACGCTAGCCTGCTCTGTACCACCTTGGGGTCCTCTGTCCCCTCACCCCTTGCCAGCCCCCTGCAAGCGCTGCACACAGGGTCCCTGTGTGTCCCCCCCCCAACCAACGCACCACTCTCTCCCTGTCCCAGCGACTCTGGTGACCGCAAGCAGATCTACAACATCCTGACGGCCTTCGAGCTGCTGCCCTCGGGGACAGACTGTGACATCGTGCGGATGGTCTGCGAGAGCGTCTCCACCCGTGCTGCCCAGATGTGCTCGGCCGGGCTGGCCGGCGTCATCAACCGCATGCGGGAAAGCCGGAGCCAAGAGACCCTCAAAATCACCGTGGGTGTCGACGGCTCCGTCTACAAGCTCCATCCCAGGTGAGGATTCCCCAGGAGCCTTCCTCCCACTGCCGTCCCCTTCCTGCTCCTCCTGTGTCCTCTGAGCCTTGACCCCCATTTATTTCCCCTTCGGCAGCTTCAAGGACCGTTTCCACGCCACGGTTCGGCAGCTGACGCCCGGCTGCGACATCACCTTCATCCAGTCGGAGGAGGGCAGTGGGCGTGGGGCCGCCCTCATCTCAGCCGTCGCCTGCAAAATGGCCTGCATGATGGGGCAGTGAGAGAGGACTCGGGGGAGGATGAGGATGATGATGGTGGGGGGGAGCGGGAGGACAGTGGTCCCGCTCAGAGCTCTGCGAGGAGCAGAGACAGACGCGGGATGGGATTTGCCGCTGGCAGAGGCAGCTCCCGGCTCCCCAATAAACGGGGTTTGTGTGGACTTCTCCTCTGGGGCCGCTTGAGTGAGAACTCTTCGTCTTCCTCCTGCTCGCATGGACACCCCCTGCCCTGGGGCTGCCCCACACGTGTGGGGCAGCTTGGAGTCTTCCCGGGCCTCCGCAGCCCCCTGCATCCTCACCCAGGCACCCCCCAGCCCCTTCTCTGGGGATGAGCCTCCCCCGGGGGGGATGGCTAAGAGATAAGGGGCTGGTTGGGGCGCTGGGGAGGGGGCAGGCCAGCCCCCACCAGTGAGCCCAACCAGGGACCAACGGTGCGCCAGAGGTGTGCCAGATGTGATGGGGATTTTTGGGGATCACCTCCAGCCCTGTCCCCACACCAGGGACAGGGCAGAGGGGCAGAGCCTGAGGGCCACCCCGCCCTCCCCTTCCCAGTGCTGACCCCCCCAGAAAGGGGGCACAGACCCCCGCCACCCCACTCCCACCAGCAGCAGCACCCCAAGACCCAGCGGGTCCCATCCTGCCCCAAACAGGGGGCACAGGAGTGCCCCACCTGGGCTGTTTCATGCTCTGGGTTGGCACAGTTCTGCCACCTTCCCCAGCAGCCAAAAATAGTGTCCCTTGCCTCCGGTGACAACCCGGCCTGGCTTGTGTCCGGCACAGCCTGGCAGTGTCGGCACTGAGTTTGGCTCGGCCACCCGCGTCCACTGCCGGATTTAGCTTGAGGAGGGGGGAATAAAAAACATGGCACCCCGGGGACCCCCAGCCCAGACCCGCAGTGGGGATGGTGACTGCAGCCAGGGACCCACCCAGGAGCCAGGGATGGGGCACCCCAGAGTGTGGGGATGCTGCAAGGAGGACTGGTGGTACCCCACCATGTCGGGTGCTTCTGGAGGTCTGGGGACAGCCCAGGGATTATGATCACCCTGAAGGTTTGGGGCACTCCAGGGTGTCAGGGTCCCTCTGGGGTGTTGGGCTCCCCAGAGGGTTCGGGGCAGGGTTTTGAAGTTCCCCAGGGGAACCTGGGATCACCCCTCAGTGTTGGGGTCCTCCTGGGGCACTCCAGTGTATTGGGGGCCCTTTGTGGGGTCCCCAGTTTGCTGGGGTCCTCATTAAATGCTGGGACACCCTAGGGATTTGAGTCCCCCACAGGGTCTGGGGCAGGGTGTTGGGGTTCCCTGGAGGGTCTGGGGCACCCAAAGATACTGGGGTCCTCTGGAGAGTCTGGAGTGTTGGAGTCCGTCTGGGGATGTGGGGGTACCCCAGGGTTTTGGGTCCCCGTGAGGGTCTGGGGCACCTCAGGATGTTGGAGTCCTCTGGGGGTCTGGGGCACTCGATGGTCTTGAGGTTCTCCTGGGGCACCCCAGAGCATTGGGGTCCATCTGAGGGTCTCAAGCACCCCAGGGTGTTGGGGTCCTCTGGGTATGTGGGAGCACCCCAGGGAGCTGGTGTCCTGGAGCACCCCAAGATGTGTTCCCTCTGAGGGCCTGGGGCGCCTCAGGGTGCCGGGGTCACGCCGGGGGTATGGGGGCACCCCAAGGTCTGGGACCCAGTCAGGCTGTTGGAGTCAGCCCCAGGGCTGGGGGGCCACCCCATGGTATGGGCCATCTTGGGGGTCTGGGGACATCCTTGGACATCTGGAGCCACCATACAGGTTGGGACCACCCCAGGGGGTCTGGGGCCACCCTGGGACATGGGGCGCCCCAGAATCTAGGAACATCTCAGAGTGTTGGGTAACCTTGGTGGTCTGGGGCTACCATGGGGTTTTGGGGCCACCCCAAAGTGTGGGGTGACCCCTGGGCTGAGGGGCTGGGGACGCTGGGGAGGGGTAGCCCCAGGGTCTGGGTCACCCCAAGGGATGGGGACATCTCAGCAGTGCTGCTGTGAAGGCCCCGGCAGCCCCAGGATCCCTCCAGCTTATTGGAGGAGGGGAAGGGGATCCCTTTTGCTCCGATTGGCTACAGTCAGTAGGGTTCCCTGTGCTCTGATTGGCCACAGCCCTCAGCCAGCTGAATTCCCTGTTCTGATTGGTTGCTACCAGAAAGACATCCCTGAGCTCTGATTTGTGGCAGCCCTCAGCTGGTAGGAATCTGTTCCAATTGGCCAGAGCCAAACAAAAGGGATTCCCTTTGACCTGATTGGCTGGGACCATAAAAAAAAAAAAAAAAAAAAAAAAAAAAAAAAGAGGATTCCCTGCACTTTGATTGGCTGTCGTCAAACAAAAGGGATTTCCTGTCCTCTGATTGGCTGGGACTAAAATGGAATTCCCTGCATTCTGGTTGGCTGGGGCCAAAAAGAAGTGGATTCCCTGTGCTCTGATTGGCTGGGGCTGAACCCAGAGCAGGGGGGTCCCAGGGTGTGGGGTCCCAAGGCTTGTACCCCCCTGTGCCCCCCGCTCTGCCCCAGGCCATCAGCCACACTGGGCAGAGCCAGGACGGGAGCTGAGGGAGAGCTGCTGGGTCAGCGGGGCATCACCTGGGGACATCGGTGCAGGGACAGGGACAGGGGACAGGGGACAGTGCCAGTGCCGAGTGTGGGACTGTGACAATGACAAGCATGGGGACAGCACCAGTCCAGTCCAAAGCATGGGATGCAGTGATGCCAATTGCAGGGACAGTGACATGGCCAAGTGTGGGAGAGTTGGTGAGGCCAGATGTGGGACAGTGACAGTGCCACGCTGGGGATGGCGATGATGATCCCAAGCACAGGGAGTGACAATGCCAAGGGGGGGAATGGTGACAGTGCCAAGACCAGGGCAGCGACAGTGCCAGTGCCAGTGCCAAGTGTGGGGACAGATGCGATGCCAGGCATGGGGAAGTGACGGTGCCGAGTGAGGGGCAGTGACAACCAGGACCACCTGCATGTGTGGAGGGAACCACTCAATTTATCTCCTGAGGCACACCCCACCACGCTCCAGCTGGCACCTCTGGTGGCACCTCTCCTTCCTGGGCTAGGCTGTCCCTGGTGCCACGTGGCCTTGTCACCATGTCCCCCCCAGGGAAGACAAACACGAGCAATGAGGAGCAGGAGGAGATGCTGTGGCGAAGCATTAAGGGGCCCATTAACTTCAACATCTTCCTGATGCTCTTTGGGGAGAAGCTGAACAGTGAGCGGCCCTGGGTTCCCCCCAGCACCCCGTGACACCCCCCAACACCCTGTGACACCCCCCAACACACCAGGGGTCATCCCCAAACCCCACCTAATGCTCCCCCCAGGCACTGACCCCAAGGAGTCGCCATCCTCAAGCTCTTGGACCCCACTGGCACTGTGAAGAAGGACAAGTGAGCGGGGGGTGACAGGGACCCTCGGGGGCCCCAGATGGATCCTGTGTCCCCCAGGAAGGGGACAGGAGCTGACCCCTGGCTCAGTGGGTCCCTCTCCCTGCGGGTAAGTTCTCCCCAGGCGGGTAAGTTCTCCCCGGAAGGAGGTGAGGTGGTTCCCCTGGCTGTCACTGTCACCATGACGGTCCTCTGCCCATCCTCTCCCCACCCACATCCCTGCATGAGGGAAAACAATGTCCTCAGGTGAAGCAGGTGCCCAGGACACGCAGCTCTGCCTGTCCCCGGGGGGAGGGATACAGCTCCTGGCCCCAGCTGCCTGTGTGTCCCCCAGAGACCCTATCCCCAAGGTCCCTGTGTGCCCAGCCCCACCCCTGTAATCCCAAACCCCATCCCTGAGATCCCCGTGTGCACCCTGTCCCCAAGATTGCCGTGTGTCCCCCGCAACTCCTGACCCCAAGATCCTGGACCCGAGGTCCCTGTGTGTGCCCCACAGCCCCCACAGGGACCCGTCCCAGCCCCAGGGGTGCATGTCCCCACACAGGTGCAACACATACTCGCGGTGATGCCCATTGATGTGTCGGGGAACACCGACTACAAGTCCTGTGCTGCATCATCACCCATGGGGACAAGAAGGACTGAGGGGAGAGTGGGTCTCCTGCACTCCGCTGCTTGCTCTGGCCAAAGAAACCACTCAATGAGGGGATCTTGTCCGTCCGTCCATCTGCAGCATCCGCAGAGAAGGAGGTGGCTCTGTTCAGCCTTGGCTTTGCACCCAGTGTCCCCATGGACCTGGCATGTCCACACCATAAGGGACACCTCTCCTCCCCAAAAGGATGGGCTCATGGGGGATGGCAGGGCCACTGTTCCCAGGAGACTTAGAGGTCTGGCACAAGATGCTTTATTGCACAGGGAGGGGGATCCAGGGTTCAGGGTGGCAAGTGGGGCTGGGAGAGGGTTGGGGTTTCAGGAGGTGGCAGTCGGTGCTGAGCCCTGTGGAGACAAGGAAGGAGCAGCGAGTCAGGGGCCACTGTTGCCACATCACCCCTGTCTCAGGTGCCAGCAATAGTAGCTTCCTGTCTCACCCCCAACCTGCAGGACTGCAGTCAGGTTCCTTCCTGGAGGCAGAGGACCCCCAAGTGGCTTCTCACCCCCTGGGGCAGGCGTTGGGTGCGAGATGAGGGGTGCAGAGTGTGGGATATGGGGATGCAGGATGTGGGTTGGTGGGGTACAGAATGCAGAGTGCAGGATGTGGGGTGCGGGATGTAGGGGGCAGGAGGCAGGGTGTGGGGTGTAGGATGCAGAGTACCGCTTGCAGAGCGTGGGGTGCGGGATGTGTGGTATGGGATGTGGGATACAGGACGTGGGCTGCAGGACGCTGGGTGCAGAGTGTGGGGTGCAGGATGCGGGGTATGGGGTGCAGGACATGGGGTGCAGAGTGTGGGGTGCAGGGTGAGTGCTCACTGGGCTCAGGCCTTGCAGAAGCCGATGGCGGCGCAGGTGTCCTGGGGGTCATCTCCGTTCTGCAGCGCCTCGCTGATCTCCGTCTGGTACTTCTTCACCAGCCGCTTACAGACCCGGCCCAGCTTCTTGCCCAGCGCCTGGCAGGCTTTGCCCAGCGCCGCCTCCACTGTCGCCTGTCAGGACCAGCACAGGCATCAGCGAGGCCACCCGTGGTGTGCCAGACCCCCACCCTAGCTCCTCCAGCCCCCCCAGCCCCCCATCACCTCGTCAGGGTCATCGCCTGCCATCGCCTTGATCTGCTTCAGGATTTTGGTGCACAGGCTGCACTTCTTCCCTCTGCCTGGCGCCAACACGTCCCCTTCAGCCACATCCTCTTTGGCCGTGTCCCCCTGCCGGGGGAAAATGCAGACCCTCAGGGCTGTGCCCCAGCGTGGCCCCCAACACAAGCGTGGGGCTGCCCCAAGGCTGGCATCGAGGCAGTGGGGCTGGTGCTCACCATGGCCAGGCTGTCCCAGAGGTCGTGGCAGTACTGCTCCTGGCCGCACTGGGTGGCGGTGGCCATGTCCTGGCACCAGGACATGGGGCCACCCTGGCAGGGATCAGGGTTGGTGGCCTGTGCTGCTGAGCAGGGATGGGGACAGTGAGCGCGGCCATGGGAGCATGTGCCTGTCGCTCTGTGCCCAGACCCCGTCCCCACCATCCCCGGGTGCTCAATCCCACTCAGCATCATCCCCGCCATCCCTCCTGACTGTCCCCATGTCCCCACCACCCTCGGGTCCCCATGAGGACACTTCCCACTATCCCCAGGTCTCCATGCGTACTCCACGCATCCCTGCCATCTCCAGGTGCCTGTCCCATGAAGATCCCATCCCCATCATCCCCATGTGGACCCTGTCCCCCCCATCCCTCCTACTTGTCCCCATGTCATCTTGTCCCCTCCATCCCCAGATGCCTGTCCCCACAATGACCCCATCCCCAGGTCCTTCTCACTGCCATCTTCCTGTGCTTGTCTCCACATGGAACCTGTCCCCACCACCCTCAGGTCCCCACAAGGACCCCATCACCCCTATGTCCCCAAGCAGACCTTGTTCCCACCATCCTTCTTGACCCCTGTCCCCATGTCCTCCTGTCCCCCCATCCCTGTGTGCCATGTCCCCACGGAGACCCCATCGCTTCCATCCCCAGGTCCCCACAAAGACCTTGTCCCCAGCTGCTGTCCCCAAGCACACTGCCATCCCTGCTGTCCCCATGTCCATCTCCACATGTTCACCCCCACCCCAGGGTGACAATCCCCCCGCCAGGACATGGGGCGGCAGAGACCCCCCCTTACCTCCCACCACCACCAGCACCAAGAGGAAGGCAGCAGCCATGGCGAGCCCACTCGAGAGGGTGATAGCAGGTGACAGCCCGTGTCCCACCCCAGCAGCTTTTATAGCCTGCTGAGCGGGCTGTGGGGACGGCCGCACCACTCAGCACTGCCGAAACCCAAAAAGCCCTTAAAATGGAGCGTGTGGGCTCGCCACCCCCCTTCCTCCCTCACACCTCCGCCCTCACGGCAGGAAGGGGGGATGGGGGCCCCAACCCTGCAGCCCCCGGGTCCATCTGGGGCCAAGCGCAGGGGCTGCTGTGGGGGAAGGCAGGTGTGGGGCCAGGCCACTCTGGGCTCTGCAGGGTCCCGGGGGCCTGGCCTGGTGCCCCCCATCCCCTCCCAGGCTCTGGGGGGTCTCAGGGCTTGGGCCCAGCGCCCCGCTGAGGGTGGGTCCCAGTGTCCCCACCGGGGGTCTCGGGGGTGTCCTGGTGTCCCCTGTTCCCCCACGAGTGATGTGGGGTCCCGGGGGGGCTGCTCCCAGTGTCCCCCCCCAGGGGTCAGCCCTGGTGTCCCCTGTCCCCCCCGGGGACTCCATAGGGTCAGTGCCAGCGCCCCCCCGGGGATGGGTCCGGGTGATCCCTGCCCTCCCATGGAACCCTGGGGATCTGTCCCGGTGCCCCCCGGTGTCTCCCTGAGGGGTCAATCCCAGTTCCCCCCGGGGGTCAGTCCCGGTGTCCTCTGTCCCCCCGTGGGCTCCGTGGTGTCCCGGGGTCCGTCCCAGTGTCCCCGTCCCCTCCCGGTTCCCTCCCCC
>NW_015091141.1:2092089-2105034 GCF_001431845.1 Calidris pugnax
GTTTAGGGAATATCCTGGAGGTGTCCTGGTGCCAGGGTATGTTTTTGGGCAGTGCCCTGGGGGGAGTCTTTATGACAAAGGATGTGTTTAGAGGGTGTCCAGGGGGCTGCACAGGGCTCTTGGTGCCAGGGAGTGTTGGGGGGTTTTCCTGGCACCAGGATGAATTTGGGGGTGCCCTGGTGTTGGAGGCGAGGGGAGGAGGGGGGATGCAGTGTTTGAGGGGGTTAGACCTAGGTCTGGTTCGTGTTTTGGGGGGTAAGGGAGTCAGTCAGTTTGGGGGTGGAGGCCGCCTCCAGGGAGGGATTTGTGGCACCTTGGGGGTGATGGTGATGGCTGGGGGATACCAGGTGTTTGCCCACATCTTTAATTTTCCCATTTGCCTTCCAGCCCTGCCATTAAAACCCTCCGTCCAGTGCCCAGCCCCGCTGCTCCAGCCCAGCGCCCACCATGTTCTCAGAGCAGACGGCCCCCACGGCGCAGGGTTTGCTGGCCCCCCCCTCCACCGAGACCTCCACCTTCTCCCGGGTGCCGGTCCTGGCGTACGCCGACTGCTCCCAGCCCTTCCTGCTGGGCGAGCGCAGCTTCAGCCGCCAGTACGCCCATATCTACGCCGCCCGCCTCATCCAGATGCGGCCCATCCTGGAGGAGCGGGCGCGACAGAAGTGGGGTGAGTCCCTTTGGGGAAACCCCCCCCTGCTTTGGGAACAGAGGGCAAAGCCACGCGGCTGACAGGCTGGAAGCTTTTCAGGGATTTTTTCAGCACGCGTTGGCTGTTGGTGCCGAAACTCACACACACATTCAGGCGTCGAATAACCCACGGGGTTCTTTGTGGGAGGGATGATTTCTCCACCAGACAGTGTCCTGATGTTTCTAAAATCACATTTAAACATCAACTGTGCGGAGAAAAGCCTTTTTTATTATTTTTTTTTTCCTGCTCACCAGGCCAGCTCAAAGCTTCCGCTGGCTGTCACCAGCACGAGTTAAGCGTGAGGTTTGTCGGGGGGGGGGAGAGGCACCGGTTGTGCTGGGGGGAGCCGTTTCCTCGCCCGTGGGGCCGCCTGAGCAGTTGGCGGGTGGGATCCTCGCACTCGAGACTTTCCATCCAAGGGCGTAACGGCGGTGGCGCTGGATGAAGCTGCTGACAGGGCGCAGTGGCTGAGCTTTCTGGCTGCCTCGGCACGCACATGGCTCCCCCAGCGCGGTAAAAGCCTGTTATCGAATTTTACCCCTCTCAGGCCCAGCCGAGCTTTTGGCTTTGCCCTTCTATGGAGGTTTTTGGGCCGGCTGCTTGTTTTTCTTTCTCTCCCTGGCCCCGGGGGCTGCACGTGGAAGTGAGGCCTGCGCCGGGCTGTGCCGGTTCCACAGCGGATGTTGTTCCTTGGCCGGCCGCCCCTGCGCTGTAACCCTGGATTTTGCCAAGGGTGACGGGAACCAGTGGTTTTGTAAAGCTTCACTTCCCGGAGACATGTGATGGGACGCGATTTTCTGGGGTTTGTCTCACAGCAAGAAGCGCCTGCAGGCAAAATCTGGGAGAGCGCAGCTCCCCTCCCCCTAAACACACACATTTGGGGGTTAGAGCCAAGAATAAGAAACTAAAACGGGATTGTTTTTTCTGACTCTGAGTGTTTGCATTCCTGGGATGGATGGATCTGTGTTTCCAGCTCCGCTGAGCCCAGGGTGCCTGTGATGGCAGCAGGGTGCTCTCCACCGGACAGCAGTCACGTTCGTCAGGCGCATGATTAGCAAAGGGAGAGTTTGAGGGGGAAACATCAGCCCACTGCTGGCAGCCAGAAGGGATGACCCGAGCGAGGGGCCGGCGCGGCAGTGGGCTCTGGCAGTGCTGTTCTGGGAGAGCAACAGCCCGGCAGCCAGTCCTCCTCCCTGGCGGGCTTGAGGCTCAGGATGGATGGGCTTCACAGCTTGATTTAAACAGGGGGAAATGAAAGTTCTGTGGACGAGTAAAGTGTGGGGCTGAAGCACCTCTGAGTCCTCATGGGTGAGGTGAGAAGTCTTGGGCTCAGCTTGTGGTGAGGGAGATGCATTTTTTTGCTGTCTGCAAATGCTCCCCTGCCTACAAAGATGATGAAGCACTAGGGCTGTGATGCTCTTGGCACCTCCTGAGGCACCTCCTGACTGTCGGTTCCCCCAGCCTGTATCTCCCTGTGGATCCCTGGCTAAAGCCCAGGGACCTGTTTGTGCCTTTCAGGCAGAGGAGACTCTGTTCCTTGCCAACAACCTGTCTTCGTGCCAGGATCTTCCCAATTGCCCAGCTGTGATGGGGATCCTGGCTTCCAGCAGGGATCCTGGGCAGAGGATTAGACTTGGGGGTGGTGAATGATCTCTCCTGCCTGTCAAATCTGAGTGAGATGTTTGGGTCATCTCCTGGATGGGGAACAGGAGTGCCGACTCAGTGCCCAGGATCCTGGAGCCGTGCACCCTCCCTTCCTGGGCAGAGCTGGACTCATGGGTCCAGCGGGAGCTCTGCATGCTGTCCTGGGTGGTGGCTGGGAGCTGTGAGTCCCCCAGACCCCGCCATGACCCGGCTTTCCTCCCCCCTCCACGCAGAGGAAATGCCTGCAGGCAGTGTTGGCTCTCTGGTACGATCCGTTGGCCCCATCTGGCTTGCACATGTGGATTCGGCTCTGAGCCTCCAGAAAAAACCAGAGGCTTCGCAACATTCCCTCACTGCCTCTTGCTGGCCAAGCATTCGGGCCCTTTCAGCTGGTCCCAGCCAGCCCTGAGCCTTGACTGCCCTCACGGCTGTCCCTGAGGCTGGCTGAGCCCCGTTTCTCCCTGCAGGGACCAGCGTGGCACTGAGGAAGCTCTGCGAGCTGCGGACGGGTGAGAAGTGCTGTGTGGTGGGGACGCTCTTCAAGGCAATGCAGCTGCAGCCCTCCATCCTGCAGGAAATCAGCGAGGAGGTAATGGTGGGGACATTCCCTCCCTCCTCCTCCACACAGCTCTGGGGGATGTGCCAACACACATCGGGATCTCAGCTGGCTTCCCATCGCTTCCCTTGTGCTCGCTGTGACCGAGCAAGTGGGAACTGCCAGGGCTTTGACCTGGGGAGCAGGGGTATAATCTTTTCTGTGCCCACCCCATCCCTAGCCACTGCTGCTCTTGGTGCCACCCCTCTGTGCCAGCATGGATCCTGTATGCGGCTGCGTGGGGTTGCTTTTCCTGCTCTTGGAGGGTTTGGATCCAGTGGGGCTGGCAGAGCAAACCACCTTTCCCTGCTGCAGAAGAGAAGGATGAAGAGGGGTATCAGGGGAGCTCTGCCATCCCACCTGCCAGGGACCCATCTACTCCCTGCCAGCTCGCAGGGAGCACATTGGGATGTGTGGAGCCTGCTCCTCATGGCACGTAGCCAGCACCATGACTGCTGGGCAGGGTTCAAAGGCAGCAAAGAGCTTGCCCCGGTGGTGATTACAAACACGTTTCCCAAGGCGAGCCAGAGCTCTGTCCCCCAGTGCCTGGCTGGGCTGCTTCCTGCCCGGCCAGGGAGCTGTGCTCGGCTCGGCTTTGCTGCGGGGAAACATTAAGTGAAACCAGCAGCTCTGGGGGCTGAGCAGCGCCCAGAGCTGCCGGGGCCACCAAAGCGAGAGCGGAGGCAGTGGCCGGGCTGGTGGCGGGGGCCATGGCGGCAGCTCTCATGAGTCACCCGCCCACACTCTGGTTTCCACCAGCAGGGTTTGGCTGGGGGGGAAGGGCCCTTTGGGGCAACTTGGCCTCACTGAGGCCGTCACAGCCTGCCCCGTTGTCCCCCCCCAGCACAACCTGGTGCCTCAGCCTCCCCTGCCCAAGTACATCCACCCCTCTGATGAGCTGATCCTGGAGGATGAGCTGCAGCGGATCAAGCTGGAAGGAGCTGTTGAGGTGCAGCGGCTGGTGACAGGTAAGGTGACAGTGACACCTCGCTGGGAGCCACCTCGCGGGTTCTGTCTGGGGGCTTGACTGCCTGCTCTCTGCGATAGGGACCGTCTTTGCTGTGTATGGCTCCGAGCAGGACGACGGCAAGTTCCTGGTGGAGGATCACTGCTTCGCCAACCTGCCCCGGCCACTGCCCTGGAAAGGCCCCGACTCAGACCGGTGAGTCTCCACAGTGACAGGAGCAGGGCTGGCACTATGTCCCTTGCTGTGTCCCTGAGCCCTGGGGACCATTTCATGGAATCACAGAATGGTTTGGATTTCAAGAGACCTCAAAGATCATCTTTCCTGCCCTGGGCAGGGACACCTCCCACCAGACCACATTGCTCCAAGCCCCCTCCAACCTGCCCTTGAACCCCTCCAGGGATGGGGCAGCCACAGCTTCTCGGGGCAACCTGGGCCAGGCTCTCACCACCCTCACACCAAACAAGTTCTTCCCCACATCTCAGCTCCATCTCCCCTCTTTCAGTGTCAAACCCTTCCCCCTCCTCCTATGGCTCCCCTCTCTGATCAAGAGTCCCTCCCCAGCTTTCCTGGAGCCCCTTTAGGGACTGGAACGGGCCCGGAGGTCTCCCCAGAGCCTTCTCTTCTCCAGGCTGACCCTCTCCAACTCTCTCAGCGCCCCCTCACAGCAGAGGGGCTCCAGCCCTCCCAGCATCTCTGTGGCCTCCTCTGGACCCTCTCCATCTGCCCCATGAGTCTCTGATGCCTATCTCATCCTCCTCCCAAGGGGAGGAGAAGAGGGTTTGCTTTGCCAGCCTTGCTGGGTCCAAACTCTCCAAGGGCAGGAAAAGCAACACCATGACTCCCTGGTAAAGAGTCCTTCCCCACCTCTCCCGTTTGCCCTGTGTGCCCATTGGAGTCAGTGCCTCGTGCTTGGAGACATAGCAGATGGGGACTGGTGTCCCTCACACCTCCAATGTGGGCAACCCTGGCGTGGCTGCTGGGCAGGGCTGGGGCAGGGAGCTCGGCTGCAGCCTTTGCCTCTCACCCAGGTTCGTCCTGCTGGTGTCGGGGCTGGGGCTGGGCAGTGGGAGCGGTGAGGCCCTGCTGAGCACCCAGCTGATGGTGGACGTGGTGACCGGGCAGCTGGGCGCTGAGGGACAGCAGAGCCGTGCTGCACACATCTCTCGTGTCATCCTGGCTGGGAACCTGCTGAGCCAGAACACCCAGGGCCGGGACACCATCAACAAGGTACAGCGGGGAAGGGGTCTTCAGCCTTGGCGATGCTCCCTGCGGCCCGAGCTGGCACAGGAAGTCCCGTGGAGGTGGAGAAGGAGGGATCAGAGGTGGCAGAGGCTGTTTCCTCACTCTCTTCCCTCTGGCCCAGGCCAAGTACTTGACCAAGAAGACCCAGGCAGCGAGCGTGGAGGCTGTGAAGATGCTGGATGAGATCCTGCTGCAGCTTTGCGTGAGTGCTTGGAGTGGGATAGGGTTGGCTGGGGAATTGGATACCTTCTGAGGGAGGGGGCCTGGCTCCTAAACCAGGGAAGCAATGCTCAGCCAGCAGCCCGGGGCTGTGGGGTGGGTAATGCTCTGGCCCCTCTTCAAGCATTGCATATGGCGCTGCAGGGGAACGCAGCAAGCCGTGGAGGCAGCGCGCAGCCCAGCTTCAGATCTCTCTCCCGGCATTTGGTCTCTGCGGTGAAGCCAAGCTGGGCTTCCTGCAGGGAAGTGTCAGGAGCCAAATTGGGGAGCGAGGCAGAGCCCAGCAGCAAGCTCCGGCCAGGGCTTTACTCTGAGCTCCCTTCAGAGGAGAGTGGTCTGGCCATCTCCGGTAATCCTTGCTCTGCCCGCAGACCTCCGTACCCGTGGACGTGATGCCTGGTGAGTTTGACCCCACCAACTACACGCTGCCCCAGCAACCGCTGCATCACTGCATGCTGCCCCTCGCCAGTGCCTACTCCACGCTCCGGCTGGTCACCAACCCCTACCAGGCCGACATGGACGGAATCAGGTAAAAAAGCCTGGGATGCCACCAACTCTGTGACAATTGCTGGCAGCATAGGATCGTGGAGCAAGTCCTGGCAAGTACAGCCATCCGAATCTGTCCTTCCTTCCCCCAAAATGTAGGTTTTTGGGGACATCAGGGCAAAACGTCAGTGACATCTTCAAATACAGCGGCATGGACGACTACCTGGAGATCCTGGAGTGGACGCTGCTGGCGGGACACATCAGCCCCACGGCCCCAGACACCCTGGGTAAGGCAAGAGCTGGGTGGGCGCCAAGGTTGGGGGAGTGTTTGCCCTCCGAAGGGGTGCAGGTTCCCCTCCTCATTTCCATCCTTCCCAGGCTGCTACCCCTTTTACAAATCAGACCCTTTCATCCTCACCGACTGCCCTCACGTCTACTTCTGTGGCAACGCTCCCCGCTTCCAGTCCAAGTTGCTCAAAGGTGGGTCCCACAGCAGCACCCCTGATCCCCACTTGGGGCTGGGAACCCGCGCTGTGCCAACCGCCTGACACCTGCCTGTCTTTGCAGGGGAGGACGGGCAGCAGGTCCTGCTGGTGACGGTGCCCGCCTTCTGCACCACGCAGACTGCCTGCCTCATCAACCTGCGTGACCTCAGCTGCCAGCCCATCAGCTTCTCCGGCTTCGGGGCTGAGGACGATGATGGGGACATGGAGGTTGGGCACTGACTGGGCAGGCAGGGCATGGACTCCATAAACCCCTGGCCGCTTGGGAGGTCCTGGCACCCTGCCACCTTGCTGCCATCCCCGTCTGTCCTGGGAGGGCTGGCTTGGAGCTGCCAGGGCATGAGAGAGAGGAGATGCTTGTACCAATATAACTTGATTTATTTGTGTAACAAAAAACTGTGTGGAGGGGACAGGGGCTGTGCCTGCCTCCATGTGGACCCTGCCTGGGAGCGTGGGCCCATCCCTGCCACCCCCCAAGTGCTGGGAGACAGAGATGGGGCGAGAGCTGGGTCCCGCGTCACCCCCTCCCGGGCCAGGCAGGGGCTGGCACTGCCCAGCCCCGAGGAACGGGGCAGCACATCCTTTCCTGCCCCGCTCTGCAGCCCAGCAAGGGGGACGCTCAGCAACCGCCCAGCCGTGGGGGCAAGCATTGGCACAGCGTGCCCTGCAGTCCTAGGAAGCAGCACGGTGAGGAGCTGGAGCCCACCTGAGGCGGGCTGCCTGGGGCTCGAGGAAGACTTCAGAAGTGGATGCCGGAGCCTGCGACAGTGAAGCCAAACCAGCCACGAGCGTCCAGCCTTGGCTCAAGGCAGGAGCGAGGGGACAAGCATCTCCTAGTCACCAAAGTTCACGGTGTAGGTCTCAGCCGTGGTGAAAGGCTGCGCTGTCCCCGTGCCCAGCTCCCAGGTCTCCTCCTCCGTCACCAGCTCGGTCACCACCTCTGTTTCGGTCTCCATCTCCCAGGTGCCGGCCGTGGGTGGCTCTTGGCTCCAGGGTGCATAGGTGGTGCTGCTGAAGGGGAAGGGCAGGGCCGTGGTGGGCAGTGGGGCCGTGGGGCCGCTGGCAGCCGTGGTGGCATTGAGACGCCGCAGCCTCATCTGCTCCCGGAGCCGCATGCGGTGCCGGAGGCGCATTCGCAGGCGCATGCGTTCGCGGGGCGTCATGGGGCGACCAGGCACGATGCGGCGGATGGGCCGGTTCCCGTTCATGGCCATGATCTCCCGGATGCGTTTCCAGTTGGAGCGCGACAGGACGAAGTTGCACTGGGTGGCCCCGATGTCATAGAAGACGTTGCAGGTCTTGACGCTGGGGTTGTAGCCCTCGGCCCGAGCTGAGACGCGGTACTCGCCCGGGTTCAGAATGCGCCAGTAGTCCCCGCCGCTGGCTGCGGACAGCAAAGGGAGGCAGCAGGGGGTGCAGGGGGCAGCGTGGTGCTGCCTGCTCCCTGCCTGGCACCATACCCCACACCTTACCTGTCTTGATGTTGTGGTTGATGCCCCCCACCACAATGGTGGCGTTGGCGATGGGTTCTCCCTGCTGGTCCGTCACCAAGCCCTTAATGCCCCGATGGACCTATGGGAGGAAAGGGGACAAGAGGAGCTGTGTGGGGCACAGCAGGCACCCGGCTCCCTGCCCGGCATGGCCCAGCTCCTACCTGCTCCATGAAGGTGAGCAGTGACTCCTTGTTATTCTCCCACTCCTGCTGCAGCTCACTCTCGTGGGGGAACTTGTCGCAGCCCAGGTAGATGGAAAGCTCTAGGCAGTTGGTGTGCAGGTAGCTGAAGTCGTTCATGCCTGCAAGACAAACAATCAAGTGCCCACCCAGCCGCTCCCTCGCACCTTCACGTGGCGGGAGCATGGGGCAGGCAAGCCCATGCTGTATGGCATGGTGCCCACTTACTGCCAGCCCGGGGGTGCCACTTGGCCCCCTGCACGATGCCCATGGCGTTGGTCATGTCCTGTGTGTGGCAGCCCCCGCGGAAGGTCTCGGTCATGGTGAGGTGGGCTGAGGCATAGGAGATGGCAAGCCAGCGGAAGATGGCATGGTCAGGTGCCTCCTGCAGCTCAGGGTTGTCCTCGTAGTCATCCGGCGGGCGAGGGGCAGCTGCTGGCATCTCACTGGCGGGCCTGGCTGTGTCAAAGGGGTAGGAAACCAGCTTCTCCCCACCCTGCAGGTTGGCTCCCAGCACAAAGGGGTTTTTGTCCATCCACGCCATCACGGCCCGTGTCTCCACTGCCACCTGCCAAGGTGGGCACAGTGGTGTGAGACGCCATCTCCCCATCACCACCCCGCCCCAGTGCCCCGTGCCAGGGCTCACCGTGGCATCCTCAGCCAGGTAGTGCTCCGGGATGGGGACATGGTGGTTGGGGAACTTGTGGGGCACCAGCTTCCTCTCCTCGGCTGCCCACAGCGCTGAGGCCAAGTCGGGGAAGTTCTCAAAGAGGTCATAGCCCTCCTCTGTCCAGTGGCCCAGCGCCCAGTTGCCCAGCTCAGAGCCCTGCAGGCAGCCCGGAGCAGCAGTGAGCCTGGGGGCTGCATCCCCTCACCCCGCCGTCCCCTCCCGCCATCCCCTTACCGCCTCACGGGCCAGCTCGTAGCCGTCGGGGTTGAGGGAGGGCACGAGGTGGATGCGAGTTTCGGTCACCAGGCTCCGCACCCGTGGGTTGCCATCCTGGTACTCCTTGCACAGGAACTGCATCAGCAGGAGCAGCAGCTCCCGGCCCAGCACCTCGTTCCCGTGCAGCCCCGCCGTGTACCTGAACTCGGGCTCGCCTGAGGGCAGGGTGCGGGCAGGCTCAGCGTGGTACCCGCACCCTGCCTGCCCCACAGGACTGCAGCCCTGCCTCCCCCCCCACTACCCTCCCCTCCTCACCCGTCTCGTGCTCGCCCGGGTTGTCGGAGATCTCCATGGCGTAGATCTTCAGCCCCCGTGAGCTCTTGCCGATGTTGTAGATGCGGGTGATGGTGGGACACTCCTCGTTCACCACCTTCATCAGCTGTGGGTACAGAGGAGGCAGGCAGTGGCGGGGGCAGCACATGGTGGGGCCAAGCCCACCCTCCCCCAGAGGTGCCTGTCACCACAGAGGTGCCCACCACCACGGAAGTGCTCACCTGCCTCATGTCCTTGTAGGTGTGGTGGCGGAAATCCAGGTTGTCGGTGGAGGTCACCTCGTTCTGCTGGGTGTAGTAGCTGCTGATGGCTGTGGAGGGGACAAAGACACAGTGGTGGGGGGCTGGGGAGCTGTGACCCCCCCCTCCATGAGTGGTGTAACCCCACTTTGAGGTGACTCTTACTGGAGAGGGGGCAGCCCAGGACCTCGAGGCGGAGGCAGAGGCTGCCGTTCCACGTTTGGGGGTAGATGCGAATGTAACGGGCCACCATGGGCTCGGGGAATTCGGTCAGCACCGGCGTGTCCTTGTCCACGTTGCCGTAAAACATCTGCCAAGGGGGGCGAGATGTGGCCAAGGGCAGGCAGAGGGTCCCTGTCGTACCCACCCCTCTCCCCCAACCAGCCTCTTCTGGGGTCCCGTACCATCTCCTCATAGCCGTTGGTGTACATCACCCAGTTCTGGCTGTCGTTGCTGAAGCCCACATAGAAGCTGGTGACAAAGTCCTCACTGCAGGAAGAAGGGGAGAGGTTGGGGAGGGGGGGTGAGTTCCTAAGCCGCTCCCCCACACCCTGAGTCCCTGGATCTGTCCCCTTTTGCCTGTCCCCGTCCCCGTACTGGATCTGGGAGTCACGGCCCTGGGTGATGACGCCGGTGAACTTGGTGGTGCGGCGGGTGTCCACCTCGATCCAGTGTGCCCGGCTGTCGTCCTCAGCGCACCAAGCCCCGTCGAAGAAATCGTCCTCGTTGGTGCCTGCCTGTGGTGGGGACAGCGAGGGGGATGTGAGTGGGGGGGTCCATGGGCGTGGGGGGGTGAGTGGGTGTGGGGTGGGTGAATCCCACCTGCATGTTGAGGCGCCCGCGCTGGGCACCCAGCCCATGGCGCAGCATGGAGGAGGCCAGGATCTGGTCGTCATCGATGCGGTGGGACTCCAGGCCGATGGGGGGACATTCTGGGGACAATGGGGACGGAGTGAGAAGGTGATGGGCACCCCCCAACACTGGGATGCCCGCTTCCACCCGTGAATGGGGACGCTCACTTGTCTTCTCTTGCGGAGGGGCCCATTCGTCCTCATCTGGCTCCCACTTCTTCCCTCCTGGCTTTTTGGTTTTTCCTGGAAAAGGTGTGCATGAGGGGGGCAGAGCCTGGAGGGGATGGTGGCGAGGGGATGGGGGTGGGGGGTTGGCACCCACCTTTGCGATCTTGGCCCTTCTCCTCCACCCAGGGGTCCTCTTCCTCTTCCTTGCTGCTGGCACCTTTCTTCGGCTTCCCTGGGACAGGAGAGCAGCTGTTGGGCACTTGACACCCACCCCATGAACCTGGCACTAACCCTGTGGATGTGCCACTCAGCCCATGAATGTGGCACTGACCCTGGGGACGTGCCACCCACCCCAGGGATGTGCCTCCTACAGTGAGGACGTGCCACCCACCCCAGGGACATGCCACCCATCCCAGCACCCAGCCCCTGCTGATGTCTCTCACAGGGTTTGAGTTTCTCCTCGTCTGTCTCCATCTCGTCCCCTTTCTCCTGGTGTTTCCTGGGTTTCGGTGGGGGGGGCAGCCCATATGCCACTGCGGGTGCAGACAGTGAGGGGCTGGGACACCCCCTTAGGGTGGGGGGGGCAGGGCTCCCTGGAGATGGGGGCCCTGGGGTGCCCTGCATGCTCCACCCGCCCCATTCCCCGGCTCGTCACTCACGGTCATCGTAGTCCGGTGGCTCGAAGCCCTCCTCGTAGTCCCCTTCGGTCACCGGGATGGGTGGGGGGGGTGGCTGTGGGGGTGGTACCTCTGGCTTTGCTGGGGAGGGCGAAAGGGGCCCTGCTGGGGACGGGGGAAGGGAATTGGGGTACCCTGTGTCCCTGTGTGGTTCCCACACCTCTGCTGCACCCCGAAGGGTTCCCCATGGGGCCAGCGTACCCCTATGGTACCCCTGCATCCCTATGGGCTCCCCATGCCTCTACTGTGCCCCTGTGGGGACCACCATGTCCCTGCAGGGTCCCCTGTGTCCCCACAGGGTCAGCATGGTCCTACAGGATTCCCTATGCCCCTACAAGATCCTTGTGCCCCTCATGTCCCCACAGGATTCCTCTATGTCCCCACAGGGGATCCCCATGGCACCCCTAATGCAATTCCCATGTCCATCCCAGCTCCAGGCTGCCCCAAAATGATGCTCCTCTGGGTCCCTACGGCTGGGGACTGCCCCCCACCCCAAGTGGTGCCACCTCCCCCTTGTCCCACTGTCCCCCCACTTACAGGGGTCCTCAGGCCGGGGCCAGACTCTCTCAGGTTTTTTCCTGCTGGGGGGCTTGCGGGGTTTCTGCTGCCGGCGGATGTACTCGACTGGGGACAGAAACAGGGGGTGGCACTGATTTTGAGGGGTGCAAGGAGGGAGAGCAAGGGGGAGACACCCCCTCCATCCCTCCCTGGAGGCCAGGGGACCCCAGCACCTCCCCATCCCACCATGCCCCAGCACCGTACAGTCCTCGTAGTCCTCCCGCTCCAGCTGCTCGTTGTAGTCCAGTGTCGGTGGCTCCATCTCCTCAGGGACATCTGTGGGGAGGGGGCACGTGGGGAAAAGGACACAGGGGTGGCCCTGGGGTGCAGGGAGCGGGGAGGTGGCGTTTGGGATTAGAGAGGAGGCACCAGGGTGCAATGAGGTGGCTCTGGGACTCAGGGAGGTGGCCCAAAGGTGCAGGGAGATGGCCCTGGGCTGCAGGGATGTGGCCCCGGGGACAGGGCACTCACCAGGCTCAGGTTCGGGGCGCCAATCCTCCCCCCAGGGCTCGCTCAGTGGCTCCTCCAGCTCTTCTGGGGACAGGGACACAGAATGAGGGGCTGGGGTGCCCTGCAGCCCCCCCAGGTTGGTCCCCCCGCCAGCCCCACACCGAAAGAAAATCCCATTGAGGAGACCTATCATATTCCCCCCCAGCAGGGACAGAGGGGGTCACCCTGGTGGGGACCCCTACAGAGGACAAAGCCCAGCCAGCTGTGGGGTGCCACCAGGGAGCCGAGCGGGACATGGGGTGACACCCTGGTGTCCAAGACCCCCACCCTGGCTGTTGGTGAGCCGGGATCCCCAAGACTCACCTCGGCCACCTCCATCCTCTTCTTCCTCGTAGGGCAAAGGCTGCTCTGGGGACAGGGGCGTCCCCACATTGTCCTCACCCCATGAGGGCTGTGGGGCAGCAGAGGGCTCTGGGTGGCTAGTTGGTGGTTCTGGTGGCTTCTTGCTGGAAGGTGTTTTGGTGGCCTTGGGTGCCTTCTCTTTGGGCTTTTTGGAGCCTTTTGGGAGTTTTTCGGAGCCTTTTGGGGGCTTTTCCTTGGGCTTCTTGGGGGGCTTGTCCTTGCCCCTGTCCCTGTCTTTCTTAGAGCCCCGGGGTCTCTCTTTGGGCTTCTTGGTGGGTTTGGGAGGCTTTTCCTTCTTCCCCTTCTTGGGTTTCTTGGGCTCCGTCAGCTGTCCCGGGGAACCTAGGGAAGGATGGGGGGGGGGG
>NW_015091141.1:2105450-2130404 GCF_001431845.1 Calidris pugnax
ACCGGCACTACATCGGCACTGCAACTGCACCGGCACTGCACCGGCACTGCAACTGCACCGGCACTACATCGGCACTGCAACTGCACCGGCACCGGCAGTACATCGGCACTGCAACTGCACCGACACTGCAACTGCACTGGCAGTACATCGGCACTGCAACTGCACCGACACTGCACCGGCACTGCAACTGCACCGGCAATACATCGGCACTGCAACTGCACCGGCACCAGCAATACATCGGCACCGGCACTGGCACTGGCACTGCAACTGCACCGGCACTGTAACGGCACCGGCACCGCAACTGCACCAGCACTGCAACTGCACTGGCACCAGCACTGCACCGGCACTGCAACTGCACTGCAACTGGCACTGCACCAGCACTGACACTGCACCATCACTGCGCCGGCACTGGCTCTACAATTGTGCACTGGTTGGCTGGGAACCACCACAGCCGCTGCACTGGCTCCGGCACCGTGTGCGCGGCACCAGCACTGCACAGGCACCACGCGGGCAGTGGCACCGTGCCAGGGCACTGGCTGGAACAGGCACTGGCTCTGCAGCCCCTTGCACACACAGGGGCACGGAGACGCTGCGACTGCACACCAGCACTGCAGCCCGGCATGGGCACCACGTGTGTAGACACACACACTACCCTGGCACTGCAGCCTTGCACAGTCACACAGTGCATGCTGACACCTCTGCCCGGCACACGCAGCACTGCACACACACTGCACACATGACACTACACGCAGAGCACAGGGGAACCCTGCCATCGCACAGAGCAGCACACTGACATGCTGCACACGTGAGGCCCTGCACACACATGGGAGACAACAGCCCACAGGTTCCCTGCACATGGGGCACACTGAACACGCTGCACATAAGGCGGTTCTACACACATGGCCCGTGCACCGCACGTGGGACTCAGCGCACACACACTGCACACGCAGTGCACACGCAGTACACACACAGTGGACATGCATGACCCCCATGCATGGACAGGGGGTCAGGATGGGGTGTGCGGCCCCTCTGCCCCCCCCAGCTGCCACCCTAAGCACCTGGGGGGCACGGTGGGTGCCCCCTGGCCCCGCAGGCTCCCCAGGCCCACGTGGCTGGCTCAGGCCGCCCGCACTCGTCACATGCGTGCCCCCCCCCAGCCGTGAGTCACTTCCCAGCAATGCTGCGGATGGGGCCTGCGGGGAGCAGGGGGGGAGGCCCCTACCATGTGCCGCCCAGTGCTTCCCAGTGAGCCTCGCTGCAGCCCCCCCACACCATGCAGCCCACAGCAGGGCCCCTCCCTCCCAGTGCAGATCCCAGTACAGCCTCCCTCACCCCTTACGGCTCCCCCAGTACAATGGTCTCCCAGTGCAGCCTCCCCCCAGTCCTCCCTACCCAGTACAGCCTTCCCTTCCCAGTACAGCATTCCAGTACAAGCCCATCCCAGTGCAGCTGGGAGTGTACAGTACAGTGCTGCTGTCCCCCAGCCCCTCCCAGTACAATCCCCCCCACCCAGTATAGCCCTCCCATTACAGGTCCCAGTACAGTCTCTCCCACAGTACAGCCTCCCCCCAGTATAGCCACCCCATATTTCCAGTACAGCCTCCCCCGGTTCCAGGGCAGGAGGTCCCAGGGCTCGGTGTCCCCCCATCCCTGGTGTGAGAGACCCCACTCGAGGCCATGAGCCCTCCCCAGTATCCCCACAACCCCTCCCAGCGGGGCCCACGCATGGCCAGGCCCCCCCCGTCCCCCAGTCCCCACCCTTTCCTGCCGCCTGAGTCACCGCCACCACCTTCCGGGTGTTGGGGCGTCTGCGGGGGCTGGCTGGCTGTCCCCCGGAGCGTCTGTCTGTCCATCAGGGCGTGCCCCCCCGTCCCCCAGTCCCCACCCTTTCCTGCCGCCTGAGTCACCGCCACCACCTTCCGGGTGTTGGGGCGTCTGCGGGGGCTGGCTGGCTGTCCCCCGGAGCGTCTGTCTGTCCATCAGGGCGTGTGTCTCTCAGTCCATCCGGCTGTCCTTCGGGGTGTCCATCTGTCCATCCAGGTGTCTGTGTGTCTCTCGAGGTGTCCTTCAGGGTGTCTACCTGTCTGTCGCAGGGTGAGTGCCTCTGGGGGTGTCTGTCAGTCTGTCCCAGTGGCTTCCCACCCACTGGGCTGTCTGTCCTTCCAGGTGTGCACCTATCCATGGGGGTGTCCATCTGTCTTTCCAAGTGTCCAGCTGTACGTCGGGGTACCTCTGGACGTTGGGGTGTTTGTCTGTCTTCCTGGGTGTCTATTTGTTGGTGTGTCCGTCTGTCCATGGGGGTGTCCACCTCTATGTAGGGGCCTCCATGTGCATGTAGGCATGTCTGTCCCTCCTTCTAGATGTCCATCTCTCCATTGGGGTGTTCATCTACCCGTCAGGGTGTCTGTTGGGGCACCCATCTCCCTGTTGGGGTGTCCTTGACCTCCCAGATCTCTGTCCCTTTTGCTGTCTGTGTCAAGGTGTCCCTCCATCTGCAGGTCCAGCCGTCTCCCACCCCACTGGCCATCACCTCCCTGATGCCATGTACACCGCGCTCCCCAAAAGGTACCAACCCCCTCCCCACCCATCTCCCACCCCACCTTGCCCCCCCGCTCATGTTGCCTCTCACCCCACAGTGGTTCCCCCTTCAGCCCTGCTGCCACCCTCCCGGGGCTGCACATCTGGCGAGTGGAGAAGCTGAAGCCAGTGGAGGTCCCCAAGTCAATGTGGGGTGTCTTCTTCTCGGCCTACCTGGTGCTGCACAACGGGCCGGAGGAGCAAGCCCACCTCCACCTCTGGATAGGTGAGCCCTGGGGTGGTGGTGGGGGGGCAGTGGTGGGACTGGAGGGGCTCAGCGCTGGCTGTCGCTGCAGGCCGGGATTCCTCGCGGGATGAGCAGGGTGCCTGCGCCCTCCTTTCCACCCAGCTGAATGCGCTGCTGGGTGACCACCCCGTGACACACCGTGAGGTACAGGGCAACGAGTCCGACATCTTCATGGAGTACTTCCCCCACGGTGTCACCTACCAGGTACGGGGGCTGGGCACCCCTGAAGGGTGCTTGGGGGGCTCCTGGGTGCTCAGAATCCCCTCTGAGCACTCAACATCCCAACCGGGCTCTCAGCACCCCAGATGGGTGAGCATCCCCACGGCATGCTCAGCACCACCACTATGCTCTCGGCACCCTCACCAGCCTGCATATTCCCCACTGAGTGTGTGGGACCCCCTCCAGGTGCTGGGTTTCAGGTGCTCAGCCTCCCTGGTGGGTTCTCACCATCACCTCTGGGTTCTCAGCATCTCTGGTGCTGGTCATCCCCCTTGGGTGCTGGTCATCCCACCAAACGCTCAGCACCCCAGTTGGGTGCTCATCATCACCTCTGGGCGCTGGTCATCCCTGTTGGGTGCTGGGCACCCCCACAGGGTGTTCAGCAACCCCCTTGCTGGCAGGAGGGCGGTGTGGACTCGGCGTTCAAGTCCACCAACACCGGTGCCAGCCCCACGTACAAGCTCTACCAGGTGAAGGGCAAGAAGAACATCCGGGCGAGTGAGCGGGACCTGAGCTGGGCCAGCTTCAACACCGGTGACTGCTTCATCCTTGACCTGGGCAAGGTGGGCAGGGGCTGCTGGGTGGCCCTGTCACCACTGTCCCTCTCCCTGTCCCCCCACAGCCTTCTCGCCTGGTGCAGGGGGAAGCGCAATGAGTTCTTCTGTGTGTCCATCAGCTCATTGGGGTGTTCCTTTTCATTGGGGCATCTGTCCATCCATAGGGCTGGCTATTTGGTCTTCTGGGTGTCCATCTGTTGGGGTGTTCATCTGTCTGTCAAAGTGTGCGTCCATCCATAGGAGTGTCTGCCTGGTTTTCTGGGTGTCTCATCTGCTGGGATGTCTGTCTGGTACTCTGAGTACCAGTCTGTTGGGTTGTTCATCTGTCTTTCCAGGTGGCCATCTGTCCAATGGGCCATCTGTCTATACATAGGGGTGTCTGTCTGTCCTTGAAGATGTCTGTCTCTTGGAATGCCCATCAATCAGTTGGGGTGTCCCACTATCCATAGGTGTGTTTGATTGTTGGAGTATCAGGCTGTCCATCCATTTGTCCATCTGGGTGTCTGTCTGTCTGTTGGGGCATCCACCTGTCGGGGTGTCCATTTGTCCATCAGGGCATCTCTGTGGGCCAGCTTCAACCTTAGTGACTGCTTCATCCTCAACCTGGGTGCTGTGGGTTGGAGGCTACCATGGTAGCCTGGGGGGAGGTGAGATGATTCCATCACCATTGTCCCTCTCCCTGTCCCCAGACCCTCTTTGTCTGGTGTGGGGCCAAGTGCAACATGCTGGAGCGCAGCCGGGCGCAGGAGCTGGCCGCAGCCATCAGGGACGGTGAGCGGGGTGGCAAGGCTCGCCTGGAGATCGTGGTGGACAGCGAGGAGCCACCTGAGATGCTCAAAGTATGATGGAACCCCAACATCCCTGCTGGGAGGAGAGGGGGACCCAAGTGTCCCTGGGGGGGGTGGCTCTGTGATACCCCCTGTCTCTTTACCTGGCAGGTGCTGGGCCCCAAGCCCACCCTGCAGGAGGGCAGCCCCGAGGAGGATGTTGTGGCCGATCAGAGAAACGCAAGGGCAGCCATCCTCTACAAGGCAAGGTCATCTTAGGACACCATAGTGGCCCCAGGGATGGGCATAGCTCAGTGTCCCCAGGGTGGTCTCAGGGATGGGCATGGCGAAGGGACACCATGGTGGCCCTGGGGCTGGGCATGGCTGGGGGATGCTGTGGTAGCCCCACAGGGGATCTGGGCGTTGCTGGGGACACTGTGGTGGCCCTAGGAAAACCGCAAGGAGTTGTGCATGGCTGGGGACACCATGGTGGCCCCAGGGGTTATATGGATCTGGGCACAGCCAGGGGACACAATGGTGGCCCTGGGGCAGGGCAGGGATGGGGGGTGCAGCAGTGACTGTGTGGGAGGACACAGGGTTGGACACCACGGTGGCCCCGCAGTAATGGCCTGTCTGTGGGCAGGTGTCAGATGCGACAGGGCACATGGACCTGAGCCAGGTGGCCACCAGCAGCCCCTTCAGCCAGAGCCTGCTCTGCCCTGACGACTGCTTCGTGCTGGACAATGGCGCTGGTGGGAAGGTCTACGTCTGGAAAGGTGCCCAGGGAAGGGGATGGCAGGGAACCTGGGGCCGGGGGCCAGTCCCCATGTGGCTCTGACGTCCCCATCTGCAGGGCGCAAGGCTAACGAGCAGGAGCGCCAGGCAGCCCTGAAAGTGGCCGAGGAGGTCATCACCCGCATGGGCCACTCGCCCCAGACACAGGTGGGTGCAGGTGGCCGGGGTGCCCAGGGGCTGGCACAGGCAATGTCACCCATCCTGGTCCCCATCCCCTTCCTGTGCCTGTCCTGGCAGGTGGAGATCCTGCCCCAGGGCCGCGAGACGACCCTCTTCAAGCAGTTCTTCACCAGCTGGAAGTGAGGGAGCAGGTGCCCACGGGGCCAGGGCCAGGCCCAGGGTGTCACCGGGCTTGTACTGGCTGTGCCAGCCCCCTGCCAACACTTGTGCCCTGCTCCACTGTCCCCGTGACCATGCCATCCCCACGCTGTGACATCCCTGTGCCTGCCCGTCCCCATGCCATCCTCAAGGCCATGCCAACCCCACACCATTCCCATGCCACCCCTCTGCCTTTCTCCACCCCATGCCAATGTCATACCCATCCCTTTGCCATCTCCATTCCCATGCTCATGCCACCCCCAAGCCCACACCATCCCCATTCCTGTGCCATCCCCGAGCCATCGCTATCCCCGTGCCTTTGCCCACCCCATGCCCCTTTCAGTCCCATCCCGTCATCCTCATGTCCATGCCATCCTGAACTCCATCCCCTTGACTGTACCATCCCCATCCCAGTGCCATCCCGTGCCTTTGCCCACCCCATGCCTGTTTCATTCCCATCTCCATGCCATCCCCAAGCCCCTGCCATGCCCACACTGTGCCCACACAACTCTCCTCACCCTCACTGCTGCACCTCTGCTATCTCCATGCCCTCACCACCTTTCTGCTCATGCCCACCCTATGCCATCTCCATGCCCACCCCATCCCATGCCACCCCTGTGCCCCATCATCTCCACGCCCATCCCATGCCCACGCATTCCCCCATCCTGTGCCCAGGCCCTGGTGAATAACAGGATGATGCCAAGTCCTGCCTCTCACTGCTCTGGGTGTGGTGCCAGCCCTGGGGACAGGGGGACGCAGCAGGAGGACACAGGTGGGGCAGGGCTATGGCAGCATGGGGGCCATGGTAGTAGCAGGAAGATGTCCCCACCACCCTGGCGAGATGCCACCCCACATGGCATCCTGCAGGTGTCACAAGTGCACCAGGCCTCTGCCCCACGGGGTGAGGCACACTGCCCTACTATGTCCCCACAGGCTGGCAGCACCCCTGGGCGCTGAGGTGACCAGAGAGCCCTGGTCCTTGTGTGAGCACCCACCTCCAGCACGGCTGGGAGATGCCCCATGGCACTCCCCTGGCTGCCAGCCCTGGGTCTGCAGCATCTCCATGTCCCCGGTGTCTCTAGGACCCCAGTGTCCTCACATCCCCAAGTCCCTCACGTCCCCAAATCCAGTGTCCCTGCATCCCCAAGGACCCCTCATCCTGGTGTCCCTGCAGCCTCCATGTCCACGTACCCCCAAGTGTCCCCACCCCAGGTTATCTCCACAGTCCCCAACATCCCCAGTGTCCCCAAACCCATCCTGCAGCCCCTCTAGACCCCCAGGGCCACCCAGACCCAGGACCCCGGCCCTGCCAGCTCATTTCTGCCAGCTGCTGCCTCCAGCTGTTTTTCTGACTGACCCTCTCTTCCTCATTAGACTCAAATAATCAGCACTGGGGCTAATTATTTATCTAATTATCCCTGCCTTCGCATCCTGCTCTGGAGCATGAACCCGGGCACGATGACCTGTTGTACAAACACATGGTGATTCCCACACGCGGCTCAGCTTCACCTTATTAAAAGCCACCTTGTTAGCGCTCGCAGTCAACTTTAGGAATAGGTGAGCTCTACCTGACCCTGCACCAAAACACCACCATTTCACCCCAATTCCTGCCCAGGACCACATGGTCAGATCCTGCTGCATCCATCACCAAAGAAAAGCCCTTTTATTGTCACTGGGAGGGACAGGGACGGCAGTGGGGGAGTGTGGGGTGGGGAAGGAGCCCACGGGAGCCCGGGGCATGGGACCCCCAGCACCTCCAAACCCTGGCACCTCCTAATCCTAAAGCAACGCTGAGGGGAGAAACTCAACAAGGGGATAAAGGTGGGAGCTGGGCTGGGCTCTTCCTTGTTCACAGTGAATTTAGGGGGATGGGGCGGTGGGGAGGGGAGGGACCCCACGCTCACAGCTTTTGCTAAAAAATAAACCACCCACTTTGGCCTCACCAGATCTCCTCCCAAGGAGCTGGCTCTTGCATGACTTCAGTGTCCCAAGTTCAGCCTGGGGAGAGGGGAGGGCAGAGAAAACCCCTCTGTTGGGGACAGCAGGGAGGAACACGCGGGTGGTGGCAGCCCTGGCGGGGAGCTCTGGGGGTGGCAAAGCCAGGTTTCCGCTCTCCTGATCATGTCAGACCCCACGAGAGGCTCAAATCACCCCAGTGAGCTTCGTCAGCGAGCCAAAATGGGGAAAGCGGTTCCTCCATCACGGCCACGGGGTGGGAGGGAGCGTGGAGGCAGTGGGGGGAAGAGGCAACTTGTTCCCTGAAAATGCCCCGTAAGGGATTTGTCATCCCCTCCTTCAGCCCTGAAAAAGAATTCACACCCCAAAGCAGAGGGAGGAGGAGGGGGGGGACATGGGATGACCCCTCATCCTGACCAAGGGCCAGCTCTGGGGGATGGGTGAGGATGGAGGAGAGCAGCGCCGGGGTCAGCCCTGCCACCGAGGGAGCGGGGCAATGGCACTTCTCTTGGAAACAAACAAAAAAAAACAACAAAAAAAAACCCAACCAAACAAAAAAAGAAAAATAGAAGAAATAAAAGAAATAAAAGCCACGTATCATTTGGAAGAAGAATCAGGCAGGAGCCAAGTGGTCCCAGGGGACAGGGCGGCTCTGGTCCCTGCCAGCCCCCTCACTCTATCAGTTCCACATAATTAGCAGGGAACATGCCAAAATGGCCATCGGGACCATAGCCACGCCACCAGCCCTCATCGATCATCTCGATGTTGGTGATGATGTTCTCTGGGTCGAATGAGATCTCGGTGTCATCAGCTGGAACGAGACAGAACGAGACAGGGAGTTGAAACTAGTCAATTATAAGATGTGAATATCTGGGTAAAACAGGCTCCGAGGAAGGGGGTGAGAAACCACAGAATCAGACTGGTTCAGGTTGGAAGGGACCTTAAAGCCCCCCCCAAATGCCATCCCCGGCCCTGGACAGGGACACCTCCCACCACACCAGGTTGCTCCAAGCCCCCTCCAACCTGCCCTTGAACCCCTCCAGGGATGGGGCAGCCACAGCTTCTCGGGGCAACCTGGGCCAGGCTCTCACCACCCTCACACCAAACAAGTTCTTCCCCACATCTCAGCTCCATCTCCCCTCTTTCAGTGTCAAACCCTTCCCCCTCCTCCTATGGCTCCCCTCTCTGATCAAGAGTCCCTCCCCAGCTTTCCTGGAGCCCCTTTAGGGACTGGAAAGGCCTCTATGGTCTCCCTGGAGCCCTCTCTTCTCCAGGCTGAACCCCCCAACTCTCTCAGCCCTCCCCACAGCAGAGGGGCTCCAGCCCTCCCAGCATCTCCGTGGCTTCCTCTGGCCCCGCTCCAACAGCTCCATGTCCTTCTGCTGTTGGTGGCCCCAGAGCTGGAGGCAGCACTGGGGGGTGTCTCCCCAGAGCGGAGCAGAGGGACAGAACCCCCCCTCGCCCTGCTGCCCACGCTGCTGGGGATGCAGCCCAGGGTGGAGCTTCTCACCCACCAACATCCCCAAGCCCTTCTCAGGGCTGCTCTCCTTCATCCCCAGCCCCTACTGGTAATGGGGGTCACCCCCACCCAGTAGCAGGACCCTGCACAGGGAGGTGAGCGAGAAACATGTCAGGGAAAAATAAAGAGAAGCCATCATCTTCCTCTGCTTGCTTTTCCAGCCCCAATTTGGGTGGAAAACATGCTGTCTAGCACTCTGCCATGGGATCGCCTGGTGCGATGGGCAATGTCCCCGGTCCAGCTCTCTGGGAACGGACAGGGCTCAGCAAATGCCCCCGTCCCGGTCGCTCTGCTGGGCTCACCAGCCTGGTAGTCGTAGAGTGCCCGTGCACACAGCCCCTTCCCCGCCAGGTCCGGCGCCTGCTGGTACTCCACCGGGTACCCGTATTTGGCATCGTCGACTTGGTCCTTCAGGAAAGAGAGAGGCAGAGGAGGAGTTACCGGCGCGAAGGACGCCCAGCAGGCAGCTGAGGCTTCGTTAGCGCCGTGAGGATGCCATGGTCAGGGCTGGACTGGCATGAAAACGAACGAGAGATCACAGAATCACAGAATATTCAAGGTTGGAAGGGACCTTTGAGATCATCGAGTCCAACCACAAGAGAGATGCTCTCTTTTAATTTCCCTCCCCAGAAGGAGAGAGAAAATCAAAGCAAGACTTACAAGTTGTAAAGAAACTAAACTACCTTTAAGGACATGTTAATAATAAAATAATAAAAAGAAAATACAATAATATTCATAAGAAAATAGTGAAATACATACAAAATGGGCTGGACTGGCCACTAAAACAAAGGATAGATGCTCCCTTTTAACTTCCCACCCCAGAAGGAAGGAGATAAAATTAAGGAGAGACTTATGAGTTGTAAAGAAACTGCACTAATGAAAAGTGAATAATGTAATGAAATATTAATCATAAAATAATAATAAGATAGTAAGAAAATAATTAAATAGCTACACTATATTGTCTGTGCTCAAGGGTCTGCCCCCCCAGCACACTCCACTTCTTGCACCCCCGCTCAGTTTCCTGGCTGCCCCCCAGGAACGGCAGGAGGAAACACTGGGATCAGACCAGTCCCCCTGAGCCTCAGCAAAACATGAGTTTCCCCCCAGAATAAAAATGTGGGTTCTGGGGGCTCCAGGTGTCTCTGGCAGGACACAAAGGAGCGGAGGGTGCGATCCAGAGGGGTGCAGTGGGGATCCAGAGGGGAGGCTCCCACACTGACACGCGTTCGGCCGTGCCTCCGGCAGTCAGAACGGCCAGGAACGCCGAGACCGGCGGCAGGGAACCCATCCAGCAGCTGACCCCCGGGATCTCCATGGGTCAGCACCCCCCACGTTTAAACCTGTTGAATCTGAATGAGCTCCAGCTCCAGTTTTCCAAGCATTTCTCTCTCGCCACTACCCCGAGCCCTGAGCTGGAGTTTTGTACTCTTCTGCCATGCAGAATGGCTGGGGCGAGCGCTCAGCCCATCTCCCGCTCCATTTCAACCAGCTGGGCATTGCCAGACAGATTTGGGAATGAGAAAATGAGGTATGTTTGAAATGCTTATGGTTTTAGGGCCTGGGGGGGACATGACAAGATGGACGAATAGAGGAGAGGAAACCAAACAGCCACCTCATCTCCAAGGGAAACACAACCCCACTATTAGACACTGGAGAATCTGATGGAGCCTGCCAAAAATAGCTGGGCTTTGTCAGCTCTGCTGGTTTGGGACATGCAAAAAGCACAAGGAGGAGGAGGAATCACTTTGGCAAAGAGGCTGACAAGACGGATGGGAGCAGGGACAGCATGGATGTCCCATGGCACAGGACTGGGGACCAGTGCTCAGCGCCAGCATCTCCTGCATCCCCTCACGTGCAGATGCAGGGAAGGGAGGCAGCAGCATCCGCTCACTCCATGGATGCAGGGAAGGGAGGCAGCAGCATCCCCTTGCCATGCAGGCATCGCCCAAGTGTGTGTGAGCTCCAGGGTTTCTCACTTTCCCACTGACCTCAGCCTGGGCAGACAGGCTCCGAGCACCAGAGAGACCCAAAGAGAAGAGACACTGGTTCCAGACTTGTCCCAACAGATGAGCCAAAGCCCTGCTCTCTCTCATGAGGGTCCTGGCTGGCTCTCGGGTGCCCTATTCCCTCCAGGGTTCCTCCATCCTCCCCACACACCTACCTGAGGGGGTTCTTCATAGATGGCTGAGGCGTCCGGCGGCTCCTCGTACAGATTTGCCTCATCCGCGTGGGAAGCTGGGACACTTGAATTGTACCCAGAGTCTTGTCCTGCAAAAGAACACCGTGATATCCATCACCAAAACCTCCCCTGTCCCTTTGCTTGCCCAACTCCTGCTTCAAGCTGAAGTGCCACCAAGGCTCTGGTATGAGCTGGACATCTCCTAGGTCTCCTGTCCTGCAGAGAGCTTGGGTCCAGCAAGCAGGAACCCAGGCGTGGGGCGAGCAGGTGCTTAGGGAATAACAAAAAGGCTGAGGGAGACATCCAGGATCTCCCATGGGGAAAGGAATAAGCTTCTTCAAGATGAACCATTCCCAAGCTGCTGCTCATGGTGAGGACCTGACAGGGAAGGGCTGGAGCAGAGATCCTGGCCAAGAGCAGCATCTAGTGGTGATACAGCCTGGGGACTGCCGCAGCTCGGCCCCGCGGCTGGGGTGGGCAGCAGAAAAAGAATAACCATGGTTTTGCTCCACCAAAGAAAATCTGTTTCTGGCTGAACCCTCCAAGGGTTTGATTTGTAACCAGGTCCATTTTGATTTTTTTTGGGAAAGGCAGCTTGGAGATAGTTTCCCAGCTCTCACCTTCCTGAAGCCAAGCTGTGGAGCAGCCTCAGGACAGGGCAGTGAGGAGCCCAGCCAGCTGGGGACAAGTCAGCTGGGACATGAAACCACTCAGCCCTTCCAGGACAGGGCAACACCTCCATGCCACCACCAGGGAGACCCTCCAGAGAGCCAGACCTCCTGCAGCCTTGCTCTTCCCACCCAAACCACCTGGAAGGGGACAGAGCATCTCCCCAGATCCAGAAGTTCTTTGGAGCTTCCTCTCCCTGCCTTTCCACCCCAGCCCTTGCAGCCCAGCATCGAGGACATGCAGAGATTCTCTGGTCTTTACTGGGGTGCTGAAAACTCAGCCCTGTGAGAACTGGATGCTGTCCCCACGCTCAGAGGGACAGCACTGCCTGAGGGTGGGGAGCCTTTTTCTGGGTCTCAAAGGCATTTTCGAAAGGTCTGAGATGGAGATAGGCTCTGGGAGCTGAATTTCAGCTCAACAGCCAGATGTCCTCCTGAACCTCCTGCTAAGGCTCAGGAGGAAACAAGGGAGCTTTGCAGCAGGCAGCGTCAGCTCTCCCCCTGCCCCAGCTTCCCCCTGCCCTCCCCTGTGGCTGGAGACAGACCCCGTGCCCCACACCACCACCTGGAACACCACCCCAGGCCTTGACATCGAGTTTTACAGTGACACAACACCCCAGGGAGAACTGGCTCGGACAACGGGACTCATTTCCAAAACAGCCTCATTGACACCTGGGCCAAAGAGCCCAGAGTCTGTCACACCCCCCACCATGCACCCGCCTCTGGGAAGAGGTACAATGGACTGTTAAAAACTGCACCGAGAGCATCGGGCAGTGGGACTTTAAAACACTGGGACACACATTTAGCAAAGGCTACCTGGCTAGTTAACACCAGGGGATCTATCAATCAAGATGGCCCTGCCCAACCAAACCTTGGTCCAGGGGAAGGGGAGAAAGCCCCTGTAGTGCACAAGAAGAGGACCCTCTGGATTATTCCTGCCTCAGGCAAAGGCAAACCCGTTCCTGGGATCGCTTTTGCTCAAGGACCTGGGGGCACTCGGTGGGTGACACAAGAGGATGGGGAATTCCAATGTGTGCCTCAGGGCATTTGATTTTGGGTGAGAACAGCCAATGAATCAAACTGTATGATGTCAATTGCTAATTTCATAGCATCACAGAACGGTTAGAGTTGGAAGAGACATTAAAGCCCCCCCAGTGCCACCCCCTGCCCTGGGCAGGGACACCTCCCACCACACCAGGTTGCTCCAAGCCCCTTCCAACCTGCCCTTGAACCCCTCCAGGGATGGGGCAGCCACAGCTTCTCGGGGCAACCTGGGCCAGGCTCTCACCACCCTCACACCAAACAAGTTCTTCCCCACATCTCAGCTCCATCTCCTCTCTTTCCAGGTCAAACCCTTTCCCCTCCTCCTAGAGTTCCCCTCTCTAATCAAGAGTCCCTCCCCAGCTTTCCTGGAGCCCCTTTAGGGACTGGAAGGGGCTTGAAGGTCTCCCCAGAGCCATCTATAGTGGTATAATTTACCACTAGATGTCATCACTACTATGACTGCTGTAAGTTATATCAATATTACTACAGTAAGAATGGCCCAAATTACTGAAGAATGATGGAACTGGGTGAAGCGCCACAGTGACGGAACCAAACTGGCTTCATCAAGGGGGTTTCTGGCTGAAAGATCTGCTCTTGGTTTGCCAATGCAGGGGAAAACACAACAGACACTCAGAGCCTGACCTCAAAATGCCAAATTTTGGGGGTCCTCTTTGGAAAAGTGAGGTGAAAAGCTCTAGTTAGGGGAGGAAGCAAAGCCACGCACCTGCAGCGGGTACCGGAGAGGCTGGAGGTATCCCCCAAGCATTGGAGGGGGTGAAGGATGCTGGGGGAGCCTCCCGGGCAGGAGAGATGGGGGAGGCAGGACTGGGCACAGAGTTGACCTCCTTCTGCAGGAAAGGGCTGCGAAGTTTGCCTGGAAAAGGGCAGAAGAGGGTTGTGATCAGCAGCACAGGGTGCTCTTGGAGGCCTGTAGCTATGGGTGTTCCCCAGGGGTCAGTACTGGGTCCGGTCTTATTCAACATTCATCAACGACCTGGATGAGAAGACAGAGTGTACCCTCAGCAGTTTGTATGGTGACACAAAGCTGACACCCCAGAGGCTGTGCTGCCATCCAGTGAGAGCTGGACAGGCTGGAGAGTTGGGCAGAGAGGAACCTGATGAAATTCAACAAGGGCAAGTGTAGGGTGCTGCACCTGGGGGGGAATAACCCCCTGCACCAGGACAGAGCTGACAGACAGCTCTCAGCTCTGCAGAGAGAGATCTGGGAGTCCTCGTGGACAAGTTGCCCGTGAGCCAGCAATGGGCCCTGGTGGCCAAGAAGGCCAATGGTCTCCTGGGGAGCATCAAGAAGACCATGGCCAGGAGGTCGAGGGAGATCACCCTCCCCCTCTGCTCTGCCCTGGGGACACCACAGCTGGAGCACTGGGACCAGTTCTGGGCCCCCCAGTTCCAAAGACAGGGAACTGCTGGAGAGGGGACAGCGGAGGCTACGAAAATGCTGAGGGACTGGAGCATCTCTCTGCTGAGGAAAGGCTGAGGGACCTGGGGCTGTTCAGCTGGAGAAGAGCAGACTGAGAGGGAATCTCATCAATGCTGAGCAAGGCTAAAGGGCAGGGGGCAAGAGGATGAGGCCAGACTCTTCTCAGTGGTGCCCAGGGACAGGACAAGGGACAACAGGCACAAACTGGACATGGCACATTCCATCTCAACATCAGGAAGAACTTTCCTGTGAGGGTGGCAGAGCCCTGGAAGAGGCTGCCCAGAGAGTGTGTGGGTCTCCTTCTCTGGAGATATTCAAACCCACATGGATGTGTCCCGGTGTCCAACCTGCTCTGGGTGACCCTGCTCTGGCAGGGGGTTGGACTGAGTGATCTCCAGAGGTCCCTTCCAACCCCATATCATTCTGTGATTCTGTGACAAGGAGTCAAAGGTGCTGCAGGAGCCAGGCAGGCATGGAGGCTCCCAGCTCCGTGGCCACAGCCCCAGGACTCCCTGGAGCCAGTCACTGAAGGGTGTTGTCAGATGCTTTTTGCCACAGCAGCCCACTGCTGGGTTACCCTCCTAAGCAGGATTTTCAAGCTGTAATCCCAGTTGGGGAAAACAAGTTTGTCTACTGGTTACAGCAGTAGCTGCAGCCAAGGGAAGAAAAAAAAAAAAAGACATAATTTTGGGGAGGAAGACCAGCTGGAGGACACCACCACCTCTCTGGGCTCTCCATGGTGATTTTTGGAGCACCCTGGATTTCACCAACGTTAGGAGCGGCAACTGGGAGGGGCTGGATTCAGACTGGTTGCTGCCAGCCTTCACTTCCCTTTGGCAGGAGGTAACTCTTGCTGTTATCTGCCCCATCTCTGCCTCCCAATGCAAACAAAAGCAGAGCAGGGGAGTTACCAGACAAGCCCTACCCCAGCCCGGTGGTGAATAAGCACCAAGACTCACCAGCCTGTGCCCTCAGCTGCAGGTTTCATCCCTGCCAGGGTGCTCGTCTTCCTTTCCTCCACCAAAAAAACACCAAACACTAACACAAACACGGGAAAGCCCAAGGGATTTCTCACCCTCAGAAATCAGCCTCTCCCCCCATGATGTTTAAACACAAAAAAAGATGTTTTCCCAACCGTGGTGTTTCATCCTGTGCCACCCATGGCTTCCCTACCTGAGAAAGCGAATTCACCCTCCTATCGCAAAATAAAAGTGCTTATTCCAAATCAATTCATGCTACTTTCAAGGAGGCTGAGCTGAGGAGACGTCCATGCAGGGACATGCAGTGTTCTCAGTGACTTCCTCAGCTGGTTTCAGCTTCGGTTTTCACAGCTTCCTGGTTTCTATGTGACAGATCAGCTCGGTCTCTCCTAAAGGGACGCACTCTGGCTTGGCTCAGTCAGTGCAAAAACTGGGGTGGAATTTACAGGGTAGATTGTGGCAGTGGCCCCTTTCTCACTCTAATACATTTAATTTTCATTTAAAAAATGAAATCTAAGCTTCACGTGTCAAGTCAAAGTATGGACAACCTCCATCTCAGCTGTTAAAATCGGGCACAGCGAGAGCCCTACCATGAGAAACATCGTGTCACTGGGTGTGATGGGCACTGGGTGTGATGAGAGCCACCCGTGCTCAGCAGGAGCCAGAGCTCAACAGGTAACATGCCCGTCCCAAACATGTCCCCCCCATCGGGAGCACCGGAGACGGTCTCACTCTGCCCGACCTGCTGCCATACCTGGCTGGGAAGCCGTCACCGCATCCGCTGGCACCGACTTCTCCCTCTGCTTGAAGATGTCTCGGGGGTTCACCGCCCTCTGTGCGACCAGCGAGGCTGCCTCCTGCGCAGGAGAAGACCCCACACTGGTCTGGGCACCATGGCCACAGGACAGGTATCAGAGCCCCCACAGCCCCCCCAGCAGAGCGTACCTGGGCTTTCTCCACTGACTCGCTTCTCCTGAAGCCCTTCTGCTGCCTGGCCTCGTACTCCTCAGCTTGTTCCTTCTGCAGCACAAGAGAGGGGCTGCTACAGCCTTGGTGGGCACCAAGCCACCTCCTTCCCCATGCAGACCCTTCCCTCCCCACCAGCCCCTTTCTGTCCCCATGCAGCCCCTTTCTTTCTCCATCCAGCCCCTCTTCTTCCCCATCCAGCCCCTCTCTGTCCCCATCCAGCTCCTGCTTCTGCATCCAGACCCCAGGGCTGGAGAAACAGGGACAAGGAACAGACATGGTGATGCAGTGTGAATAGGGAGCAAACCCCCTGGATCTGGGAGGGAGATGCAGGAGGTTGGCTGGGATAAGGGCTTGGTTTCCTCCAGTGTCCCCAGGGAAGGTTTTAAACTCTGCTTTCACCAGGGGCCGTGGCTGGACTTTCCACCAGCAGCACGCACCCAGCATGAGCAGAGGTGTAAAGCGAGATCCAACAAAATCCAGGATGAAGAAAGAGACCTGGAGGATCAGCCCATGGCCTGTCTCCTGCCAGAGAGGGTCCGTGGGTCTTTCCACATCCCCTGCCTGCTGTGCTCCTCCCCCACTGCCTGGGGTGCTCCTCCATCACCCTCCTGCTTCTGCCCGCAGCCTGGGCTGCACCGCCTGCCCTGTCCTCTGGCCTGGGGGACGCAGGAATAAGCCTGGCCTTGGGGCACGACGCCGGAGCTCACCCACTGCTGCTGCTCCTTGTCCCTGTTCTTGGCCTCCTGCTGCTGCTGGAGTCTCCTGCGGTGACAGAACACAAATCGGGGTAAACGGGGCTGTTCTGGGACCTCAGCCTGCTGCAGCTACACAGGGAAGACCAGAGGAAGGACATTTCACCACACTCCCGGGGCAAGATGAGGAGCCACAGGCCACCTGGGAGCCACACAGGGGACAACAAGGAGCTGCTTCAAATAGTGGGACCAAACTGGGGAAATCTCTTCCTTCAGGGGCCCAGAGAAGAGCTCCCAGCACAGAGGGGCCGGGCAGACTTCCCCATCCGAGCTGAAAACAGGAAAGCAGTGCCCCTGCCGTCAGCAGAAGTGAGCTCCACCACTCCTGGGGGTCAGGCCGGGCTGGGAGGGGAAGGAAATCAGCACAATGCCGGTCCCTGCACATGCTGCTGCCTCTCTGCAGGGCCTGCAGGGCTCACAGGCCTCCACTGGCCAGCCTGGACTACCAGCACCTGATGAATGGTGGCCACACGTTTCAGTGACATGTTTCAGAATCATAGAATCATTCAGGTTGGAAGAGACCCTTGGGATCATCGAGTCCAACCATCTCCCCTACTCTACAAAGTTCTCCCCTACACCATATCCCCCAACACCGCATCTAAACGACTCAAACACATCCAGGGATGGGGACTCAACCACCTCCCTGGGCAGCCTGTTCCAATGCCCGAAAAATTCCTTCCTAATGTTCAGTCTAAACCTACCCTGTTGGAGGTTGAAGCCTGCCAGGGGAGGACTTGGTCCTGGGCAGGATCAGTGGGCAGGGAACCCCACGGGTGATGCCAGACCAGCTTGTTGGAGGTTGGGCCAGGGAAAAGATGCTCTCTGCACCCCAAGAGCCAGAGTGGGGACATCAGCTCGGGAAAGGTGCTGACAAGGGCACACAGCACCACCGAGGGCAAAGCCAAGAGATCCCGGAGAGCAGGACAGGCTCCGGGCATGGCTACGAGTGCTTGGGACTCACCTCTGGGCTTCGATTTCGTTGGATCTCGCTTTGTATCTCTGTTCTCGCCCCGCCGCCTCCTGCAGTTCCCGCTCCCGACGCTCCCTCTCCAGCCGCTGCCGCTCCTCCTCCGCCCTCCTCTTCTCCTCCAGCCGACGGTTTTCTTCATCTTTCTAATGGGAGACGGGCAACAAGTCGTGGGTTTCATTCTGACGGCTTCAAGAACCCCCCGGGTCGCTGTGCCTCCCAGCCAGCATGGTGGCAGCACCCATAACCTGCCCACAGCCAGAAGGCTCGCCCACTATTGCTAAACTGCTATAAAACAACCCGAATGGGAAGGAAATGACCAGGCTTGCAGGGCTGTCCTCAGAAAGGTCAAAAACCAGCTTTCTTACTCAAATGGAGTTTGCCATCCACTGGGAGCCAGGCTGCAGCGCAGCCCTCTTCCCCACACGCACCCTGGCCCAATTAAACTAAGATAAAAGGCATCTTGCTCTTTAAGACTCATTTTCTCCTCTCCTTGGACCCCCGCAGCCAGCTCAGCTCCACACTCTCCAAGGTCTGAAGCCCCAGCTCCAGGCCAGAGAGGGGACAGGCAGACAGCCCGAAATCCCCAGCTCCATCCAAATGCCTTGTCCCACCCGTGCCTGGCTGCTGGGGAGAAGCGGCAGCACCCACCTCAGCTTTAGCCCAGAAATTATCTTTATTGACTCGCTTGATTTCGGACATTGCATTCGTCTTCTGGTAGACAGAGCCCTGGGGGGAGGCAGAAGAATCACCGAATCACAGAATATTCATGGTTGGAAGGGACCTTTGAGATCATTGAGTCCAACCACAAAAACAAACAAACAAACAAAAAACCCAAAACACAGACCCACACCACACCCACCCACAGACAGACAAAACCCAACAATCTTGGGCACTAGAGCATGCCCTGAAGTGCCATGTCTACACGTTTCTGAAATCCCTCCAGGGATGGTGACCCCACCACCTCCCTGGGCAGGCTGTTCCAGTGCCTGAGCACCCTCTCAGCAAAGTCATTCTTCCCAAGATCGAATCTAAACCTCCCCTGCCCCAACTTCAGACCATTTCCTCTGCTCCTGTCGTTATTCCCTTGGGAGAAGAGGCCAACCCCCAACTCTCTACACCCTCCTTTCAGGGAGTTGTAGAGGGCAATGAGGTCCCCCCTCAGCCTCCTCTTCTCCAAACTAAACATGCCCAGTTCCCTCAGCCTCTCCTCGTATGGCTTGTTCTCCAGGCCCCTCCCCAGCTTGGTGCCTCTCCTCTGGACACGCTCCAGCAGCTCAATGTCCTTCTTTTAGTGAGGGGCCCAGAACTGAACACAGCACTCGAGGTGAGGCCTCACCAGTGCCCAGTCCAGAGGCACCATCACTGCCCTGCTCCTGCTGGCCACGCTGGTCCTGACACAGGCCAGGATGCTGTTGGCATGTGTGAGCAGTAGGCACTGAGCAACCACAGTTTTTGCATTCTTCAGCAGGAACATGTCCCCATGGCTTTCTGGCAGCTCCCTCCCACTGCTATGGAACTGGCAGCCTTCTTTGCCTTCCCCTGGCCAAGGACACCCAGTCCCACATGGCCACGGGCCAGCAGGCTGGGTTGAGAGGGTGAAGGGAAGATATTTAGCATCAAGAAGGAAAAACAGACACATTGTGACAGTGTATTACAGCAAACCCAGCACAGTCTGGTGTTCAGCACAGTCTTTGACTTTTTAGAAGTTACTAAAACCTGATCACAGAATGAATCATAGAATCACAGAATGATATGGGGTTGGAAGGGACCTCTGGAGATCACCCAGTCCAACCTCCTGCCAGAGCAGGTCCACCCAGAGCAGGTTGCACAGAAACAAGTCTGGGGGTCGGGGGGGGGGGGGGTGTTAGCAGGGCAGCCTCTTCCAGGGCTCTGCCACCCTCAAAGTCAAAAAGTTCCTCCTCATGTTTAGATGCAACTTCTTATGTACAAGTTTGTGCCCATTACCCCTGTCACTGGGCACCACTGAAAAAAGACCAGCCCCATCCTCCTGACACCCACCCTTGAAGTATTTATAAACATTGATCAGATTCCCCCCTCAGTCTTCCCTTCTCCAGACTAAAAAGACCCAAGTCCCTCAGCCTCTCCTCGTAAGGGAGATGCTCCAGGCCCCTCGTCATCTTTCCAGCCCTCCACTGGACTCTCTCCAGCAGTTCCCTGTCCTTCTGGAACTGGGGAGCCCAGAACTGGTCCCAGTGCTCCAGCTGGAGCCTCCTCAGGGCAGAGCAGAGGGGCAGGATGACCTCCCTCCACCTGCTGGTCCTACTCTTCCTGATGCCCCCCAGGATGCCATTGGCCTTCTTGGCCACCAGGGCCCATTGCTGCCTCATGGGCATCCTGGCCTTGAACTCCTCCAGGGATGGGGCAGCCACAGCTTTTCTGGAAACGTCCAAAGCAGGAGCTTGTGCATCTCTAAAAACCTGAATAGAACTGGGGAGAATCAGTCCTGCTTAAAAAAAAAAAACAAACACGTGGGCCTATGGAGAAAAGAGCTCAGGTTTTCTATCCTCTGCAGGGACACCTCGGCTCTGCCACCACCTCGTGCTCTTGCCCTGATTCACTCTGCAACAAGCCAGAGAGAGAATTGGCCCCTGGGCAAAATCATCGGTGCTTCCTCAGCCACATCAAAGCACAGGGAGCCCCTTCCACTGCAGGTGGAAGACTTTGTCCCTGCCCGACTGTGAGCCCAGAGGGACCAGAAAGCCCCCATGAAGCCAACTCACCACGGGAGCTTGAGGGCCTGAGTCCTGGAACTTGCTGCTCTCTTTGTGGAAGTTGTAGTTGGCCCCAGAGGCCTTGGCAACCTTCTCCATGATGAGTTCAGGCTCCACGTCCTCCTCTGCACGAGCGTTGATGGTGACATGAGCCCCCTGAGCAGGGAGAAAGCCAGCACAGGAACGAGAGGTGACTCTAGAAGCCACCACACCCACCAAGATCCTTTGATAGGTCGTGTCTGAGCTCCCAGAGCTCCCAAAGGAAGAAAAAAAGGCTCGGGTGAGAAAGGGAGGTCACCAGCCACTCTAAGACCACAGAATCACAGAATGATATGGGGTTGGAAGGGACCTCTGGAGATCACTCAGTCCAACCCCCTGCCAGAGCAGGGTCACCCAGAGCAGGTTGGACACCGGGACACATCCACGTGGGTTTGAATATCTCCAGAGAAGGAGACCCACACACTCTCTGGGCAGCCTCTTCCAGGGCTCTGCCACCCTCACAGGAAAGAAGGTTTTCCTCGTGTTGAGATGGAATGTCCCGTGTCCAGTTTGTGCCTGTTGTCCCTTGTCCTGTCCCCGGGCACCACTGAGAAGAGTCTGGCCTCATCCTCTTGCCCCCCGCCCTTTAGCCTTGCTCAGCATTGATGAGATTCCCTCTCAGTCTGCTCTTCTCCAGCTGAACAGCCCCAGGTCTCTCAGCCTTTCCTCAGCAGAGAGATGCTCCTGTCCCTCAGCATTTTCGTAGCCTCCGCTGTCCCCTCTCCAGCAGTTCCCTGTCTTTGGAACTGGGGGGCCCAGAACTGGAGCCAGTGCTCCAGCTGGGGCCTCCCCAGGGCAGAGCAGAGGGGGAGGATGACCTCCCTCCACCTGCTGGCCATGCTCTTCTTAATGCCCCAGCCTCTCCTGACCACCGTCCCACCTCCAAAGATGCCTCTGTGCCACCCGTGATGAGCAGGGTGAGTCACGCAGGTTCCCTTGCCCAGGGCCCACTGATCTGGGGAGGACACAACGAGAAGAGGAGCAGACCTTTAGGAAGTTGGCCACAGTGCTGACGTGGTTGGCGCAGGCTCCTTTCCTCACGTCGTTCACGCCTTCCCCAGTCTGCAAAGAGAAACCATCGTCTGACTCAGCCCAGAGTCTTGCCACAGGTGGGCTTTGGAGCAGCAGCACCTTGGTCTAAGCCCACAAATCATCCACCCTGGCCACAGCCAGGGCTGGGCCAGGGCTCAGTGCATGGAAAAAGAGCCCACTCTGCAGCAAGCACTGCTCAGGGGGACCTGGGTTCCTGTCCAGGGACAACAGCCACACCATGAGGGCTCCAGGCTCCTCAAGCACTTCATTCAGCCCATCTTATCATAGAATCACAGAATGGTTTGGGTTGGAAGGACCTCAAAGCCACCCCCAGTGCCACCCCCTGCCCGGGGCAGGGTCACCTCCCACCACACCAGGATGCTCCAAGCCCCTTCCAACCTGCCCTTGAACCCCTCCAGGGATGGGGCAGCCACAGCTTCTCGGGGCAACCTGGGCCAGGCTCTCACCACCCTCACACCAAACAAGTTCTTCCCCACATCTCAGCTCCATCTCCCCTCTTTCCGTGTCAAACCCTTCCCCCTCCTCCTATGGCTCCTTTCCCTGATCCAGAGTCCCTCCCCAGCTTTCCTGGAGCCCCTTGAGGGACTGGAAGGGGCCCGGAGGTCTCCCTGGAGCCTTCTCTTCTCCAGGTTGACTCCCCCAACTCTCTCAGCCCCCCCTCCCAGCAGAGGGGCTCCAGCCCCCCCAGCATCTCCATGGCCTCCTCTGGCCCCACTCCAACAGCTCCATGTCTCTCTGATGTTGGTGGCCCCAGAGCTGGAGGCAGCACCTGGGGGGGGTCTCACCATGGTACAGCAGAGGGGCAAAAACCTGTCATCTGAGCTGGGTTCAGAGCCGTTTATCGGCGGTGTCACTGCCAGGCAAGTGAGCTACACGACCAAAGAGATGCAACGGGGCAGCGAATCCTCCAGCCTCTATTTGCCTGTGGCAACAGGGTCTGGACCACACAGCCATAGCAGTGGCCACGGCATGCCATCCGTGTCACACCTTGGTGGAGAGACCTCCACACCAGCTGCAGACCGATCAGCCACTACGATTGGAGAGAGATGTGATTGATTTCCACCAGGTCCCCACTCACCCAGTTGATGAGGACATATTTGGGGAGGCCGGAGTTGGGATCTTTCACCCTACAGAAGGCATACATCACCTTCCCACTGTTGAGCTCCTCCACCATCTCTTCCAGGCCACCATCTGCCCCAGGAGAGAAAGGAGAGGGTGTAAGACAGACAGATCACAAACACATGGTGGGATCGGCCCAGTCGGCAACCTGGTGCCTCTGTATTTCCTGGAGGTGATTCCTGTTAGCTCGGGCATTGTTCTACATAGAGAGCATCTCAGATCCTTCCTCACTGCCCCCATCTGTCCTTTACCTGCCCGTCTGTGCTGGAGCTGAACGCCAGCCCCCCCTCCCCCACCAGCCTTCGCTCCTCTTCCTCAGAGCTTCCCCGTGACACGCACAGCTCCACGTGGAGAGAGACCCCGGGTCCCTAACTCGAGTCAAGCGGCAACAGAGAAGAGAGAGGAGATGCCCATGTGCCCCAGACTAATTAAAGGCTTTAACCAGAGCAGGCAGCCACAAACCCCACCCGCGGGTTCCCACACCAGGAACAGTGCTGTCCTGCACCCCAGCATCACTCCTGCTGCACGTGTACATGCCAAAAATGACCAGGAAGGGAGGAATAACGCAAAGAACCATGCGGTCTCACATCAGAAATATTCCAACAGACCACAATTCCTCCTACTTTGGCTTGTTTGACCCCTGAAAAGCAGAAAACAAGCTACCAACTGCTTACCGACTGCTGGCTGCCATGGTACAGCCCAGCCCTGCAGCAGGACCCCAGATCATTTTCTTCTCCGCTATTAAATATTTATGCTTCAGCTTTAAATTTGCGCAGGGTGGCTTCCAAGCCTAAGGCTGCCAGGCTGAAGCCCTGGGGCCTTCAGGCCCCCGGCGTTTGCCAGGTGGGTGTTGAACGTGCCGGGTGTGGAAAGGCAGAGAGGGAAGTGGCGGGACGGGAAGCTTTGCTGAGGGGCTGGGGTTCTGCTGACGGAGCCACACCGTGCCTAATTCGGCATAAAAACCCCATCGAACTTTTAATTTACACACAATAAACCTCGTGGGCTGAACAAAAGGCTGCGCCAGCAAATTGCCCGCAGCACGGACCCTGTGGAGCTGCCCGGAAACGTCGCAACCGCTGGGAGCCGGGAGGAATACCGGCAGGTGAGGAGCGGAGCCGGGGAGGGAACACAGCAGAGATGCAAATCCAGAGAGCGGATAAACCTGCCGGGATGCCTCACTTCCTACCAGCTGGAGCTTCGCCTCAAGAAGCGTTTGTGTGGGAATTGGCAAACGGATTAAAAAAATATTTAAAACAAAAATAAGTCCCACAAAGCAGGGAAGCAAAGAAAGAATGGGGGGGTGGGGTGGGCTTTAGCTGGAATCGTGAGTCTGGAAAAGTGGCTCCACGGTCCCTCCTCTGTCCCCAGACCTGTGCCCTGGCCCTTGTCCCACTGCCACCCCCCTGGGGCACGCAGCCCCCACCACGCTCACCTCCGGAGCCGGCCACTCGCAGGTCATTGCTGTTGCCTTCGTAGGTGAACAGAGCCCTAAAATAAAAGCAAAAGCGGAAGTTTTAGGCAACCCAGGGAGAAACGCAGACCACAAACCTTCCACCCCACTAGCATCTCCCCTCCTGCTCCAACGCCTCTGGACCCCCTGCAGTGCAACCCAAAAACTCCCCCACACCCACCCAGGATGTCCTGGTACCCTCCGTGCACGCAGCTCCATAGGGCCCCTCACCCCACACGCCTCCTGCCCCACATCCCAGACACTTCCTGATCTCTCCTGTACACCCCACATCCACCCAGGCACCCCCTGATCCCCCCCACACATCCCCCAGACACCCGCTGATGCCACATACACCCCACACCCATCCCCCAGACACCCCCTGATCTCTATACATCCCACCCACACACCCCCAGCTTCCCCTACACACTCCACACCTCCGCTCCAGACACCTCCACACTCCTGATCCTTCTCTACACCCCACAGCCCCTCCTAGACACCCCCACACCCTCTCATTGACCTTCCCACCCCATATCCCCATCCAAGTGTCAGCCCAGCTCTGAGTCTTCCCCTATACACCCTATACACCGCCGTCAGACCCCCCCT
>NW_015091141.1:2132902-2136517 GCF_001431845.1 Calidris pugnax
GGTTTTTGGGGTGGCCCCCCCCCCCGCAACACCCCCCCCCCCCCCCAAATCTCCTTTCCTGCCCCATAGTGGGCTTCACTCCCAGCTCTTCCTCCCCATTCAGGGTCACGGCCTGGGGGGGGACAAGCTGGGGGGGACGTGAAGGCAGGAGGATCTCCCCAAAAAATCGGGCATCATCCCCATCCCACCGGCCTCTGGGGGCACTAGGGGGGGGATCCCACCCGTGAGCCCCCATCGTCACCCACCAGCAAAATAACGGGGGAGCCAAGCTTCCTCCTTCTCGGTGACCCCCACCCCTGAGCTAATTCTCAGGGTCCCCCCCCCAGGGCAGTTTGAGGGGCCCCCCACTCCCTGGTGGTTCCAGGGGATCCCCACCCCAGGGCTGTCCTGGGGGGTCCTCATGCCCCACATCTCCGCACCCCGAGACCCCACACACACCCTAACACACCCCCTCCCCACTTCCAGGGTCAGGGTGGGTTTAATGAGCCCCCCTGGAGCCCCCCCAGTTGTCCCCACTGCCAGTGGTGTGCTGGGATTTGTCTCCTTGGGGCTTCACCTTCCCCCCTGTGTCCCCAGCCACCAGGGGAAAGGGACTTTGCGGGGGGGAGTGCAGACATGGGATGGGGGTGGGAGATGGTGAATGGGGTGATCGAGGGTCCCAGGGTGGCTGTAGGTTGTGGGATTCCTCAGGGTCCTTAGGTGCCTGAGGGTCCAGGAGTGGCCAAGGGTCCTAGGGTGGTTTTGAAGGTCCTGCTGTGGTTGAGGGTTCCACGGGGGCTGTAGGTCATAGAACTGCTGAGGGTTCTGGGGTACCTGAGGGTCCCACGGCGGCCAAGGGTCCCAGGATGGCTGAAGGTCCTGGGGTGGTCGAGTGTCCTGGGGCAGTTGCGGCTCCTGCTGTGGCTGAGGGTCCAAGGTGACCAAGGGCTCCACAGTGGCTGAGGGTCCCAGGATGGCTGACTGCCCCACCTTACACCCCCCCAGCTGCAGCCCCTCGCTGGCCAGACTCATCCAACTATTCCACCCGCAGCGTCCCCACAACCTCCTCCCCACTCTCCCCACCCCAGAGACTCATGTTTCCAACACACCATCCCCAGGTCTCCCAACCTCCACTCCCTTCTCCTTCCCCAGCCCCAGGGCGCCCTTGGGACACCGCTGTGGGATCTCAGCAGCTTTTAACACCAGGACGTGCTGGGGCAAAGGCCGGGTGACAGGATCTGACCTCGGGGCACGTGGAAGCTTTGGGGTTTGGGCTGCGCAATGGCAAAACATTGCAGAAGATGGTTTTGAAGGGCTCCCACCTTGCCATCATCTCTTCCATCTCGCAGACTTCCCATCCCACCATCATCTCCCCCGTCTCATGAACCTCCCATCCCACCATCGTCTCCATCTCACAGACTTCCCACCCTGCCATCATCTCCTCTGTCTCATAGACCTCCCATCCCACCTGCTCGGCCAGGATGCTTTCAATTACCGTTTCACGGGGCATGGGGTGGGTCTTGGGAACACCTTGGGCAATGAGTCCTGATGAGGTTTTGCCTCCAGAGCAGAGGTTGCCTTTTGACGCTCTCCTGGGTTTGTGAGACGTGCGAAAAACCTTGGGAAAGACTCCAAACCCCCAGCGCTGCCGCTCCCGTGTTCTCACTTTGAGTCCTGCAAAGCTGGGGGTCACCTGGGTGCTGGGGGACAGTCACTCTCCACATGTCCCATGCCAGGAACCAGCCACCTCCTTGCTCCTTCATGGACTCGTACCCCACATTATTTATCTCCTCGCCAGGAGAATGTTGGGAAAAAATAATGCTTTAAGTGATTATTTATATTTTTTAGTAAACCAGGGCTTGGCAGCCCCCCGGACACATCTGGACCCCACACAGGGGGTCTCTCCCCACTGCTGAACACGGAACAAGGAGCTGCCGGGGAAGGGGCAGATGTGACATCCCTCATTCAGCTAGTGGATGGCAATGTTAATTAAAAGCAGGGTAATAAAACATCTGGAGGAGCGGGAGCTGGGACGGGGCGGGGGGGGGACAGCACGACACCCTGCAGCTGCTCTTGCTGGGCCTTGAGAAACTTGGGCCGGGGGCAGTGGGGTCACCAGTGATTTAGATGTTACAAAAGCCTTTTCATGGAGTATTTCAGGCAAAGCGACTGAAGAACCTTTGTGGAGCGGAGCAAGGGGCCGCCAGCCCAGCGAGGAGGGGTGGGGAGAGGCTGGTGGCCCCCAGGGACCTGACACTTGGGGACTGGTGTCCCACTGTCCCCAGCATCTGGTGAAACGGGGAGGTGGCAAGTCCGGCTGGAGACTGGGATTCAGGGTCAGGCTGTGGGTGATGGGGTGGGACAAAGGCAATCGCATGGAGATGCCGGATGGAGCCCAATTTGGTGCCATCCCGGCCGCCTCTTGGGTGATGGGCAGTGGGATGAGCACCCGCCCCATCCCTGTGTCGCCATCATGGGGGGACAAGCCCACCCTGTGAGGAAGAAGGAGAGGAAAAAGGTTTTCCAATGGGTCTGTCCTGCAGGCTGGCTTGAAGCTAAACGGGCATCATGGTGGCACCCTGCTCCTGGTGTGGGGTGGGACAGGGAGCCCTCTCTGACCATCCCATTGATGTGGGCAACAGGGACACTCTGGTGGGATGGGGACACCTGAGCAGATTGGGGACGCTCAGTTATGGTGGGACACGTGGGTAGGATGGGGCCACCTCAGTGGGATGATGGCCACCCTGGAGGGACAGGACCACCCTGGATGGGATGGGGGTTCTCCTGGTACATGGAGGCACCCAAATGTGACAGGGGCACACCAGCAGGACGGGGACACCCTGGTAGGATGGGGGTGCCTTGGGGGGGACAGGGGCACCCAGATAGGATGGAGGCACCTGAACAGGATGGGGCAGGGTAGGGACAACCTAGGCAGGATGGGGGGACCCAGATGGGATGGAGGGACGCTGGATGGAATGAGGAGACAATGGACAAGGATGGGGGAACTAGGGTGGGAACTAGATGGGATGGGGTACCCTGGACAGGATGGGGAGATATCAGGCAGGATTGAGGGACCCTGGATGGGGTGGGGGGATGTGAATGGGGGGACTTGGACAGGATGGAGTGACCCTGGACAGAATGGGAGGGGGGGGAATCTGGACAGGATGAGGGGTGACTGGATGGTATGGAAGGACCTGGATGGGATGGGGGGAGCCTGGATGGGATGGGGGACCCAGATGGGCTGGAGAGACAGTGGACAGGGTGAGGGAACCTGGGTGGGATGAGAGGACCATGGCCAAGAACGGGGGGACCCAGATTGTCTGGGGGCACCCTGGACGGGCTGGTGGGACTGGGACAGGAGTGAGGGGACCCTGGCGGTGGTGGAGGGACCCAGATGGAACGGGGGGTCCCTGGCCGGGACGGTGGGACTGGGAGAGGACGGGGGGGCCCTGGGTGGGACGGAGGGACCCCAGAGGTGTCGGGGAGCCCCCGGACGTGGCGGGGACGCGGCGCGGCCCCGCAGGCAGCGGGTGCGGTGCGGTGCCGGGGCCGGTGGCGGGTCCGGCGCGGTGCCGGGGCGGTGCGAGCCCCTGCCCTGCCCCCGGTGTCGGTTTGCAGCCCGGCTCCTCCCCCCCC
>NW_015091141.1:2138418-2144032 GCF_001431845.1 Calidris pugnax
CAGGGGGGTGCAGCCCGGGTTGGAGGGGTTGGGGAGTTTTGGGGGGGGGGCTGGCCGGGGGCACCCTGCCCCGAAACCTGACCCTGAGCTGCGCAGCTTTTCTCATTTAAAAGGGCTCCCTTCGACTTTTTAAAGCTCTTAATGGGCTGACATTATCTGTCCCTCCCTTGGCGTTTAGAAAACTGATTAAGCAAATTGAGCGAGCATTGGAGAGGGGGTGGGGGGGCACAAAGGAGAGCGGGACTGACCCCCCCACCCACACACCTCGACAGCACCCCAGACACCCACCTGGACTAGAACCATGGACCTAGCTTAGAAACACAAACCTAGTTTAGAAATATAATCCTATTTTACAAATACAATCCTTTTTTTATGTTCTTAAACACAACCTATTCCGTACCCTGTGCCCTTACCTGCCTCAGTTTCCCCTCCTCACTCCCCCGTTGGCATCCCCGGGGGGTTCTCTCCACCCCACCCCCCGGGAGCAATGCGGTGCCTGGTTGGTACCCGCCGCACCCTGGGCTGGAGCATCGCGCCAGGCTCCAGTGTTCTGGGTGGATTTCTGTGGGTTCCTGGGTGGATTTCTCATGAGGGTGACACCTGATGGTTTTAAGCACGTTATTTGCTGAGGGGCTGTAGGAGATGCTGCCTTACCCTATGGAATATATATAGTATGGGAAAAACAAGCTGCTGAAATTAAAATGCCTTAAAATCTCCAGCAGGGGCTCGCTGGCTGGGATCCTGCTCTCCAGTGGCGTTGGCGGAGAGTTTTTGGTATTTCTGGGGGGGGTGTGGGTGCGTGTTCTTGCTTTTACTTTATTGAAAGCAACTGGTTTGAATGGCCGTGGAGCATAAATCCCGGGCTGGGGAGGGCGGGGGGGGCGGCCGGCTGGTGTGTTATAGAAATATAAATATATATATAAAAATATCACTGTGTTTGGCCGGCGGCCGGGTGCCGCATAAAGGTTATATTCCCAATTTGTCACTTTTTGTATTTTACTACATTTTGGAGATGATGCACAATTGGCCCCGATCCCGAATGCCAGCAAGGAATAAGGAATAATTAAAAGGGATTTGGGATTCATAGAAAACGGCCACTAACGATGCTTTAATGAATCCCAGAAAGGAGGATTAATTAAAAGGGGCTGGGAGAGGAGCTGATGGTGTGTCCTGGTTTTGGGCTCGAGCTGACGTTGAGCCTTGATGAGGGATGAATGGGAATGGGAAAGCCCAAAATTGGGGCCAAATCCCCCCAGACGGGGGTGTTCCCATGTGGAGCTGAGTCTGGGGTGCTGAGCAAACAAGGGGCATTGCGGTGGGTGCAAATTTGGGGTGCTGGGAGGGTTTTGCAGGTGCACATCACATATGGATGTGACTGGGGGAGGCTCTCGGCGCCGAATTTTGCTGTGGTGCTGAGATTGGGTGAAGCCCCGCCGTATCCTGCAGCCACTTGTGCAATGAAAGTGTCTGAGCTCTGTGCCGGTCAGCGACACCCCCCCGCCTTTTCCACGGGCTCCCACTGGAGCAGCAGCACAGGGATCCTCTGGATCCTGGATAGCATCGTGCCCACGGGCTCGGGTGAGGTTTTCTCCATCCCGCACTGGCCCCGGGCGGGTGCAGCGTCGCCCAAGGGCTCTGAGCTCTGCACCGACAGATCCGCCACCCGCCTCGGCCTGGGAGGCTTCCAGGCAAGACCTGACACGTGAAGCACAGAGGTGGTAGGAGGCAGGAGGCCACCGAGCAGCCCTGCAAGTGTTTTTTTCCCCCATTTCCTTCCTTCCGCCCCCCATCTCCTTTTTTTTCCCTCCATCTGTTGGGGGGAACCATCAGATCCGCAGGATCCGGCCGTCCCTGTGGCCATGGCATCCTTGGCATCCCTCAGCCAGGCTGCTGTGTGAAAAAGAAAGATTTGGGGGGGTAAAAAAAGCCCCAAACTCAAATAATCTCTGCGCCTGGGAGATGCTCCGAGGATGCTGGGGGTGGACGTGTCTGCGGATGCAGGTGTTGAGCCTGACAGCAGTGAAACCACTGGAGGAGCTTTTTTTTGGGGTCCAGGGCAGGCTCAGCGGTGCTTTTGCATCTCTCCACCCCAGAATATTTAGAAAGCTGGAAAATATTTAGAAAGCTGGAAAATATTTAGGAATCTGGAAAGGCAATGCCTTCGGGCGCCCCCGAGTCAGGAGAATCGCCTCCAGCCCCGTGCAACGCCGCCGGGAGCCAAAGGGACGGGATGCTCCCGTGGTTTATCTGGATTAATTCACTTTGCTTCAGTATCGCCCGTGTTCTTCCCGAACAGGACCCTGAAATTTAGGGTCTTCCTGCCCCCCGCTACTCCCCTCCCCCCGGCATTGTCGCTTTTCTGGTGATTTCTGCCCAGAATGGTATTTTATGGCAGGATCTAATCATAGCATCGCCCTTTGGAGCAGCATTTTAGCCTGCTTTTCTCCACGGGTGCCCCGGGAATTGGGAACTGGGGGCCCCCGAGGCTGGGTTTGGATTTCTGGGAGCACGAGAGCTCAAAACCATGAGGGTACCCAAGGTGGGGGGGGAAGGAAAAGCTCCGGGCAAGCAATGGTACCGCGAGCTGGATGGATGGGAACCCCTGTGCGGGATCCATCCCATCGGAGTCATATGGAGCCGGCATCTTTTATCCCAAGTCCAGAATGAGCCAGATCCCAGGATCCTTCTCTGATCCCCGGGATCCTCCTCCGCTCCCTGGCTCCGGGATCCAGCTGCTCAGCATCCCCAAAGTGGGCACAACATCCCCTGGGAGGCGAAGGTGAGACCGTGCCTTGGTGGATTAAAAAAAAACAACCCTTGTGCAGGGTTGTCATTATTTCTACACCTCCCCCCCCCCCAAAAAAAAACCAGTTTAACCCCAGGAATTACCCCTTGTGCAGGGTTGTCATTATTTCTACACCTCCCACCCCCCCAAAAAAAAAAGCAGTTTAACCCCAGGAATTAGAATCCAGAGGCAAATATTTAAATAAACCCCAACCTTCCTCGGGCGTGGAAATTCAGCCGAGACACCCAACGAGCTCCCTGCAGTGATGCCACGCCGGTGTGATTAATGCACGCCGGTGTAATTAATGCATATCAGCAGGCTGCGGTCCCAAAATAAATGAGAAAAAAACCCGTAACCTGGTCTTGTTTCGGCTTTTTTTCCCCCCTGTTCCTGAGATGAGCTCGTGATCCCCGTGCGGGCTGCAATACAGAGGCAGATCTGTCTGCAAAAGAAAATATATCCTCTTAACTAGGCGGCTGCCAAGAAAAATGATTAAAATACAGATTTTTGGCAAGAAAAAGGGTTGCTCCGAAAACTGGGCGAGTCTTGCCGGCGGCTCCGGCTGAGTGGGGAGGGTTTTGGCGTGCGCCCGTCGGGATGCGGGACGGAGGTGTTGGGATTTGGGGGGGGGAAGCGGTTTTCAGCGGTGGGGGTTCGCTGGGTGCTCGGCACCCTCTGGCCGCGGCAGTTCGTCTTTCACCACTCGGTCTCCGGGGGATTCGCTGGTTTATTTGGGATTCCCCCCCACCCCAGCAATGCTGCCTTCTCCACCCATAAAATATTAAGCTGGGAATAAAAAGGATTTTTAGCACTTTTTGGCTTCTTGCTCTCGCTCCATGCAGCTGCTGGGCCACTTGCGTCCCTCCCAACAGCGGTCCCTCCCTGTGCCTCAGTTTCCCCACTCCGAGGTGCTCCTGCCTGTTGAGCCTTCACACACAATGGCCCCTTTATGTCTCCTCCTTAATTATGCTATTCGGCTAATTACCCTGGGTTGTTTTTTTTTTTTTTCTTTTCCTTTTTTGGGCTAAATGAGACCTACAGGAGGTTTCCACTAAACTCCCCCCAACTTCTCCCTCCTCCGTCCCTTTTCCAACATGATTCCCAAATTAAAGCAATGAAGTAAGTGCTCCGGGCGACTCTCATAAGACCTGGTTTTGTTAAGGGGACTTAACGCGCATTCATCATCTTTCTGGTATTCTGAGCAGCTGCTTTTCATTAGTTTTTCTTCCTTGAAGTCGCTGGCAGGAGCAGGGGAAGAGGAACCCGGAGAGAAGCGCCTGGCGCATCCCGGCCGGAGGAAGAGGAGGGCTGAGGGCAGGGGGAGGGCGGGTGCACGCCCTGTCCTGTTTCTTTGGCCTCGTCTCGGGGCTTAAAGGTTGTTTTGGGGAGAGAAGGAGGAGGAAGGGGTGACAGTGACGTGTGACTTCTTTTTTTGGGGTGTTTTTTGGCAGCGACGTCACGCTGTGCATGTGCCCTGGGGCTCCCTGAGCCCTGAGAATCCTGCCTGGAGCCACAGCAAAGGGCAGGGGAGCTGGGGAGGCTGTGACACGGGGTGAGCTGGTGTCCCGTGGGTGCTACTGAGGGCTCCAGGACCCCCCAGTGACCCATGGATGCTCCCAGGGGTACCAGACGGCCTTGGTGCTCCCCCGAGTCGGGCGCAGCATTGCCTGGCAGGATGCAGAGATGCATCCCAGCAGGTGTCAGCCCCCCCAAATCAGGGAGTTTCTGGCAGTGGGACCCTCTTCATCCTGAATTTCCATGGCAGCGTGGCTTCCAGCAGCTTTTTCCATCATCCCCATTCCTTGGATGGGCTCTTAAATGTTTCACACGTGCAAAAGTCCACCAGTGAGCTCAGAGCCCCGTTAGAACACCTTCCCCAGCCAGCCATTGCGTCTCACATCCCGCTGAAAGCAGGGATGCTCTCGGGGGGGCCTTCAGAGCTGGTGGGATTCTTTTTGCCAGGGCGGGGATGAGCCCTTTGCACCCGCTGGGATCCCCCCGGCGCGGCTGCAGCCCCTGCCTGGGCGCGGGATGAATGGAGCCATTCAGCGTGATGGACGGGAGCTGAAAGCTGCAGACAAAAGCCTCGGGGCAGTGGGGAAAACTTGTTGCCGCCAGGTTTGGGGAGCAGAGAGGGAGCTGCTGGCGGGTGGGAGTCCTGGCTTGTGCTGCTTGTTGCTTTTTTGGTGGCTGGATGTGTGCAGGGGGGATGCTCGGAGCACCCATGGGCAAGGGATGCTCACGGTGTCCACATGTGGAGGACGCCCGGGACACCCACGGGTGAGGGATGCTTGAGGAATCCACACGAGGATGCTCAGGGCACCCACAGGCGAGGGATACTCGGGGTACCCCTGTGCTGAGGTCACTCTGGGATGAGGCTGTGCCCCACCAGCTGCCCGAGAGCCGGCTTGGCTGGTGTCCTGGTGACACTCCGGCCCCTGTGAGCCTCATCCTGCTCCCTCCCATCCCTCCTCCCTGGAGCCACAGCCGGGGCCGAGCTGGTCAGCAGATGCCACCCGGTGTCCCCGGTGCAGTGACATGGGGCTCTGTGGCTTGAGAGAAGGTCAGCTTCAAGCACTACCTCTCCAAGGTCATCCCAAATGGGGCTTATTTTTTTGGGTTTATTTTTCTGGGCTTATTTTTCAACTCCCAGCCTTTTTTTTCCTGGTTTCCCATCCTGGTGCTGTTGGCATTTCCCACCAGGACTGTGCCAGTGTCCACATGCCGCTGGCTGATGGGTTTGGGGTCACAGCGTGGGCAATGGTCAAGCATCCTTTATCGAGGGGGTTGCAAACTCCCAGCATTGCATCTGTGTGGCCCCCCCCCCCG
>NW_015091141.1:2144143-2188218 GCF_001431845.1 Calidris pugnax
TGCAAACTCCCCGCATTGCATCTGTGTGTCCCCCCCCCCCGACCAATTTCTCCACCTGGTGTGGCCTTTGCCTGGCCAGTGTCACCCTAGAAATCCCAGGGGAGGACACTGTGAGCTGTGTTCAGGACGCAGCATCGCACCCCTGTGTAGCCCCTTTGCAGCCTTTTAAAAACCCCAAGCCCCAGTGGGAAAAGAAATAGCCCCACTGGGTATTTTGGGGGGGTTCGCCTCTATGGGATGTGGGGTCGCAGGAGACCCCCCAAAAGGTCTCGTCCCTGCTGGAAACTGCCATCCCGGCATCGGCGGCCAACATCTGGAGGAGATTATTTGGCTGGGAAGTGGCTCGGAGGGGAGCGAGGCAGGGAGAGAAGTGGGGGTGAGGATTTACGGCTTGTTTCTTGGGCTGTAAATCCCAGCTGTAATTGAGATTTCTCCCTCCCTAATTATCCGTGGGGAAGCGGAACGACTCCCGCCTGGGGATGCGGGACAGGCGATGGGCTGGGTGGGGATAGGATGCTTTTGGGGGTTTTCCCCCACTTTCTTGGGCATTACGGTGATTTATTTGAGCTCAAGGGACACCCGATACCCAGTGCAGGATGGTGAGAAACTGTGTCCCCTCTTCCCATTCCTCTCTGGCCCCTTCCTGGCCATTTCCAGCCCCAGGGGGACAAACCCCCCTGGCTGGCCCCAGCCCGGCCGCTTGTCTTTTGCCCGAATGGCACTCGCTGTCCCTGCCCTGTGATTGCCTTCAGGGAGGAGTTTTCCCTCCCTTTTCTCCTTTTTTTCCCCCTTTTCCTTCCTCTTTCTTCCCCTTTGTTTCTTTTACATCTTTTCCCCCTCTTTTCCCTCCTTTTCCCCCCTCTTTCACCTATCCTTCCCCTGTCTTTTTCCCCTCTTTCCCTCCGCCTTCCCCCTTATTTCTCCCCCTTTTCCACCCTCTTTTTGCCCCCCTTTCCTCCCCTCCCCTCCCTCTTTTCCCCTTCCCTGCACCTTTCCTGTCCCCCTTTTTTTCCTCCCCCTTTCTTCTCCCCCATTTTTCCTCCCTTTTCTCCCTTTCTCCTCTTTCACCCCTTCCTCCTCTCCCCCCTTCCCCTCCCTTTTTTTCCCCTTCCCTCTCCCCTATTTTCCCGCACCTTTTCGGGGCTCAGCACCTCAAAACCTTCTCCCCACATCTTGCTTTGCACCAAACTCTCTTCCCCAGCATCCCCAGGACCTCCTGCTGGGGAAGATTTGGGGCTTTTCCAGTTTTTTGCTCCCAGGCACAGAGTTTTATCAAATCAGACAGTGTAGAAGGCCCATTTCTCTCAAAAAATCACATCTCTCTTTGACCCCCTGAGCTGTTAGGAGCCAAATTTGGCTGATTTTATTCCAAATGTGGCAGTGATGTTTCTTGGCACTGGGATCTCGGGGTGCCCCAGGACCGGAGCATTCAACACCCAGATGAAGATTTTCGGGGGCTCCATTAAATATCTCAAAAAGCTCTATTCGCTGCCCCGATGCTTGGCCTTTCCCTTCTCCCCCGGCACAGTTTTGGGATGGATTTGGGGGAAAAAAGGCTGGAGTGGAGGTGGGAGGGGGAAGGGCGAGCTGTCAGTTATCCCGCAGCTGTGTAAACAGGCTGGGAGCGAGGGGGGCTGGGGGGGCTCGGCAGGGGCTACAGCAGGGCCGTGTTTGGGCTTGCCAAGCCTGGAGGCTTTGCAAAAACCTGGGAATTGGGGCTGGAAAAGGGGACAGTATGGGGATGGGTGATTTGGGGTCACCATATACCCCCCCACCTCCTGTCTCGGTGGGGGTTGGATGTCGGGGACGTGTCAGCGGGTGCTACCCTGGACACTTCCCAGGTCATCCCTGGGCTTTTGGGATGGGGATGAAGTGATCGGGTACCAGCATCGCCTGGATCTTCTCCAGAGTCATCTCTGGATGACCAGGGCTGGAGCCACACGCAAGCAGAGGGAAAAGCTGGCACAGAGGCTTTCTGCTCCCAGCACTCGCAGGTCATGTTTTACCTGGAAAAATGTCAGCTCAGGTCCCAAAAGGACCTTTTTTTTTTTTTTTTTCCAAAATGAGAGGCCAGTGGCCTCTGAGCCCCACGGAGAGGAGCCTGCTCTGCCCCCTTGTCTCACTGGGACACACGACATGGGGACAAGGGATGTGGGGACGTGCAACGTTGCGATGTGCAACATCAGGAGGATCAGCAGCACCTGGAGGTCTAACAGCAGGACAGGGAATGCCGGCACATGCGATCCTGGGACAGGACACCAGGGCATGGAACAGTAGGATCTGGGATGCTGGGACACACAACACCAAGATACACAAGGCTGGGATGTGCAACGGTGGGACACGCGACACTGGGACACGCAATCCTGGGACACGTGACACCATGACAAAGAGTGCTGGGACACACAAGGCACGGATATGGACCCTGGGACATGCGACGCCGGGACACGCAACACTGGGATATGCAACACCGGGATGTGCACTCCTGGGACATGTGACTCCAGGACACACAACACCGGGACATGCAGTGCTGGCATATGTGACACCAGGACACACATGGTGCTCGGATGCGTGACAACGGGACATAACAATGGCAGGACACATGATGCTGGGACATCCAACTCTAGGACACACGATGTCCACACACCTAATGCTGTGACATACAGCAGCAGAGCATGCGATGCTGGGACAGGCGATGCTGGGACACACAACGCTGGGACACGCAATACTGGGATGTGCGATGCTGGGACATGCCACGCTGGGACAAACCACACCAGGAGATGCCACAGTGGGACACGTCAAGCCAGGACACACGGTGTTGGGACACGTGGTGCCAGCTCTGCCGCCAGCTGGGACTTTCCCCCCTTCCCAGGGAAAACGCCTCAGCCGGGATGGAGCCCCGTGCGCGGAAGAGGAGAGGAAATCCGCTCATTAAAGTCTCTAATTGGGCATTAGGGGATCCCATGGCGTCTGCGCCTCCTCCCCGAGTGCAGAGGCGAAACGCCACTGCTGGCACGACCCCCCCAGCTGCTGCCACCGACCTTCCCTCCGGCTGGAGGGGCCCCCCCACCCCAGGGAGGGGACAGATGGAGGGACTGACGGACAGACAGGAGACTCCATTGTGGTCCTGCTGCTCCGGCACGGAAGGGGTTAACCCCCTGCTTTTAATTGTGGGGTGGCTGGTAACAAGGAACCAGAACTTGCTCTAATCTCTCTGGAATGTGACCGATTTTCAACTATTTTCTTCTTCTTTTTTTTTTTTTTTTTTTTTTCCCCCCTTTCTTTTTTAATCACTCCCATCTTTTTGAAAGGGTCCCCCCCTTCCTCTCCCCTCCCCGGCCTCCTGAAACGGCTTCAAAATGAGAAGCAGCCTTTTATACAACCCGGCCCTTCCCCACCCGCCATCCCCCAGCGGCTTCTCCGCTTACAGAATAGCCCAGAAAGCCCCCTTTGTGAGGGGGGCAGTGGGCAGGGGACGGCGAGGCGGAGGCCGAGGCGCCCGTCGGGATGCGAGGGCACCTCCTGCCCGGCCCCATCCCCCCTACTCCGGGGATGGTGGGGGACCTCGGGTGGCGGTGCGGGGGGCGCTGGGGATGGGAGGGGGACCCTCCCAGTGGGGCGACCGGGATGCTCAAGGAATCCCATTTCGTGAGGGGTGTGGGGACAGTTGGCGTGTCACCCAGGCACAGCCATGGGGATGGCCCAGGGCATCTTGTGCCAGTCACAGGGATGTTGGGACATCTCGTGTGCCACCTGAGCACAGCCATGGGGATGCTCAGGGGCACCTCACACATTGCTTTGCCTGCCGGGTGGGGATGTCTGGATATCTCGGAGCACAAGTCTTGTGAGGAGAGGCTGAGGGAGCTGGGGGTGTTCAGCCTGGAGAAAAGGAGGCTGAGGGGAGACCTTCTGGCTCTCTCCAACTCCCTGAAAGGAGGGTGTAGCCAGGGGGGGTCGGTCTCTTCTCCCAAGTCACAGGTGATGGGACAAGAGGAAACGGCTTCAAGTTGCACCAGGGGAGGTTCAGGTTGGAGATTAGGAATAAATTTTACCCTTAAAGGGTTATCAAGCCCTGGAATGGGCTGCCCAGGGCAGTGGTTGAGGCACCATCCCTGGAGGGATTTAAAGGACGGGTTGACATGGTGCTTAGAGACACAGTGTAGAGCGTGGCTGTGGAGATGCTCAGGGACCCTCCAGCGTGGCCCCAGCCACCGCAGCTGGCCCAGGAGCGTCTCTGGCCAAACCCCGTGCGTCACGGCCGCTTTGGTGGTGGTGCTGGCAGCGCTCAGCTCTTCGGAGCCAGCCCGGAGTTGTACGGCAGCCAGACCCTGGGGCTTCCCCGCCGCCGCAGCCCGCCGGCTTTGATCTCCCCGGTTTGGAGGACACATCAAAGCCGGCGCATTAGGAGACGGCTCCCGCCGCACCGGGGAGCACAGCTTGTTTAATAGCTCCAATCTGCCGCTTGCGCCCAGTTCCCGCACGTGGTGGTACAGTGGGAGCTGTGTCCAGGCTGGGGCCGAGGGGAAGGGGAGGGGAGAGGAGGAGGAGGGGCGGGGGGGAACTTCATTTTTCCACATTACCACTGAACCGTGCACCTCCTGCCCGGCCCCATCCCCCCTACTCCGGGGATGGTGGGGGACCTCGGGTGGCGGTGCGGGGGGCGCTGGGGATGGGAGGGGGACCCTCCCAGTGGGGCGACCGGGATGCTCAAGGAATCCCATTTCGTGAGGGGTGTGGGGACAGTTGGCGTGTCACCCAGGCACAGCCATGGGGATGGCCCAGGGCATCTTGTGCCAGTCACAGGGATGTTGGGACATCTCGTGTGCCACCTGAGCACAGCCATGGGGATGCTCAGGGGCACCTCACACATTGCTTTGCCTGCCGGGTGGGGATGTCTGGATATCTCGGAGCACAAGTCTTGTGAGGAGAGGCTGAGGGAGCTGGGGGTGTTCAGCCTGGAGAAAAGGAGGCTGAGGGGAGACCTTCTGGCTCTCTCCAACTCCCTGAAAGGAGGGTGTAGCCAGGGGGGGTCGGTCTCTTCTCCCAAGTCACAGGTGATGGGACAAGAGGAAACGGCTTCAAGTTGCACCAGGGGAGGTTCAGGTTGGAGATTAGGAATAAATTTTACCCTTAAAGGGTTATCAAGCCCTGGAATGGGCTGCCCAGGGCAGTGGTTGAGGCACCATCCCTGGAGGGATTTAAAGGACGGGTTGACATGGTGCTTAGAGACACAGTGTAGAGCGTGGCTGTGGAGATGCTCAGGGACCCTCCAGCGTGGCCCCAGCCACCGCAGCTGGCCCAGGAGCGTCTCTGGCCAAACCCCGTGCGTCACGGCTGCTTTGGTGGTGGTGCTGGCAGCGCTCAGCTCTTCGGAGCCAGCCCGGAGTTGTACGGCAGCCAGACCCTGGGGCTTCCCCGCCGCCGCAGCCCGCCGGCTTTGATCTCCCCGGTTTGGAGGACACATCAAAGCCGGCGCATTAGGAGACGGCTCCCGCCGCACCGGGGAGCACAGGGTGTGCGGGGGGTCGCGGCGCAAGCCTGCGGGTCACGGGGCTGTTTGCACACCGAGCGTGCCCCGAGCGCGCAGAGCACCTGGGCTCCGGCCTCCTCTGCCACCGGCCTCCAGAGGAGCAGCCAAGGGCCGGGTCCCGTTGTGGTTCCCCAGCACCCACGGGTCCGTCTTGTCTGCATTATCCCGGCAGTGCCAAAATCCCTCTGCCCAGAGGTGTCAGGGCCAGGATGCGTAGGACGGGGATGGGACAGAGGGCACCTGGTTGAGGGGGTTGAAGCAGGATTTGGGGGGATCCCGGCGCTGGTGGCAGCAGGAATGGTTGGGTGATGGGAAATCCTCATCCCAGACTTCATGGGGACTGTGCCATGGGGCTTCCTGTGGTGCCTCGGTGGCAGTGCCATCGGCACGGGGTGGCCGGTGTGGCAGCAGGATCGTCCCCACGAGCAGTGCTGCATCCTGGCCAGGCTTTGCCGGGACACGGTGGTGGGGCTGGAGCTTGCCCAGAGGCATTGGGTGCCAGCAGGAGGGGAGTGATGGGGGTGCTGGAGATGAAAGAGGTGGGGTGCTGGAGATGGATCTGGGGGGGGATAGTGGGGACCAAGGGGGGAGTACTGGAAATGCAGGGAGGGAATACTGGGGACATAGGAGGTGTTACTGGAGATGGTGGGGATACTGGAGGTGCAGGAAGGGGATACTGGAGCAGGAGGGGGATGTTGGAGATGGGATACTGGAGATGCTGGAGGTGGGGGGGGATACTGGAGATGGAGGGTGGACACTGGAGATGCAGGAAGGGGATACTGGAGATGCAGAGGGGGATGCTGGAGACAAGCAGGAGGGGATGCTGGAGACAAGCAGGAGGCGATGCTGGGGGGGGGACACAGGACACTCTTGGGGGCTGCAGGAGGCACTGGGGATGTGTCTGCCCAGCCATGGAAGAGTTAACGCTCCCCGCAGCTCCTCGCTGGGTTTTCCTTCCAGCTGCTTCGGATCAGGAAGGTTTGTACTGGGGGAAAATTCCTGCGCGCAGCTGCAGCCCGTCCAGGCCACATTCCCCAGCCCCGGCATCTCGCGGGACGCGCCTCCCTCCCGCCGTCTGCCGGGAAATGCCGCCGGCCCCCTCCACCGAAATCGCCACACAAAGCACCTTTCTTTCGGGGGCTGCTCACGTCCAGTGCCGGGGAGACAAACCCCTGTGTTGTGGCGAGGGGGAAAAGCCCCTCGAAAAGCCCCATATTCACCTCCCCCCACCTCTCCTTGCAATTCGGGGTCAGTTTCTCGCACCCTGGCAATTCGGGGAGGGACAGGGAGGGAGCCCCCAGCACGGGGACCACCCGAGGCTGAACCCCACAGGCAACCGTGGCTCATGCTGTTCTAAAAAGGCTGGTTTTGGGGTAGGGAAAGGTGGCACTGGTGCAGGCAGGGGGGAAATTGAGGGGAGGGGAGGTGGGAGGATTCCCAGCGAGACAGCGTCAAGCAGGGATTTGGGGGTTTGCGTCATTTGGGGTGGAGAGTTGGGGCTTTGTACCATGTGGGGCTTTCTATCCTTTGGGGCGGGGGTGTGGGATTTAGGATTTGGGTCTTTGCATCATTTGGGGCTTCGCACTATTGACGAGGTCTGTAGGGGGGTATAGGGCTATATGGCTCCCTGTGCCCCCCCAAACCCCTTTGCCACCAGCCCATAGTGTCATCAATGGGTCAGGGTGTCCTTTGCAGGGCACGGGGGTGTTTTGGGGCCGGGGGGTGTTTCAGGGCTGGTGGAGGGCAATCAGCCCCGCTCTCCTGCAGTATCTGCAGATGAAGTGGCCGCTGCTGGACGTACCCGCCGGTGCCACGCTGAAGGACAGCCGCTCGCCCTCGCCCGCACACTTGGTAAGAGCAGCCAAATCCCACGGGGGAGATGGGTTTCCCGGGGGAAAACCCCGCTCCAGCCCCCTGTGATGCTGATACAATGCCCATGGCAGAGGATCTGGGGGGCGTTGGGGGTTTTTTCACCCTCCCACGAGCTCTCCCTCACTGCCCTGCAGTCGAACAAGGTCCCGGTGGTGCAGCACGCCCATCACATGCACCCGCTGACCCCGCTCATCACCTACAGCAACGACCACTTCTCACCAGGCTCGCCACCTGGCCACCTCTCGCCGGAGATCGACCCAAAGACGGGTGAGCACAGGGAGGGGACACAGCATCGGGCGTGTTCTGGGGAGCAAAGGGACTGTGACGGTATCGGTGCCATGCTGGGAATGGGATGCTCTCCAACGGATGGTTCCTCTGCTTCCTGGGTGGTGGGAAGGGGATGGGGACAGTGGCTGGGGAAGGGTTCTCACCTGGTCATGGGTTTGGTTGGGGTGCATGGGGATCCCTCCAGGTCTCTTACGGTTGTCTCAGCATCCTCTCCCTACCCCAGATGGGTGCTGGGGGAGAGATGGGGTGCTCAGAGGAAGATGGGGTGCTCAGAGGAAGATGGGGTGCTCAGAGGAAGATGGGAGATGGGTGCTTGGAGAGAGATGGGGTGCTTGGCGGCAGACTGGATGCTCTGAGAGACATGGGGTGCTGAGAGGGAGAGGTGGTGCTGGGAAGGGGAGAGGGTGCTGGGAGGGAGATGGGTGCTGGGAGGGAGACAGGATCCTCAGAGGGAGGTGGGATGCTCCAAGGGAGGCAGGATGCTTGGAGGAAGATGGAGTGCCCGGAGGGAGGTGGGATGCTTGGAGGGAGACTGGGTGCTCAGAGGCCGACGAGGTGCTCAGGGGGAGAGCGGGTGCTCAGAGGCAGGGTGCTCGGGGGCTGCCATGCCTGTGTTTTCACACCGTTTCCCCTCTGTCCCCCTCTCCCTCCGCAGGGATCCCGCGGCCGCCGCACCCATCGGAGCTGCCCCCCTACTACCCGCTGTCGCCAGGAGCCGTGGGGCAGATCCCGCACCCGCTGGGCTGGCTCGTGCCACAGTAAGGATGGGCTGGGGGCTCACTGTCCCCTCTGTGTCCCTGTCCCTGGGAGCCTAGTGTCCCCGAGACCCTCCTCCTCTTCCTTCTTTCATCCACTTCTTCCCCTGCGGGCTCGGTGGGATGCCGAGGGCTCCCACAGAGGGTGAGGAGGGAAGGACTCCCCAGCGCTGGGCATTTTGGGAATCGTCAGGATGGAGATTAGCCAGGGAGGAGTTTGAGGGCCCCCGGGAATTGAGAAGGGATTTTTTTTTTTCCCACTAAAGCTTGTGCGTTTGCAGGCAAGGACAGCCCGTGTACTCCATTCCTCCTGGTGGCTTTCGGCACCCCTACCCTGCCCTCGCTATGAACGCCTCCATGTCCAGGTGGGTCTCAGCAGGGAGGAGGGACCCTCCTCGGGTGTCCCCAGAGCTGGCAGGGGGGTTTTGGCATCTTCCCTGAGGATGATGTGGGATGTGGCCCCGCAGCAGCGTCAGCAGTGGGTGCTACTGGGGACACCCCACTTTGCATGGGCACAGAGCAGCCTCAGAAGGTTCTGGTGGCCTCTTGAGCTGAAAATACCCCCAGGAGGGTGCAGATGGTCCCCACTGGTGATGCTATGGGGAAAAAGTGACGTCCCATGGGCTCAGGACATCACTTAAGTTGGGTCCATGTACCCACCTGCAAGGTGGGGCAAATTCCAGTGTTAAACCAGACCCCAACTGGGTTGGGGCTGGTGGTCTCAACACAGGAGGTTCTCAGGAGGGTTTGGGGTGGAAATGGGGGGCTGTTGGTCCCCGTGGGGAGCTGATGAGCCCTCCCCTACCGCTCCCTCTGCTGCAGTTTGATGTCCAGCCGTTTCTCCCCGCACGTGGTCCCACCGCCAACCCACGGGCTGCACCCCTCGGGCATCCCACACCCGACCATTGTCTCGCCCATCGTGAAGCAGGAACCCACCCAGCCCAGCGTCAGCCCTGGAGGCAACTCGTGAGTCAGGGACGGAACAGCCCCGGGGATGGAAACTCATCCCCTTCGGGCAGAGCAGGTCCTGACCCACCATCCCTCTTGTTGCAGGAAATCTCCCATCACTGTGAAGAAGGAGGAGGAGAAGAAACCCCACATCAAGAAGCCGCTCAATGCCTTCATGTTGTACATGAAGGAGATGAGGGCCAAGGTGGTGGCAGAGTGCACTCTGAAGGAGAGTGCTGCCATCAACCAGATCCTGGGCAGACGGGTACAGGCATCTCCCTTAGCACCGGCTTCGTGCCCCGCACTGCCCCATCTGTGACCTTAAAATGGCTTTCAGCCCCCTTTGCTCCACCTCTCGCATGACTCGGTCCCTTGTCCCGGGGCATTGCCAGCCCAGGAGGTCCCAGGGAGCTGCTGGGGACCTGGGTGGCAACGGGATGGGGCAGGCTGGGATCCCTGCAGCCCCACGGCAGCGCATCCTCGGGGCCAGCAGCAGGACTTGGGGTTTGCAGTGTGGCTTTGGGCGGGGTTGCAGCGTGGTCTCTTCTCCCCCTGCAGTGGCACTCGCTGTCGCGGGAGGAGCAGGCCAAGTACTACGAGCTGGCGCGGAAAGAGCGGCAGCTGCACTCCCAGCTCTACCCGACGTGGTCGGCGCGGGACAACTACGTACGTGTGTCTCCCCCAGGCCCCACGGCCATGGGGACCAGCTGAGAGGGGGTGGCCCTTTCTGTCCCCACACCGGGTTCCCAGGTGGCTCCTCTCTGGGGGTCTGGCTGGTGGGAGGCTGCTCGCCGAGCTCAGGGAGGTCGGTTGTTGGGATTACGGGGGGCGGTGGGCAATGGCGTCGAGTCCCCAGGGATGCTCTGCTGCATCCCCGCAAGCTGCCGTGGGCACCGTCAGCCCCATCTCTCTTCTGTCAAGCAGCCCCCAAGGGCTCTCCAGTGGCAGAAAGCCACCGACTGATTTTGTAATATTTTCCAGGGCAAGAAAAAGAAGAGAAAGCGAGAGAAGCTGGCCCAGCAGCAAAGCCACGACATGGAGGGTGAGTATCTCCCCTGGCAGCCTCCTCCCTGCTCCGGGCTTTGGTCGCTCATGCCATCCTCTTCCGTCCCGCGCAGGTTCCCTGGCGTCCAAGAGCAAGAAGCCTTGCGTGCAGTACCTGCCAGCCGAGAAGCCCTGCGACAGCCCTGCCTCCTCCCACGGCAGCATGCTGGATTCGCCCGCCACACCGTCGGCTGCCCTGGCCTCTCCGGCCGCGCCGGCTGCCACCCACTCGGAACAGGCTCAGCCCCTCTCGCTCACCACCAAGCCGGAGGCCAGGGCTCAGCTCACCGTCCATTCGGCTGCCTTCCTCTCCAGCAAAGCCGCCTCTTCTTCCTCCTCCTCCTCTTCATCTTCCTCCTCCTCGAGCCTCAGCAGCCCGCCCTCGCTCCTCTCCAGACCCATCCCCTTCACCTCGGTGCCCTCCACGGCTCTCCTGTCCTCGCCTCCGTCCTTCGCGGCCACCATCCCGTCTCCGCAGGCTGCCCTGGCTGTGCTGCAGACGCAGCCCCTTTCCCTGGTCACCAAACCTGCTGACTAAGGGAAAAAACTCATCTCCCCTCACCCCGTCCCATCCATGCCCTCCCTGCTGTACATTGCAGAAGCCACAATCAAGATTCAAATGCAGCCAAAACCATTATTGGTCAATATTTGACCCTTTCTGAACTGTTTTGTAAGCAGACTCTGGAGGAGGGGGATTTCTGCTCAGAGCTGCTGCCAGCAGTCGACCTAAAGACCATTTTTATTAAAAAAAGGAAAAAAAGGAAAAAAAAAAAAAAGAAACCCACCACAAGCTGCCAACAATGGAAATCTCCCATGAGCCAAACATGGGCATGAGCCGAGTGTCCGTTGCTGCCGCAGGGCATGGTGATGCCGATGGCCAGTGCTGCCATGCACAGGCACGCCGGCACCCAACGCGGCAGGCGTGGAGCTGGGGCCGTTGCTCCATCCCGGAGGCAAGAGCAGAAACGCCGGCTGCTGACCCGGTGCCTCTGGATGATCCCAAATCCTCCCGTCCCGCGGCTCTGCTCCTCACCACGGTGATCACCCTTTGCTCTGTCCTGGCGAGGAGCCGCATCCTGCCCTGAGGATGCTGCGCCGTTGGCCCTGCTCCTTCCTGCGGTCATGCTGGGGTGGGCAGGATCTGGGGCTGAGCCCTGGGTGGGTTTTTATTTCCCCCTTGAATCCTTGTTATTTTTCACAAAAGGAAATAAAACTACAGCTGCAACTTGCTGCGTGAGCGTGGTCAGTGAGGGAAGCACTCGCTCCCTGCCCATCGCCACCTTGTCTCCACCAGCGCTCCAGCCCCGGGAAGCCTCTTGGGACGGGGCTCCAGTCCAGCCCCAGAGTGGGGCACGGGGCCAGGCACGGCCCCAGCCTGAGACCATTCCCTCCATCGATGGGCACAGGGTGATCGTGGGGTGTCCATCACAAACCTGTGAGCAAGCAGGCAGCGTATGGTTTGCTGGCAAGAGGCGGGCGGGGGATTAGGTAAAATAAGTTTGGGGGTGCCTGAGAAGCCGAGGGGTGTGAGTTACTGGTGTGTATCTCATGGCTGGGAACTGCAGGCTGCCCTCCACCTGCTTCTTCCAAACCAGGAATGAAAAGACAGATTAGGATGAAAAAGGACCTGCACAAAAGCAACTCAGGGTGATCCAGTGGATTTTCAACTGATCTTAAATTCTCCGTCAGTTCAACACTTGAGCTAATCAAGACTCTTCCGTCTCACTGTGTTTTTAGCAGAAAAAAAAAACCACCCTATCTCAAAGTTTTCCTACTGAAAGTCGTAATTTTGTTTTCTGTTGCAGATTTAATTCCGAGCTGCCCCCACCCAAAGGTGCTTCATGGTGTTTATAGTCCTGTTTCATTCCCCTTTCTGAATTTTGTGGCCCATTTCCAATTCCCAGGACCCACTCTGGCTCCCCTCTGCCTGCACCAGCGTTCCATTGTGGGGACTACGGTGTCCTCGGGCCCCTGTTGCCCATGGCAGTGGGCAACATCCAAACCATCGCTATCAGTGATGGTCTGAGCCCTTCCCATGGCTGCCGGCCCTTGGCACAGTTTGGTGGGAGCTTTTTCTCACTTCGTGGGATAAATTACACCTTCGCCTCCTGTTGTGACATTTCTCTTTTCCTTTCCAGTGCCAAGCTGTTGTGAAAACCCACTGAGGATGCATTTTTATCAAGCTGGAGCAGCCGCAGATGTCCATCTGCAGGTAGAGGGGATAAGGGACCATCTTGTCCTTAAGGAAGACAGTTTCTGCATTTAGCAGATGTTGAGTGAGCCAAGTGTGTGCCATGGGATGACACTGGCATCTGTAAATCCCAGCAGATGACACCTGGATTTGAGGATTCCTATTTCCATATTGCAGCTGGGCAGAACCACCAAAAAGTACAGCTGAGTGATGCCCCCAGATGTGGGTGCAGACAGCACACAGCCTCCAGCCCTTGCATGAGCATCAGGGACACCTTTGGGGCAAACATTGCCTCCCGTAGCCTTGTGAAAGTTCCAGATGACTTCTGCAAACAGTGATGGTACCTCCAGCAGGACCACAGCTTCTCCCATCCATCTGAGGATCATCTTTTGGACTGGAAGTGACAGCTTAAATTCACAGCTCAGAGCATCCCAGCTAGGTGGTCGCTCCCGAATTCATTGCTCTAAGGGATCCCAGCTAGTTAAGAGCCTCGAGCAGCAAGAGGAGCCTGCAGCAGACCCAGCTCCTCTAAACCAGCTTCTTGGTGGCCACCACCAAAGTCATTGTCGCACCCAAGAGAGCCCTGAACTGGGTAGGCGTTTCCGTTCCACACACCATATTATTTAAAGTTCTTACTTTCAAAGAACAAATTTGTAAATGCTGGGGTAGGGGATGATTCCTCCACAACAGCACCCAGAGGACCAGCCACGATGCTTTAATTAATGGCATCCTGAGAGCATGTTGCGTGGTTGTGCGAGATCCAGGACTGAGGGGATTAGAGTGTCACTGAAAACGTGCGTGGCTGTTATTTGAAAAGAGGCAAAATGCAGCTTTTTTTAGAAAGGCTGTTCCAAGAAACTGTTTTTTTGCAAGGAACGTCTGGATTGCATGCAGCCTCGCTTTCCCCAACACCAGGAGCAGGCTGCAGACAAACAACTTCTTGAATTAGATTTCATGGGAAATTAAAGGCATGAAGAGACCTGTCACAAGAATTAAAGTCTGAACCCGAGCCAGACAGCTTCAAACAGATGTTGGACTTCAGCAGGAGAATATTTCTTTGTTTTACTCGGCATTTTCCCATACAGAAAAGGAACATCTGTTCCGATGTGCAGTGCTCCTAAACTGAGACAGGTTTGGATTATCCCCTGCTAGAAGAGAAGCAACTGGCCACCAAAGCCCTCATGGCTTCGCTCCTCCTAGAGGGCAAGACCTGTTATGTGTTGCTCCAGTCTCAGTTGACCACGCTGAAGCTCTCTCAGTTGAACCAGGCTGATCGTGGTATCTATTGCGGGTCCAGAGAAGGGCAACAGAGCCTGTGAGGGGTCTGGAGCACAAATCTTGTGAGGAGAGGCTGAGGGAGCTGGGGGTGTTCAGCCTGGAGAAAAGGAGGCTGAGGGGAGACCTTCTGGCTCTCTCCAACTCCCTGAAAGGAGGGTGTAGCCAGGGGGGGGTTGGTCTCTTCTCCCAGGGAACAGGCAATGGGACAAGAGGAAACAGCCTCAAGTTGTGCCAGGGGAGGTTCAGATTGGAGATTAGGAACAATTTTTACCCTGAAAGGGTTATCAAGCCTTGGAATGGGCTGCCCAGAACAGTGGTTGAGGCACCATCCCTGAAGGTATTTAAAAGATTGGTTGACATAGTGCTTAGTGACATGGTTTAGGGATGGTATTTATCAGAATTAGGTTGATGGTTGGACTCGATGATCATCGAGGTCCCTTCCAACCTGGACAATTCTATGATTCTATGATTTTATCTTTCCTTCATGCTCACAGCGATATGGCTAGATGAAATCTTGCATTCAGACTGGTTATCAATAGAAAATGGATTCCTTAGCACGGTTTTCTTTGTCGTTTGTGAGGTGCTTCAATCAGAGGAAAATACTGGGGTTTGTCTTTGTTGCAGAAAAACCCAAATATCCGGTGTGTTTCAGTTTGGGTTGTTGTAGCAGAGGGGTTTGGTAGCCCCTCTCCTCTTTTTTGGACAAGTTTTAGACTAAATTTCTCACAATGCTTAACTTGTGCTCAGATCTGGGAGCTGAAATTGAGGCAGGCAGGCAGCCCCGGGTGCAGAGCAGAGCTGTGCGTGGAGGCCCTGGGGAGCTCTCTAGCAGTATTCCCCAGTTATAAGAATTAACTTTTGAAACTTCCAACAACAAAAAAACCAGTTTTACAGCCAAAGATTGCGGATTTTTCCTTTAGTCTCCTACGAAAACGAGGTGTATGCCACCACATACTCCCTGGTCCTGCTTTGTAGATGACCTTTTTTTTCATAGAGTGCATCCCAACCTCATCCCAACGAAGGGGAAAAAGCGAGGGAGGGAATGGTGTCCCACGGAGAGTTGGCAGCAGAAGGAAGGGAGAGCAGGGTGTGAAGAGCAGGGAGAGGTGGGACAGCCAGATTCTGCCTTAGCTGAGAGGCACGAAACAGCTGGGACGGGGGACATTGTGCCAATGACGGGGTCCCCACTGCTCTCCCAGTTGTGGCAGATGTTGCCGTTACGCACAGCTCAAGATGGTACGAACACCGCAGGGGGCTGAGCCACGGCTGGGTGGAAGTGGGGTGAGATGGACCTGCTCCTCCAGGGGTGGAGGCCCACGTAGAAAGTGCCGAGAAGCAGCAGGAGGTATGGCCATGCGGGGGAGCTGGGAAGAGCCGGGTGAATGAAGCAGGAATTGGGAACAGGCCACTGCATCCTTGGGAGATGCACATTCATCATCGTTGCAAACCATTCCCAGAGTGAAACAAGTTCAAGAAGTGCCCTCTGTCTCCTGGCTGGGAACACTCCAGGTGAGCGATGGCCACCGAGCCATGCCAGGGGTGGCCGGGAGCTGGGCTGCGTGGTGGCAGATGGGGCAGCACCAGGATCGGCACAGGGGAGAGGGGAGGATGTGCCCGTCAGTCTGTCCTGGTCCAGAAACATGATGTACAGTAAGAAAAGGCTTAAAACCTCAATTAAAGGGTGTCACTTTGTGATGAGCTCAGCCCTAAACTCCCCACAGCTATTGTGTGTGGGGGTTATTGCCAGGAGCTGGCAAACGTCTCGTTAAGAGCTTGTTGAGAGCAAACTTCTGGGAGAGCTTGCTCTGGTGCACGGGTAGCATCTGGGAGCCAGCTTGGTGCTTTCCCCATGGTTTTTTGGAAGCAGGGTTACTTCTGTCACCTCCACCCGCTTGCTTAATTGCAGCCATCTTGATCAAACAGCCCCCAGCCCCCTCTCCCTCCACAGCTCTGGCTATTCACTAATTGAAATGCCTAATGAGGTCCCAGGGGTCTCCTGCAGAGATGGAGCTAATTAGGGGCTCCGCCACGAACCCGGCAAGCAGCAGCAAATGAAATGAAGGTTTCCTGGAACCTGCTTTTTTGCGAGGGGCCGGGGTGGGGGCGCACCAGATGTCCTGTTTCCCTGCTCTGCACCGGGGTGAAGCAGGCGCTCCGCAGACTCCAGGCTCCTGCCAAAGCAGCTGGTGCAGAGGCAGTGGCTACACTTAATACATTTTAATTAGCATCATTAAATTCCTCCATTTGCTAATTGTTTCTCCTTTTGATCCTTTATCCTGACCAGATTAGGCCTCGGGGGAAAGGGACGGGATGGGGGACGCAGACGCTTCTGACAAGGTGAGAACTTTATTATCTCCAAGAGCAAGGTTGTCACCAGACCTTGGGAGACCACGCTAAAATGCTGCGGTCGGTGCTAAATTAAAGGCCAGATTTGTGTGTTCAGCCTGTTCTTGGCCCTCGTGGCTATTCTCAGAAAGAGTCCTCCCCAAAAACTGACACCTCGTGTTTATGAGAAGAGATAGTACCAGTCTAAGAAATCAATCAAAACCTCCCTTAAGTGCGAATGTAAAGGAGTTGTTTTTCACGTGATAAAGGACAAGCAGCTGCCACCACTTTGTGAAGCAGCTGGGTGGGACTGAACAAGAATTTCCTCCTCCTGCTTTGCAGCGGATGGAGGTAATAATCCTCAATCCTCCTTCTTTTCCTCCTCCTAGTCTACATCTGCATAATTGTGCTGAAGCCAGAAGCAACTTCCTTGTTGTCCACGGCGATGGCAGCTTCCCGTTCCGGGAGCTGTGTGGGGAGGGTGCAGCCGCAGGGAGGTTAGGTGAGGTCGCTGTTTATTGCTTTTTAGCCAAGAAAACTGCTGAAGGAAAACGAGCCTGGTGCGAGCCACCGGGTGCTGAGCTGATGTCAGCCTTGTACTTGGTATTTTGGGCAGGATTCTGTTCCCAGATGCATTGTTGTAAATCCAGAGGAACTTGGCCTCCGTTCAGTTGCTCTTGACTTCCAGGGGTGTGAGTGAAAGCCAAACTGGCTGGGCATGAGAAATAGCCTCGCTTGTCTGTTTTAAATCTCAACAAAAGCACTAGGCCAACTGTTCTTCTGTCTCCTTAGAAAGGCAGGCATGGACAGAACCAAGCTGGTAGGATTACTGGAATGTATTGAATTGAATAGAGGATGGGAAAAAAAGAGAATAAAAATCAACCACATAATCCATCACGCTCTGGGGCTAAGTCAGGATTACTCCCCAAAGTATTATAGCTGTGTGGGACTCATTTGCTTTGGATGTTGAATGATGCTCTGATATTTTTCTGTGTTTTAGCATTAAGAGTCCAGACTGGAGCAGCTAAGGCATTCGTGATGTTATTGAGATTCCTTCCAGAGACACGTGAGACTTCGCTGCTTGTCATTCAGCACTTGGTGCTGCAGGACAGGGCATTATGGGTGAGACAGCTTGGGTGACACCAGTACCAGCGGGAAGCACACGCAGTCCGGAGTGGTTCAGCACTGAGGAAGTTCATCCTGGGCAGAGATGAAGGCAAATCCATTGATCTAGAAGGAAAGAAGTGAGATGATAGGGACAACAGATGGGGATTGTTACTAATAAGCCAAGTAACAGAAACTTGATGGCATAATTAATTTTCCTGGAAAACTGGTATCAAAGGTCTAACTGGTTTGGAAAGGACAGGCAGGGAAAAAGCTGGACATGAAACTTTTTGAAGAACAATGCACCCCCATGTCGACATCCCTAAACAGAGACAGACCTGTGCAAGGTCACTGGGTAGCAGTAATGAACACGAGGAAGACCCAAAAAGAAGGTCTGGAGCTCTTTGTTTTACGAGGATCCCCCAGACATCTGCTGGAAAAGGAATACAGCAGGAGGCAAAGCAGGGACAGCAGGTGGGCGACAACTTTTGGACACAGCAGGTGACGCACAGCTGGGAGACAACCAGAGATGACATCAATCACAGCTCCAGGACACTTGGTGCCATCCTTGGCTCAGTGCTATAGGGTCACAGTTCACACACCTGAGGACAACAAATCCGTCTGAGGAGCTCAGCTATGGGCTCAAGACCCCCACAGCTGCCCAGACTCTGCCAGAAGGATGGTAGGTGGACTTAAGAATCTTTCTACATCTTATCTGCATCAAGTACAGGTCATTTTCTATTCCAGGCAGCAGAGCGGGAGGTTGGAGGTAGGTAGGATTATCATTATTATTCCCTGATTCCATGATCAGTAAGACATGATGAAATGCTTGTTTGTTCTGCTGACCAAGCTGGAGGATCGTCCCCAGTTTTGGGCAGCATTCTTCAGGGCGTGGAATGCCTGGAGAAAGCCCAGAAGAGAGGGAGAACAAAACCTTCAGCAAAAGATGGCCATTCAGTCTGGAGAAGGGAGACCTAACAGTCTTCAGCACATCCATTATCTACAGAGGAAAGGAGTAAATAACCCTCGGTGCCCACAGAGAGCCAAAAGCTGATTCTCTGCTTCTGGCAGAAAGAGCTGGAGTTCAACAGGATGCGTCTGGTCTGGCCAAAAAGATAAGTAAAAGGTTATCAGAGGTGCTGGCCTGGCCGCAATCCCCTGATGCGGCTCTTGTCCTCAGGAGCGCTTGGGGAAAGGATTCCTGAACCAAAAGAAGGGAAATCAGCCCCATTTCTCACCAGGGTCCCCTGCTGCAGCCCGTTTTATCCCCTCGGGTGAGGACACGGCCTGACCAGGTCGGACCCGGGTCAGAGAGGGCCCGGCACCCCACAGCACAGCTCGGCGGCCCCCTTTTGGGCCACACTTCACCAAGTCCCGGCGCTGCTTTCTCAGGGCCTGGAAGCGGCCCCGAAACCGGTACGTTTTGCCTCAAACTGCTGCTTTTCACCCCAAAGGCGCAGCCGTTATCCTGCGCCAGGCCCAGCCCTAAGCCTAGGCCCGCCACCAGCGGCGGATGAGGAAGCCCCGCCCTTAATTTGCATAACCCCCACCTAATTCGTCAGAGCAGCTGCCCATCTTCCCTAAGCCCCGCCCCAGTTCTCCACAAGCACCGCCTCTCATCCTATTAAGGCCCGCCCCCGCTATCTCAAAAGCCCCGCCCCTTCCCTCCCGCCCACACCTTTTGGCCCCGCCACCTCCCCGCTCTCGCGAGATCTCCTGCCGGAAGCGGCGCCTGCCTCCCCGGAAGCGGTCTGGGTGGCGGAGCGGGCAGTCCCCTCGGGCCGCCATGCCGCTGCGGCTGCTCCTGCTCCTGCTGCTCCTGGCGCTCTGCGCCGCCGCCCGAGCCCAAGGTGAGAGGCCGGCGGAGGGCGGCAGGGTTGGGGGAAGGCAGTGAGAGGGGCCTGCGGCCCCGGGGGGGATCCGGGTCGGGGCCACTGAGGAGGGACCGGCGGGGAGTGCCCTGCGGAGGGGGTCGCTGAGGGGGAGTGCTCGGGCTGCGCACCCGGCAGGGTCGGGAATGGGGAGCAAGCGAAGTCAAGGCAGGGTCTGACACGGGCTCCTGGTTTGCGAGGGCTATTCTGTCGTTAGGCCTCTTCTGCGGGTGTGGGGAGGCTGGCGGGGGGTCGGGAGAGCTCCCCAGGGCGGGTTTGTCACCCCTTTGGTTCTCCCCCCGCCACCTTCCTTGTGGGGGAGTTTCCTTCCCCTTTCGGCAGCGGTGGGGAAGCTGTCTCGGGCAGCCAGGTGCCCTGCGGGTACCGAGTGTGGGGGCAGGCGGTGACTGTGAGCTCTGTGTGTTTGCTGGCAGCTGACGGGCAGAACTCAGAGAAAACAGAGTCCACCAAAACTTCCACAGGCGGTGGGGCAGCCTCCCAGCATGAACCACATAATGGCCAGGAAACTCAAGGGGATCAGCACCTGGATACATCCAGAGAGACTGAAGAGCACCGCTCCGGAGCGCATCAACCCAATGGTGAAAAGACCAAATCGAACACAAACGAGGGAGAGAAGATGAAGGACCCGAAGGGCACGGGCACGTCTGGCAACGGCAACAGTGTGGGGAATCAGAGCAGCAGCCAGGGTGGCAATGGTCAGAGCAACAGTCAGGCTGGCAATGGCAGTGACAACCAGAGCAACGGCGGTGCCAATAACAAGGGCAATGGCAGAGACACTGGTCAGCACGACAGCAGCGGCCCCGGTACAGACCAGAACAGCAATGACCCCGGTGAGCAGACCAACGGAAACCCCAGTAACCAGGGCAACCATGACCAGAGCCAGGACGGCAACCCAGGCAGCAGCGACACAAACCAGGAGCGCAACACCCAGAACCAGAATGAGAATGGGCAGGGCGAGAATGAGGGCAGTAACAAGGAGAAGCAGAGCAACAAGAACCAGGATGGCAACAAGCAGGATAAGGATGATCACGGGGACCAGGGCAACAATCAGGACAACACTGACAACAATCAGGACCAGGGCAGCAACGGGGACACCAACAATGTACACAAGGAGAACAGGAATGAGGAGAACAGGAATGAGGAGAACAGGAATGAGGAGAACAGGAATGAGGAGAACAGGAATGAGGAGAACAGGAATGAGGAGAACAGGAATGAGGAGAACAGGAATGAGGAGAACAGGAATGAGGAGAACAGGAATGAGGACAGTGAGGTTGAGAACCAGGACAGTAACGACGAGAACCAGGGTAACCAAATGGACTCACAGAGAGATAAAAGTTCACCACAACCAGCTTCCTCCCCTGCTGAGAGCGATGGCTTTTTAGTTAATGAAGAAAGCCCTGAAGAGGATGAGGCTAAAGAAGGCAATGATGTCTCTTCCTTTAGTAAGGAGAGAGAGAAGAATGTTCATTCTCTCCCCAGGGACCAGTCAGAGAACAGCCACTTCTTTGCCTACCTGGTGACCACAGCTATTATTGTTGCTGCTTTATACGTTGCGTATCACAACAAACGCAAGGTGAGTGGCTTTTGACGTGCTCTCCACATCTCCTCTGCACTTGAGGAGCTTCCTTTCCTCTCGCTGGTCACTGCTGCACAGTGGGACCTGCGCGGTTGAAGACCTTATCCCTCACCCTGACTTTTCTTTCTCACGGGTAGCTCCTTCTTGTTGCACGGTGTGGGTTTGGTTAATGTTCATTCGAGCCTCAGTCCCAACAGCTTTGGGAGGAGCACGGCGGGTGTGGTAACTGGGGATGGGGTCAGATCTCTGGAAATTGGGTGGCCTCAGCTCTGGTGGTTGTTTTCAGCTGAGGGAGATGAAAAAGGAAAGATCTGTGGAGTTACCCCTATAGCAGGTTGCAGAAGACTTGGCCTTAAATAGTCTTGCAGCTCAAACTACACAACTGTCTATTTAGTTTAATTTTTTTTCCTCCTGTAAAGCTATTTTTGAGGAAGGAGAAAGAAAACAAATTCTTACTGTTTTCTGCATGTTAGGCTTCATCTGCTCTCCATCTTAGCTGGGTTTATATATTCGCATTTATTTGCTTTGAGTGCTTTTTCAAATTAAATATGGTCACTAGGAGGAGGTGAGTGAAGCTGTTTTCGGCCCATTAGAAAGCACCTGCATTTCTGGTGAGAAAAGGCTTATTTGGTCACTACTGTCCCACTCACCTTGTCCCCGCTTCTGTCTCCAAAGATCATTGCTTTTGCTCTGGAAGGAAAAAGATCAAAAACTGGTCGACGGCCCAAATCTGGTGATTATCAGCGACTGGATCAAAAGGTAAGATCTCCCCCCAAAACAGGTGCTGCTTCATCCCAGGAGGCAGGCGGGCTGGGAGAAGGTTGCAGTGCCTGGTGTACGCTGTAAGCAATACAGTGGCTTTTCACATATAGAAATGGTCACAAAGCCCCTGCTTAGTTGTTACTGGAAAGCAGAATTTTTAGTTTCTTGTTCTAGAAACAGAGTTTTGCCAGAAAACGGAAGCAGTAACACTGAGAAATGGTGGCACAGAGGGCTAACAGCAGAGGTTTGAGTCTTGAGCTCAGGTGGGCTGAAAAATAGTTTGTCAGTGACTCAAATGACTCTTTCAAAGAAGTTTTTAGCAGGAGAAGGGCTGGATTTGGGGCCAATTCCCTTCCTTTCTCCCCCTGAAACTTTTTTCATGTACTGTCTTTGAGGTCAAAAGTGTCTGCAACGGGAGGAGGAGGAGACAAGGAAAGAAAATCTTTTAAAGATGAAAAAGTTATGCTGAAACTTAGCCTTTCAGAAGGCTGTCAGTATTTGGGGGGAGTGTGATGGTGGCTGTTTCCAAGCACTGTTGGGGATTTGGCTTATATAAAACTCCAGGTAGCCTTGGCCCCAGCGTGCAGTCAGCTCTGCAGCGGCATGGTGCACTGTTTGCCGTGGAAGCTCAGCTCTCCCTTCCTGAACTGCAGCCGTGCCTGGCTGGGGACACCATCTGAGTGTCATCAAGACAGTTTGCCTGCTTGAGCCTCCCTGTTTAGTATCACCAATATCTGGGGAGTTTGTTTCCCTCACCAGGAATTCCCTGCCTTGTCCCTGAGGCACTGTACAGCAGGCAGGCAGTTAGAAGGAGCTTGGTTTATATTTGGAAGCTCATTAGAGACACTCAGCCCACTGAGTAGAAGAGCCATGCTGAGCTTTCAAGTTGTTTAAATCTTTCTTTTTGCCTTTCTAGATCTAGATTCCTCCTCGGATATTCAGTGGAATAATGACGGCTGGTGATGACAACGCAGGCACGTGGGGACTCCCCCGCTGTAGCTCCCCGAGTTGCAGCTGTGCTGCCGTGTTCAGATTTCAGACAACAGGAAGAAGGGGAAATGCTTTTCATTTTGCACCTGCACCTTGGTAACGTTAAACCTCTCACTTCCTTGAAACGCCTTTCTCCTTTCCCAGCTGCCTGAAGATGAACTCGTTTTCCACTTGGGCTTCTGACCCAGGGAAAGCCAATGCCCAGCACTTGACAGAACTTATGTGTCCAAATGAAGTGGAATTTGCTGTCTACTGTACTGATGTCTCCAATAAATGCGCCTGTGAAATGAGCCATCTGACTCTTCCCCTGCCAGAACCATAGAGCTGCCTTTGTAACCAGCACGGTCTTGCCTGAGACACAGACCTTCTTCTCTTCTGTCCGTCGTATTTGGATGCTGAAGTTTGGCACGTGACTGATTGCACTAGTTTGGAAGTGATCTGCCAAGGACTCTGACGTGATTCGATTATTTTCTCTCTCTGTGATGAAGACAATGTTAGGGTTTATCATCTAGATTCTCTCTGCACATCTTCAGAAAGGCTGGAGCGGGCTTTGGCCCTGGGGTTGTAGCTTAAACTCCCTCACCCGCATCTTCTGCTCCAGGGGGGTCTTTTCCCTTGTGTTCCCCAGAGTTCAGACGTTTGCACTCAGGTGATGGTGGTGTGTGATGCTGTGAAGAAGGCAGGTTAGGCTTAGAAAGCTTTGTGCCAAATTGCAGCGGTGTAGCTGTAGCACATTTTGCCTTAGAAAATTGCTTTCCTCCCCCCCTTCTAAAACGGAGTTATGTGGTAATGTAAAACATACGGTAATCCTGAAGCGTTTGGGATGAAGGAACTTGCAGTCCTGCACTTCAAAAGTGCAGTATTGAAGCCGTGGAGTGTCCAGCTCCACTGAAGGAGCCTCCACGTGTGTAGACTCCCCGTGGCCGAGCGCTCAGTGCTGGCTCTGGCTGGAGAAGTGCTGCTCTGCCCGGCTGAGCGGTGAGGGGGCTGCTGGTCCCCAGGCTGCTCCACCTCAGCAGTGCCTGTTGCCTTGGCAAACCCTCGTAGCCGGCAACACGTGTGCCGTCCTTTCCACCCCTGAGTCACCGCGGGGCGTCTCCTCCCCGAGGTCACCTCCTGAGCAGGCAGCCAGCACGGGACAGGGCTTGTCCTGCAGCCGGCACGGCCTTTTCCCCCTCTTCCCCAGCTCCAAGGGGTTTTGTGTGGTCAAATGTACGTGTAACCGGCTGCTTGTCTCTGAGGTGGTAACTTTGGTGTCTCCATGGAGCGCTTCTGCTGAGGCCCGGGACACACTGGTTATATTTAAGGCAGCAAAACCCGCTGATTCATGAGTTACAGTCGTGAGGTTGTTCTTAGTTTTGTAGTTCTACTCCAAAGATGTTTGTTTGAGACGGGACGTTTCTGCAGAGGGTGTGAACTGCCCTGCCCGGCTTGTGCTTTTGTTTTTTCCAATATGGGCAGAAATAAATTGGTATGAGGCACAGAGAGCTCTTCGCATGGGTGCCCATGAGCACCCGAAGCTTGTGCTGGCTGTGAGTCACCCTCCCTGGGCACCCGCTGCCCGGCTGCGCAGGAAGAATCCTGGTCGGGGTGACTTCCCTCCAGCTGGCTGCGAAAGCCTTCCCGAGGTTGTGAACAATTGGTAATCTGCCCTGTGGTTGCTAAAGATAGTCATATTTGACAAGGGGAAAGACATTTCCTTGTCTGGACATAAAAGTTACAGCTGTATTTATTTTTTTCCACCCTGTTTTTCTCTCTTCCAAAAGAAAAAAATCATCTTTTTTTTTCTTTTTTCTTTTTGCTAGCTGTTAGCAAGCACAAAAAGAGGGACAAAGTCCTTCTTGGCTTTAAATAGCTCTCAAGGTTTATGTAGGAAACTTTTTTCTGATGCTAAAAGCACTTGCAGAAGCTATTTTGGAGAACGGGTGTGTGAGGTGGAGGGAAGAGAAAGGATGGGGGGGGGGGAAAAGTCTGGGAACGTAACCGTTGGGGGAAATGTGCCTTCTGAACAGGGAGGGGACTCCCGTGCCCAGGCTGTTGGAGAGATCCCGCAGGAGTCGGGGATGGTTGTCCTGGGTGTTTGTGGGCAGGATGCTGGGGGGGGGGGGGGCTTTTGTCTGGTGGCTGCGGGGGTGAGGGGAAAACCTCTTCCAACATGTGAAATCCCACGTGCCCCTGAGCTGCTCACCCCTGAATTTTTAGAGTGTGCGTGCTGTTTTCCTGCTTTGTCCCTTTTGTTGTTTTTTTTTAATTGAAAAATAACTTACAAAGTTGTTTGTTTTTTTTTTTTTCCACCATCTGCTTGCTTTTCTATCCTGATGCCTTCCGGTCCCCTCTCGTCCCGAGCGGTGCTGGAAATCCCACCCTGTTTCCAGCAGTGAGCTGGTGACAGCGAAGGGAAGCGAGGAGGGAGCTCTTGGGAGAGCGGGACCCTCATACCTCAACCACCCTCTGGTTGTACCGAGTGTGAGCTCATTAGTTACGTTAACGAGAATGTACAGAGCCCTTGCTTTGCTTGGCGCCCACCAGGGCTCAGGCAAGACAGAGATGCCCATTTCCCAGGAAGGGGAGGGTTTGGGGAGAGGCAGAGCTCACACTGGGCTAAATTGGGGGAATTTCCCCCTGAATCTGCAGCCCTGTGGTTCCCAGGGGTGGCACGTTTCTTCTGCCAACAGAAATTGTCCCAGCTGCGTGAAACGTCTGGGAGTGAGACACAATTTGTTGATTTTGATGCTATTTAAATTTATGCAATGTGTTTCAAACTGGTCAAGGTGCGTGTAACCTTTTCCCTTGGGACACGACACGTTTTCGAATGGATGGTATCTGTCGGTATGGATGGTTTTTTGCCAAATGTTACTACTTTTAGGCCAGCTGCCTTGCTAGTTTGAATCAGCAAATGGTTTGTTTTCTGCTGCAATGAAATGCAAATTGCTTTGAAGGATCAGATTTTTTTTAAGTTTCTTTGCACTGTTTTTTTTTTTTTTTTTCTTATCCACTTCTTTCTCAGGTGTTGTGTTGCTGGTGGAGTATGTGCAGGTGCCACACACAGGTTTGGAGGGGCGACGCCGCACACTGAGGAGCGGTTTGTGACGGTGAGGCTGTTGTGGGTTGGGTCGGTGTCTAATAGCAAAGTATCATGTGGCAGCTCAGTGAAGTGTTTTTCTTTGTTTTTGCAGGCCCTGTGGGGGCTGCCTTTGAAACGGGATGAGCGTTTGAGGTGAGCCAGGTAGTAAAGAGGAGGCACCTGGGGCTGGAGACTTCTTGTACGTTCAATGGTGGTTTTGTGTTGCTTGGTTTTTTAGGCCCCACAAGGAGTGACTGCTGATGAGTCCAACTCTGGAATCCATGCGGAGCGGGAGAGGAGAATGACACGGCGCAGCTGAGGAGGGGGATGTTGCCAGAAAGGTCCGGGTTGGCCTTTGTGATGCTTATTGCTGTGTGTGGAATAGCTTGTTCCTTCTCTGTTTTTTTTTTTTTTTTTCTGTGGTGAAGTCAATAAATGGGTTTAAGAACAATAAATGTGGAGTTTTCACCTTTGTTTTTTTTGGTGCGTGTTCTTTTTGTGGCCTCCTTTGAAACCTGGTGCTGACAGGGTGGGTTAGTTCCTCTTTGTGCAGAAAAAATAATAATGTCTTTTTAACAAAACCAAGTCTTTGAGCCAAGTGGTCTGTGCTCAGAGCTTTGGGTGCTATATTTGCATGTGCAGATGGGGTCCCTGGTGCCTGGCCAACCCTGCAGCCGGACGGGGCCGAGACAGGTCTCAGCCGAGAGCGGATTTGAAAGTTGCCGGTCGCTTCCCCAGGGGCCGGTACCGGCGGTGCCATCCCACCGGAGCGGGAGGATCTCGGTTATGTAGGTCCGGACCTTAGGATGGAGTTTAAACTGCTTGAACAGCTCGGTGTGGACCTGTCCTGCTGTATTTCTTCTTCCACCCACAGGGAGGCTCCGAGGAGGATGCGGGTCCCAGCGCAGCCGCTCTCGGAGCAGCAGAGACTGGGAGAGACTGGAAAAGCCAAAGCCCAGCAGTGCCGCAGCGGGTCCCCGCGGCAGGGGATGGTGATGAGAAGGTGCCGTGATCGATGGCAGGTGATGAGGGCACTTCTGGGTGGTGTCTGCTGCTGCTTCCTGCACTCAATGGAAGAAACTTTCTCCTTTCCCCTACTTTGTCCCTAAAAGGAGAAAATCCGCCCTCCTGCACTCTTCTCCAACTTGGCTGCCCACCAGCCGCCTGGCAGCGAGTGCAGGGGGCGGGCAGGGACAAAGTGTCAGGGGGGATACTTATTTTCCTGTTGATGGGGTTGCTGAGAGTTTGGGGGAGGAAAAAAAGGATGGAAAGGGGGGATTAAAACGAAAATTCTCCCTTTGTCTGCATGGGGGGTTGGACTGAGGGCTTGGCTGATTCTTCCTGCGAGGTTGGATCATCACACACTGCTGAGTCCCTTTAGGGCCAAGGAGCAAGAATTACCCAATTGTGCTCCCAGAGCACGAGAACCCACTTCCCCCCGGCTCCGAGAGCGCTGTGAAGGTCTCAAAACTGTTTTATTCTTACGGGTGGAGGGAGAAGGAGCAGCCCTGCAGGTCCCTGGAGGGAGAGGGCAGCGGCATGAGGGTCCCATCACGTGTGCCAGGACGTGGGGAGCGTGGGCTGTGCTGGGGCAGCTGCACCACCTGGCAGCCAAAGTCCAGGAGTGGAAAACGTGCTCAATAAAACAGAAACGACCTCTGGGCTGGGCTGGGCTCTGCTTACCAGAGCTGGATTGCTCAGGGCCATGCTGGGAAATAGTGATACGGCCGAAGTTTATCCGGGAGGGTGGAGGCAGTGCTGGTTAAACACACCAGCTTCACGCTGGGCACAGGGCAAAGCTCTGCCTCCTCGGTGCAGGTCTTCACCCCCCACCCTCCCTCCTTCCCCAGCCACTGCGGGACACGTCCCCTGTCTCACGGACCAGGGACATCCCTGCAACCATTCAGGCTTTTTTATTGATGTGGGTTTTGTCAATAATTGGTACCAATTATTCTTGGTACCAAAGAGAGTGTGGGAGGAGAGGACCTTAAGCAAATACATCATGTCACAGAATCACATGGGGTTGGAAGGGACCTCTGGAGATCATCTAGTCCAACCTCCTGCCAGAGCAGGTCCACCCAGAGCAGGTTGCACAGGAACGTGTCCGGGGGGGTTTGAATGTCTCCAGAGAAGGAGACTCCACCACCTCCCTGGGCAGCCTCTTCCAGCCCTCCGCCACCCTCACAGGAAAGAAGTTCCTCCTCACGTTTAGGTGGAACTTCTTATATTCAAGTTTGTGCCCATTTCCTCTTGTCCTGGTCTCCACCACTGAAAAAAGACCGGCCCATTCCTCCTGACACCCACCCTTGAAGTATTTACAAGCATTGATCAGATTCCCCCCTGGCCCGTCAGCATCTTTGTCTCCCTTTGCTGTCCCCTCTCCAGCCGTTCCCTGTCCTTCTGGAACTGGGGAGCCCAGAGCTGGTCCCAGTGCTCCAGCTGGGGCCTCCCCAGGACAGAGCAGAGGAGCAGCATGACCTCCCTCCACCTGCTGGTCCCACTCTTCCTGATGCCCCCCAGGATGCCATTGGCCTTTGTGTCCACCAGGGCCCATTGCTGCCTCATGGGCATCCTGGTGTCCACCAGGACCGCCAGCTCTTTCTCCTCAGAGCTGCTCTCCAGCAGGTCACCCCCAGCCTCTCCTGGTGCAGGGGGTTATTCCTCCCCAGGTGCAGCACCCAACACTTGCCCTCGTTGAAGTTCATCAGGTTCCTCTCTGCCCAGCTCTCCAGCCTGTCCAGGTCTCGCTGGATGGCAGCACAGCCCTCCATCGTGTCAACCACCCCTCCCAGTTTTGTATCGTCAGCAAACTTGCTGAGGGGACCCTCCATCCCCTCGTCCAGGTCGTTGATGAATATATTGAAGAGGACTGAATGTCCACGAGGTGTCCCAGCTCATCCACCCCCTCTGCTCCCATCCCAGCTGGAGCTTTTCCCCTCTCCCCTTGCTCACTGAAAAAGGAAGCCCGCACAGACCCGGTTATCCATTGTGAACTCAGAACTACCTTGAGTCAAACGCTCCCAAGTCACTCCCTGACCCCGCTCTGGGTCCCAACTTAACCCACGAGGCTGCAGATCCTGCTTAACCAACCTATATTTTATTATTTTTTCTTTTAAATCTTTGAATTCTTCAACAGCCCCGTGAGCAAACGGCTTGACCATGAGATGATCTGTACAGCCAGGGCAGCGGTATTTTCATTATGGGTAGGGCACCAGCCAGATAAACGTATCAGCTCTGCCGCTGTAAGGCAAAAGTCCGTGGCTTGTGCAGGTTTGTTTATATTAAAAATAAATAAATAATTTTAAAACCCACAAATGGCTGAGATTGTATTTGCATGGTTGGGGCTCTTTGGTGAAGGAAAATCAAGGGGAGGAGCAGGTCTATGTCCTGCTCGGGGGCTGTGGGCGAGGGCGGCATGGGGTGCTGCTGTGGGGCACCCTCCTGCGCTCGGACGGGATCAGAAGGTCCCACGGGACGATGTGCCTCAGCTGCCTTGTTAAAACCCCCCGGGGCAGCTCCGGCACATCCCGGGCTGAGCCCATCACCTTTCCGCAGGGGTTTTCTGTTGGTTTTCTTGTCACTTGTCCTTTTTTTTCCTCCATGTGTGAGAGGGGACTTCTTGCAGCCAAGGTGCTGCTCTTCACCCCCTCAGGCTTCTCCAGCAGAGCCAGAAGCTCTCAGACACCACCCGCCCCCTCTGCAATGGGCGCCGAGAAGGGGAAGACCTCCTGCAGCAGGTTGGTGACAAAGCAGGGCATCTCCTTGCACCCCTGGTGGGTGCCCCTGGCCTGGAAGTAGAAAGCCACCTCCCCGTTAATGCGCGTCATGAGGCTGTTGAGGGCCAGGTGACGTTCCTCTCCCTCCAGGAACTTGAGTAGGGCCTGGAGGAACATGGAGCCGGCGATGTTGCGGAAGGCCGCGTAGCCTGCAGAGCGCAAAGGAAGGAGAGGGAGGTGGGCTGTGCCTGTGGCGGCAGCGCTTCCCAGAGAGGACATCACCGGGGTGTCACGGCTGCCCCTTACCTGGGCTGCAGGCGAACATCACGGCAGTTTGGGGAGGGATGGAGAGGTAGTCTGAGAAGCCATCCGGCACAGGCTCCCCGCTGTCACACTCCACCATCACCCCCTGGTCCAGGTCTTCCCCCCGACAAGCCTGTGGGCACAACAGCGGCCGTGAGCTTCCCCCGCTCCACTCTCTCCCATTTGCCCGTCTCCTGGGCTCCTGGAGGCTCCCTGTGGGCCTGGGCCCCCTCCTGGCTCCCACTCCCCGAGTCCTACAGCCCCACACAGTTCCTCTCCCACCTCATCCATCAAGCATCCTCTTCACTTCTCGGTCTCGGCTTCACCAAGCCTCTCATCCGATGAGCCTGGAGCTGGGGCTCCCTCCTTTCTTCCCCAGGCTTTTCTCATGAGCCTGGTTCCCCTCCTTCCCCTGGTTCTCCTCGTTCCCCTGGTTCTCCTCGTTCCCTTGCTCTTGGTGTTTACCCCTCCCCTCCACGGTGAATGTGGTGCTGCCCGTCCAAACCCAGAAATAAACCTGGGAAACGCAAGAGTCCACCGGGAAAGAGCTGGGAAAGAGATTCCCTTTGGAGCGCAGGCAATGGGCAGCCCAGTTCTTGCCTGGCCCTTTATTCTGTGTGATGGTTTGGTCTTTCCCACAGGAGCGCCGGGCTTGGCTTTGGGAAGCTGCTGGAGAGGGACTAGAGCTCTGAGGACAAGTTTCATCCCTCCATGGAGCTGATGGATGGGACCCAATGGAGCAGGGGATGTGTCCTGGAGTGAGGGGAGTGTCCCCTCGCCTCTCCCTCCGCCAGCACCCTGCCAAACGCCAGCCCTAAATCATAGAATCAAGGAATGGTCAGAGTTGGAAGGGACCTCAAAGATCATCGAGTTCCAACCCCCTGCCCTGGGCAGGGACACCTCCCACCAGACCAGGTTGCTCAAAGCCCCATCCAGCCTGGCCTTGAACCCCTCCAGGGATGGGGCAGCCACAGCTTCTCTGGCCAACCTGGGCCAGGCTCTCACCACCCTCACACCAAAGAAGTTCTTCCTAATATCTAATCTAAATCTCCCTTCTTCCAATTTAAAACCATTACCCCTTGTCCTGTCATTACAAATCCTGGCTCAGGACGAGGCGCCAGTGACACCGCAGCACGGAGAGATGGATGGAGACCACCAGGAACCCAGGAGCCGTGGTGACATCGAGGAGACCGGCCCTTCTCTTGCCACCCGGGCTCTGGGCACCCTCTGCCCTGTGGTGTTTGAGGGCCTTCCCCAGCGCCAGCTTAGCCCACCAGCCTTGGTGCCCTAAGCAGGGTCGGGGTCTGCTGGCCTGGCTGGGGGATGTCCCCGGCTGTCACAGCAGCCAAGCCCTTTCCCAGAAGGAAACGGATGCCGGGAGTGATTTACACTCAGCTGGCAATGCTTCTGGATATTTGCATAACGTTTGCTCAGCTCATGCTATCTGCTGGGGTCTGCCCAGCTGCTGGGTTATTTGTGTCTTGGGTGAGATAATCCTGCCCGACGGATCAGCATTAGGGCAGAATTCCAGGGCTCCTCTCCTGCAAGGGCACGTTCAACCTCCCCCTCTGGCCTTAATTTTTTTTTTTTTTTGCCCTGCTCCATCACCAGTTCTCAGCCGGGCTTCTCCCGGCCCTCCCCTGGGGGGGTCTGCTCTGCCCAAAAGTCAGGGTTACGGGATTTGAAGGCAGCTTTTACTGATTCATCCGCATCCCGGAGGTGTCTGGGGGGAATATTTGAGCCCAGCAGCGTCACGGATCGCAGCAAACAATTCAGTTTCAGCCCAGGTTGTCCAGAGGGTGCGAAGCCCTGGGAGAAATGCTCCCACCTGGAGACACTGGGAAAAGACTGGGGCTGTTTCCCTGAAGAAGGGACACACGTAGGGGTGATGAGGAGCTGGGAGAGGAGTGTTTGCAGTGAGCAAAGGCACCTCAAAATCAGTGAAAGCACAAAAAAGACGGATGGAGAGTTGTGGTGGAAAGATGGGGAGCAACAAAAGGATTGAGCTCCACGATTAAAACAGACTTTTACCGACAGCAACCTTAAGCCTCGTGCTTGTGTCAGTCTAATTCTGCACAAACTTAGCAAAAAGGGGATCAAATTATCACCCTGTTACCTGGATAAAGAAGATTTTGGGGATTTTGGTGAGCACTGGGCACTTGTTTGAGGATAAAATCTGGAAAATCCGGGTCAGTTCAACCTGCTCCGAGTCAGAGCCGAGTAGGAGCCCCTGCTGCCCGTGGCTGGAGATGATGCTCACGAAGTGCTCCCCGTGCTCGTGGCCGCACTCTGCAACGACACGGCCAGACCCCTGCCTCCGAGCCTCCAGGGGCTCCAGGGGCGTCATGGGGGTGGGAAACGGGAGGTTCCCAGGTTGGAGGCGAGGAGGGGGTTCAAGGCTGGCAAGGGGGATGCCTACCTTGCTGGTAAAGCTCTTCTATCTCCTTGGCTGTCTTGTTGTGCTCCAGCTTCACCTTGTAGTTGAGCCGTGAGAGCGTGTAGGAAAGCTTCTCTGCTTCTCTCTTGGCTCCCTTCCGTGGGTCCAACTCACCATCGCTGCCGTAAAAATCGGTGTTGACAATGATAAGAGCCCGGCTTTGCCTGGGCTGGGCCATGCTGGGGTGTCCCCTCGTGGGCTGGTGACCTCCAAACCCTCACCGCACCGGTGGGGAGCCGGGGCTTGTCCCTGCAGTATGTGTGCTCCCTCGGGAAGTCCAGGGGAGCAGATCCCAGCTGACACAGCGCCAGTGCCACTGATCTTCAAGGGCAAGGCAGGAGCTGTGCCCTGTCACCTGCCGAGGGCGCGCAGTGGCACCGGGCATGCGTCACGGGGGACTGAGAGGGCTGGGGCTTGTCACCAGGGTAGGCAGGCATCACCGGCTGCGGGAGAGATGGGCTGGCACCGTCTGGAGCTCATGGGGCATATATGGGGAGGAGGGGTGGGGGGAAAGAGGAAATTTTTTTCTCTGAGGGGATGATGAGGGTTTGGAGGGGGCGGGGGGATGGAGACACCTGCGTGGCTGGAAGCACCAGGAGCAGCCGGGCCATCCCCCACTGCCCTTCTCACCCTCTCCCCATCTTGGTGTCACCCCAAAGCCAGGTAGCAGGAGCTTCCCATCGCTGCCCGCAGGGAAACTGCCCCTTCCAGCTTCCCCCGTGGGATCCTTGCAGGGCTTTCCTGGCCAGTGCTGCTCATTGCCCGACCCTGCCTGCTCCCTGCTGGCCTTGGGGTACCCAGTTATGCATCGGTGTGTAACTGGTGCATACGGGGTACCCACTTCTGCAATTATTCCTCCCCAAAAGCAACTGGTGCTGGAGCAGGATGAGCCCTCAGTGAGGCGCTAGCAAGGAGGGGGTCTCCACTGCACCCCCTCTCCCCTTCCCTCCCCAAACCCATCAAAAAGCAGCAGCCCTGCTTGTCCCACATCACCAGGCGCCAATCACGAGATGGTTGTTAGTGTTTCATTTATTTCTGCTCTCACATGCTTCCCTTCCCCTTTGGAGAGGACTTTGATCAGGTTCCCAAGCTCTTCCCGGCAGACAGAAAGGCCAGACTTGTTCTGTTGCTCAAAGGAGTGGGTGTTTGCACCATCGTGTGTCTCCAGGCGATGAGACACAGCGGGGGGGGAGGGAGGGGTGTAGAACAGCACCGAAATAGAGGCAGCGTGGCGGGGTTGAGGGGCTGCGTCGCTGCAGAGCACACCAGCCCTGCTGCTCCACCACAGCAAGGCAGGACTTCGGAAGCACTGTGCAGCTGGCAAAGCACCTTTGCTCTTAAATAGCTCGTCTTAAATTAATCTGCCTGCTCTTAAATAGCCTGGCTTAAGTTAATCCGCTCTTCACACCCAGCCTTGGTGTGATGTGAGGACCTGCTTGCTCCACTGTCCCGTTGACTGGGAGCCAGCTCCTTCCCACTGGGCCGCGTCCATGAGCCTCTCCGGGGCACCTTTGTTAGAACACAGCAACGGGGCTCAGTTTCGCGTGACTTCCCCTCGCTTAAACACAGCTGGTGCCCATCCAGCAGCTGGCAGGGGTTTACTGAACCTGCCCAACGCTGCCTGGACAAGCCCGTGCACGGCCCCATCTCTGGGAGGTGCCACCTCCACAACCAGCAGGGCTGCAGAGTCCCATGTGGAGCTTCAGGAGCCCCATGAAGCTCTAGGAGCCCAACTAAGCACCCAAGCTGCCATCTCAGTGGGGGAGAGCATCACCCTTGACCCAGCGGGTCTGGGGGCTGCAAGAGAAGGTTGATGCTCTTCTGATGGTCCACATGGCTCTCGGACACTGGCAGGGATCAAGCAGCCCTTGGGTGTTGCTGGTAGAAGCTGTTGGGTCTTGCATTCTGGTGTAACCGTGGTTTTTGGGGTTGACTTGACTTCTCTGCTGGCCATCATTGCACATGGCAGCTCTTGGAGCTCCTCTTCCTGGCACCAGAAGGCGTTTGTCCTCAAAAGGATGGCCAAGGATCAACACTGGCTTTTACTCAGACACTGTGGTGAAAGGAGATGAGCTGTTGGTGGGCGAGGTCTATGGCAAGCTGGCTGGAAACCAGGAATGGCATCTTCCTGGGCTGTAATCCTTTGACTTTGCATTGCAGAAAGATGTGCTATAGGCAATTGAGAGCTGAAAATAGGGCAGTGTGGGTGATCTGGCGGGCTGGGGGTTAAAGGGAGGTCCTGGCCGGTGGGATGGCAGGCATCAGTCCCCCTTCTTAGAGTTGGTGGCCTCTGTGCGCTTTTTCAGCTGCACCATGTCGACGTAGAGGTTGCGCTTGAGGATGGCGCTGGCGCAGATTAGGGCTCCTTGCAGGGCTCCCATGAAGCCCCCTATGCACAAATCCTGCCCTGGAAGAGAGTGGGAGGTGGCAATGGCAGCAACCACGGTCCCCGTGAGCAGCCCACAGAGCAGACCATCAACGCTCTTCCAGAAATCATCATCCCCAAACACCTTCCCCACCCTCCAGCTGCCCCTACACCATCCCTTGGGACTGAACCCACAAACCCTCTCCCTGCTTGTGCCTTTCCTTCTTCCCAGCAGAGAAAGGGCCTCATCCTGCCCATCTACAATAAATCAGCATGGGGCAGGGAACCCACATCCAGGAGCCCTCTCCTCCTCCCATTGGGACCATGCCACTCCATTTTGACATGCTCCAGCAGCTCCTGCATCACCGTGTGGCAAAGCAGTGGCTTGTCCCCTTATTTCATTGAAGGAATGAAGGCTTTTTCCCCCCATATCCCGCTTCCCCAGAGGTGTCTTATCTGAGAACGCGGTGTGGCCATGGTACCTGTCAGGTAGAGGTTGGGGACAGCTGTCTGCGCCCTCACTGTGGCAATGGTTTCGGCTTTCATGCGGGTGATGTTGTGGTCAATGCCGTAGATCTCCCCCTTGGGGCTGGCAATGTAGTGCTGGTTGGTGAGGGGTGTCCCCCCGGAGATGTATTCGATCTGGGGGGGACAAGGGGACAATGTGATCTGCATGGGTTAGGCATAGTGCTGCAGGGTATCTCCTTGTGTTCCAGAAAGCTATTTTCTTGGGGTACAGGCAGGGACAGGTTTGCTTGCAGACCCTTGGGTGGTGGTTCTGGCCAACTTTGGTACCCAGCTCTTACATTTGCAGGATGGGACTGGGTACACAGGACCCAGGAGAGGAGCTGGAGGACCCCTGAACCCCCAGGTTTCCTCACCCTGTCCTCGATGCGAGGGTAGAGCTTGAAGACAGTCTGCATGATGGCATCCACAAAGGTCTTCTTCAACTCCTCATAATCATCTCCCCGCTTATTGACCTGCTTGTCCTTCCACTCCTCAAACCACTCGTATTTGGCGAAGGTCACGATGGCCAGCGTGGATTTACCTGCAGCAGGATGAAGTTGAGGCAGTTGTCCCTCTGCCCACACTCATGCCACCATTTCACTGCCACAAAACCAAACCCAGGATGTCCCCAGGTCTTTATGGTCCCCTATCCTTCTTCCAGTTATCTTGGAGACCACTTCCCATGAGCAACCTGCTCAGCAGCTTTGACCATGGCTATTTTAGGAGAAACTCCTTGTTTGCTCTCATCAAACAAACCAAAACCCAGCAAGAGTTTTCAAGCCACTCTGAAGCGTGTGTGGTTGGGCCTCAGCCGTTACCTGGGTGCCTGGTTTCCCAGGTGGGGTCCTTGGCTGATGGGCAGGTGACAAACAGGAGAGGGATGTTCTTGGCAGCTTCTTCTCTGGAAGAAGCCAGGTAGCGATTCGTTCTGCAGAGAGATGCAAGGGTTTGAGGTGGGTTTGGATTCAAACCTTGCCCTGAATACCTGTTATGCCTGAATCCCCATGCGGCGAGGAGAGCCAAGAGCATTTTCTGAATCACACCTCAGGAATCCACCTCCTTGTGCTTAACGGAGCATGTCTAAGGTGATGCCAAACCTACATTTCATCCAGGTCAGTTCCTGTGTACATGAAGTAGTTGGTGGGCTCCAGCCCCAGCTCTTCCCTTGAGCCGTTAAGACCTACGAAGACGGTGAAACCCCCTGCACCGTGTGTTGCCATGCCAAGCTGCGACTGGATCTCTGCGACAGGGAGGGAAGAAGGGGAAAATTAGTATTTTTGGGGGTCCTCAGCTGTGGAGAAGTGATTTCTCCTAGCAGCAACCCCACTTAGACCTTCATTGCTCCCGTGCTAATGGGTAAACTGGCTTATCTCAAAAGGTCCATGTGTGCTCAGGGGGTGGTTTGGCAGCTCCTGCAGAGGCCCTTTCCTACAAGGGATGGTTTAGGGGACCCAGGGATTGAGCTTTTGCCAAGTTTAATGACCTTCCTGGATCCCAACATGCTCCTGCTCTGCCAGTGTCGGATGGCTGTAGACCAGGACCATACCAGCCCCCAAAAAGCTTCCCCCTGGCCATGCTCCTTCCCTCCAACCCTATCCCCTTCCACCCAACCACGTTCTTTCCAGAGCACCAAGATGATTTTGTGGCAGCGCTAAATCCAGCTTTAAGCAGACGATTCACGAACTTCCAAAAGTTTTGGGGCGCTCCGCTGTGGTTATTTTAGGGAAACTGAGCTGCAAGGTTTGATAAAAGCTCAATTAAAAACCCTGCAAAGCAATGTACAGCCGGGGACGGTGTTCCGAGTGCTGCAACGTGAACATTTGTCTAAGAAATAATTATAATGGAGCCACTTTCTGAGGTGGCCTCGGGGTGGGGGGGGGAATGCCACAGCCCCGAAGGAGCCCGTGTTTTACCCGGCAGCGCCCGCGCCTCCGCCGGCAGGAGCCGTTCGTAGGTGTTGAAGATCCCGGCGTCCGAAATGATGATGGGAGCAAAGATGTTCACCAAATCCTGGCCTTTCTTAACGCTCACGCCTGGAAGGGAAAGGTGGAGTTGGGGGGGTGATGGGGGGTCAGCCCCGGCTGCGCGTCCCCCATCCCACGCCGGCGCTCACCGCAGGCTCTGCCCTGGGAGTCCAGCAGGATCCTCTGCACCGGTGCCTTTCCCAACACGTTGCCTCCGGTTTTCCGGATAACGGGAATGGTGTGGAAGGCGATTTCCCCGGCTCCTCCTTTGGGGTACCAGGCGCCGCGGAGGAAGTGGTTCACCAAGATGCTGTGCATGGAGAAGCTGGCCTTGGAGGGGACCACACCTGAAGAAAAACAGGCCGTTTGTGCTGAAACGTTGAGTGTGTGGCTTTTCCTGAAGGTTTTAGGAGGAAGAAGGCCCTGTCCTCGCCTGGATGTAGGGCTCTAAGGCAGGAGAGATGAGTTATCGGTACCTGGAGGAGCAGGGAGGGCATTGGGCGTGGGTGGCCCTGGGGCTCTTTGGCAACTCAGTCTGCACTGGGCAAGTCATGGGGGGCTGGGAGCAAACCCTGGGGGTGTGTGGGAGGGGGTGGGATGTTCCCTGGTGCAGGAGTGATGCTGCCACACCACAGGCAGGAGGCCAGGTAGGTGGAGGGAAAGAGATGAAGGGGGACATGGGGACAACTGGGGGACAAGGGGACAACCGGGGGACATGGGGACAACTGGGGGACATGGGGACAACCGGGGGACATGGGGACAACTAGATGCTGGCTTGGGGACAAGAATGCTGGCAGAGCACCCACACGCACAGCACCCCCCTGTTCCCAGACCGTGACAGCCATGAAAGCAAGAAGAAAAAAGGCTTTACTTGGGTGGGGTATTTTTTTTTGCTCCTAAGGGTTCAACTTCCCCTCTGGAACCTCCTGACCACCTACCGTAGGTGGGGAAGATGTAGCTGAGGACGGCCCGGAGCTCGGGGTTGGCGGTGAGACCCTCCACCACCTCCTTCAGGCTGCGCGGGGCCAGGCGGCAGAAGGCGCTGAGCCGGGGCAGCAGCCCCGAGCGGCAGAGCAGGGCGACCAGCGCCCGCGGCAGCATCTTCAGGAGTCCCACCAGCACCGTCCCTCTGCCCACGCTCTGCGGGGGAAACGCGCTCCCTGAGCATCCACCACCCCGGGGGGGGAGCTCGAGAGATGCTCCAAAGTGGCTTTTTTTCCCCCTTATTTTGAATTTAAATGAATTGAAATGAATCGCTTGGCTGGCACTGCTAGCAGGGGCTCTTCAGCTCCGCGTCCCAGGGGAGCTGTGGGCAAGGTGAGCGCTTCCTCCCCCCCCCCGCCAAAAAACCTCCCCTGAGGCAGGGGCCCCTGGTCTTTGCATGATTAATGTTGATTTAGCACCATTTGTAATAATTGCAATCACCCCACGGGCTGGGAGGCCCTGCAGTGTCACCCCACGGCACCCGGCAGGGGGAAGTTGGGGTTTGGGTGGGTCCCATCCGGGACCATCTGTGGAGAGGGGGGTTAAAACCCCGGGTGCAATGGCACGGTTTTGAGGAAGAAAAGGGGGATTTTTTTGCCACGTTCCCCCCAGCTTTTGGGCCGGGTTGTGCAAGGCCATTATTCCCTGCACTTGCCCAGGATCTGGGTGTCAGGGCAGGGAATTTTCCCTCCCAGCAGAAAGGGACCGGAGCCAAAACAAAATATTCCTGGGGAGGGGGGAGAAGGTGAAGCCCACTCTACCTTCACCAGCCGCTTGAACTCATCGATCGCGGCCTCCTCCCCGGGAAACTGTTCCTTCAAGCCTTGGAAATATTCCTCCTTCCCGGAATAGAGGCGGTAGGTCCTGCCGCTGCCGGGCTCCCCCAAAACCACCGCGTCGAAGACGGCCGGCAGCCGAGCCCACTCCAGCTGCCCCTCCGTCAGCTGGTCCACCATGAAGCGAGTGACGGAGCCCTCCTGCATCTGCCCCACGTAGTGAATACCTGCAAAGAGGCATTTTTTTCATTTATTTTGGAGTTGTTCGTTGTTTTTTTCACTTTTTTCACCCCCCCGCAATCGCACACACCTGTGATGCACAGGACCCCCCTGTGCAGGGGAAAGGGAAAAGCCAGGAAATATCCACCTCCCCTCCTGGGGCGAAGGGACAAACCCAGTGCTCACCGCCAGGTTTTTAATCAGCTTTTAGGAATTTCGTTGCACATGGATATTTTGCCTTTCCCTGTCACTGTCAATAATTAATCGTGTCCAGCTTAAGGTGCGGATGGGGCTGGACTTTGTCTTCTTGGAAGGAGTTCACCCAGGGAGCCTTGTCCCGAGGTGACATCCCCAGACAGGGAATTCTAAAGGGGCCGAGCCGGATACAGCAGATTTTCTTGGCCCTGCGCTGGGTCAGGGGCAATTCTACAGAGTTTTGGTGTTTTTCTGAGGAAGTGCCTTGTCATTTGGCAGGAGGAATTTGAGGCGAGGGAGGGTGTGTGAGATCATGCAGAAAAAGGGCTTGTGCAACACGGAGCTGGGGACGCCTGCGCTGGGTCCCCCACTGGTGTTTCGGGGGCGATTCCCACCTCACGGGCACCCTCCCACCCCCAACCCTCCCCCCTGTGGCTGAGCCTCCCCGCAGTGATCCCAGGGAGGAATTTTGGGACCCCAAACACGGGTGTGTGTGGGGGGGATGTCGTACCGGTGTCGAACTCGAAGCCCTTCTCGGTGAAGGTGTGGCAGCAGCCCCCCAGCTTCCCATGCTGCTCCAGCACCAGCACCCGCTTGCCCGCCTTGGCCAGCAGCGCCGCAGCCCCCAGGCCCCCGATGCCGCTGCCCACCACGATGGCATCCAGCCCCGAGGGGACCTTGTCTGCCGAGAAAACTGGGGGACGGGGGGTGGGAGGGGGTGGCATCCTCAGCGGCAGGACGGAGCACCCCCTGGTACCCGCCGGTGACACCAAAACCTTGCCAGGAGGTGATGCCACCCTGGGGGGTGATGACACTCTGGAGGAGGGGGGGGTCACACAGCTCCAGGGGGTGATGCCACCCTGGGGGAGAGATGCCACCCCGGGGGGTCATACAGCCCCAGGGGGTGATGCCACCCTGGGGGAGAGATGCCATAAGTGGGGGGTGGGAGATGCAGGCTCAGGGGGTGATGCCCCCCCCGGGGAGTTAATGCTGCCCTGGGGGCTTATGCCACCTCACCAGGCAGTGTCACACCTGGAGGAGATGCCACACACTGGGGAGGTCCTATTGCCCCAGGGGGAGAGACGCTCTTCGAAGGGGAGATGCCACCCTGGGGCGTGATGCCACCTCCCTGGGCAATGCCACATGGGGGGAAATGCCACTCTGGGGGGATCACCCAGCCCCAGGGGGTGATGCCGCCCCACGGGTGATGCTGCGCCAGGGGAGGGTGTCACCTCGCTGGGTGATGCCACCTCGGGGGGTTGACACAACCCGGGGGGCGATGTCCCCTCGGTGGGGCGCAGGGGCAGAGGCGGAGGGGGGTCCCACCGTGGGGAGCAGAGACCCGTACCTGTCTTGACGACCGTCCTGCGGGCAGCCTTGTCGGTGACCAGTGGGGCCGGGGGGCGGCGGGTGTCGGTGGCGAAGGGGCTGGGGTCGCTCCCCGTCCCCCGCAGCTGCCGGAGCAGCAGGAGCAGGAGCAGGACCGGGAGGAGGAGGAAGATCAGCCCGTACAGCCACATGACGACCATCCCGACTGCCGGTGCCGATCGGCGGCCCCCGCTCCGCCCTCCGGGAACGGGCGGCACCGGGGGAAGAGGGGGCGGGGCTGGGAGGGGACACTGGGGTTTGGGGGCCGGTACCGGCCACTGGGAGGGGACACCGGGCGCTGGGGGTTGGTACCGAGCACCGAGACATGACACCGCCGGGCGATGACACCGAGAGGTGACGGTGGGCGCTGGGAGGGGACGGACACCGGGAGCTGGGTGGTGACAGCCGGTATGGAGCACTGGGAGGGAGTTGATGGTGGGCACTGGGAGGTGGTACGGAGCACTGGGAGTTGATGGTGGGCACTGGGAGGTGGTGTGGAGCACTGGGAGGTGGTGTGGAGCACTGGGAGTGAGTTGATGGTGGGCACTGGGAGTTGATGGTGGGCACTGGGAGGTGCCCGGCAGGGGGAAGTTGGGGTTTGGGTGGGTCCCATCCGGGACCATCTGTGGAGAGGGGGGTTAAAACCCCGGGTGCAATGGCACGGTTTTGAGGAAGAAAAGGGGGATTTTTTTGCCACGTTCCCCCCAGCTTTTGGGCCGGGTTGTGCAAGGCCATTATTCCCTGCACTTGCCCAGGATCTGGGTGTCAGGGCAGGGAATTTTCCCTCCCAGCAGAAAGGGACCGGAGCCAAAACAAAATACTCCTGGGGAGGGGGGAGAAGGTGAAGCCCCCTCTACCTTCACCAGCCGCTTGAACTCATCGATCGCGGCCTCCTCCCCGGGAAACTGTTCCTTCAAGCCTTGGAAATATTCCTCCTTCCCGGAATAGAGGCGGTAGGTCCTGCCGCTGCTGGGCTCCCCCAAAACCACCGCGTCGAAGACGGCCGGCAGCCGAGCCCACTCCAGCTGCCCCTCCGTCAGCTGGTCCACCATGAAGCGAGTGACGGAGCCCTCCTGCATCTGCCCCACGTAGTGAATACCTGCAAAGAGGCATTTTTTTCATTTATTTTGGAGTTGTTCGTTGTTTTTTTCACTTTTTTCACCCCCCCGCAATCGCACACACCTGTGATGCACAGGACCCCCCTGTGCAGGGGAAAGGGAAAAGCCAGGAAATATCCACCTCCCCTCCTGGGGCGAAGGGACAAACCCAGTGCTCACCGCCAGGTTTTTAATCAGCTTTTAGGAATTTCGTTGCACATGGATATTTTGCCTTTCCCTGTCACTGTCAATAATTAATCGTGTCCAGCTTAAGGTGCGGATGGGGCTGGACTTTGTCTTCTTGGAAGGAGTTCACCCAGGGAGCCTTGTCCCGAGGTGACATCCCCAGACAGGGAATTCTAAAGGGGCCGAGCCGGATACAGCAGATTTTCTTGGCCCTGCGCTGGGTCAGGGGCAATTCTACAGAGTTTTGGTGTTTTTCTGAGGAAGTGCCTTGTCATTTGGCAGGAGGAATTTGAGGCGAGGGAGGGTGTGTGAGATCATGCAGAAAAAGGGCTTGTGCAACACGGAGCTGGGGACGCCTGCGCTGGGTCCCCCACTGGTGTTTCGGGGGCGATTCCCACCTCACGGGCACCCTCCCACCCCCAACCCTCCCCCCTGTGGCTGAGCCTCCCCGCAGTGATCCCAGGGAGGAATTTTGGGACCCCAAACACGGGTGTGTGTGGGGGGGATGTCGTACCGGTGTCGAACTCGAAGCCCTTCTCGGTGAAGGTGTGGCAGCAGCCCCCCAGCTTCCCATGCTGCTCCAGCACCAGCACCCGCTTGCCCGCCTTGGCCAGCAGCGCCGCAGCCCCCAGGCCCCCGATGCCGCTGCCCACCACGATGGCATCCAGCCCCGAGGGGACCTTGTCTGCCGAGAAAACTGGGGGACGGGGGGTGGGAGGGGGTGGCATCCTCAGCGGCAGGACGGAGCACCCCCTGGTACCCGCCGGTGACACCAAAACCTTGCCAGGAGGTGATGCCACCCTGGGGGGTGATGACACTCTGGAGGAGGGGGGGGTCACACAGCTCCAGGGGGTGATGCCACCCTGGGGGAGAGATGCCACCCCGGGGGGTCATACAGCCCCAGGGGGTGATGCCACCCTGGGGGAGAGATGCCATAAGTGGGGGGTGGGAGATGCAGGCTCAGGGGGTGATGCCCCCCCCGGGGAGTTAATGCTGCCCTGGGGGCTTATGCCACCTCACCAGGCAGTGTCACACCTGGAGGAGATGCCACACACTGGGGAGGTCCTATTGCCCCAGGGGGAGAGACGCTCTTCGAAGGGGAGATGCCACCCTGGGGCGTGATGCCACCTCCCTGGGCAATGCCACATGGGGGGAAATGCCACTCTGGGGGGATCACCCAGCCCCAGGGGGTGATGCCGCCCCACGGGTGATGCTGCGCCAGGGGAGGGTGTCACCTCGCTGGGTGATGCCACCTCGGGGGGTTGACACAACCCGGGGGGCGATGTCCCCTCGGTGGGGCGCAGGGGCAGAGGCGGAGGGGGGTCCCACCGTGGGGAGCAGAGACCCGTACCTGTCTTGACGACCGTCCTGCGGGCAGCCTTGTCGGTGACCAGTGGGGCCGGGGGGCGGCGGGTGTCGGTGGCGAAGGGGCTGGGGTCGCTCCCCGTCCCCCGCAGCTGCCGGAGCAGCAGGAGCAGGAGCAGGACCGGGAGGAGGAGGAAGATCAGCCCGTACAGCCACATGACGACCATCCCGACTGCCGGTGCCGATCGGCGGCCCCCGCTCCGCCCTCCGGGAACGGGCGGCACCGGGGGAAGAGGGGGCGGGGCTGGGAGGGGACACTGGGGTTTGGGGGCCGGTACCGGCCACTGGGAGGGGACACCGGGCGCTGGGGGTTGGTACCGAGCACCGAGACATGACACCGCCGGGCGATGACACCGAGAGGTGACGGTGGGCGCTGGGAGGGGACGGACACCGGGAGCTGGGTGGTGACAGCCGGTATGGAGCACTGGGAGGGAGTTGATGGTGGGCACTGGGAGGTGGTACGGAGCACTGGGAGTTGATGGTGGGCACTGGGAGGTGGTGTGGAGCACTGGGAGGTGGTGTGGAGCACTGGGAGTGAGTTGATGGTGGGCACTGGGAGTTGATGGTGGGCACTGGGAGGTGGTGTGGAGCACTGGGAGTTGATGGTGGGCACTGGGAGGTGGTGTGGAGCACTGGGAGGTCGTGTGGAGCACTGGGAGTGAGTTGATGGTGGGCACTGGGAGTTGATGGTGGGCACTGGGAGGTGCCACTGGGAGGTGACAGCGGGCGCTGGTAGCGGGCACCGGGAGCTGACACCGGGAGCAGCCCCGTTCCCCTCCACGGCCGCGTTCCGCACGGTATAACCCTCTCCGGCCGCCGTTACCCTCCCCACGCCCCGCTCCCCGCGGTGCACGCCGGGAGATGTAGTCCCCCGCGGGGCGGGGCCGCGCACGGCGCCTGCGCACTGCGTGGCGGCGGAGCTGGGGGGAAGGCGGGCGGGCAGGGCGGTCCCGCCGCCGCTTCCGGTGGGCGCGGGG
>NW_015091141.1:2188610-2192283 GCF_001431845.1 Calidris pugnax
CCCCCCGGCCCCTGGGCACCCCCCCCGAGTGCCTGGCCACATTATGGCTTTATTTCTTCCTTAACGCCCCCATAAAATGGTCTCTCGGGGCACCAAAAGGGACCTTTCTGTTGGCTGAGGGGATAAAGCGTGCCCAAAGGGGGCTGAGCCCCTCTCACACCCGTCTGAGCCTGGTCCCTGGGTGAAAGGGGGGGTGGCTCCCTGAGGAAAGAGCTTGGGGTTTTGGGGTCTGTGGGGGTGGGTGATGGTTCTGTTTCTCTCTGTCCCCACTTAGATCTCGGCTCTGAGGCAGAACGGCCTCCTGCAGGGTTTTGTGCAGGGAGCGGGGCAGCCTGCGGGTGCTGGTGAGCTTTTCTTTGCTTCCCTCGTGTTGATCCCAATGTTTCCTGGCAGGGGAGACACCTGGGGAGTTCAACGGGAGCCCGGGGGATCCAGCGCTGGGCTCCCAGGCAAACCTGCCAGGCTCCAGATCGGCAAAGCCTTCCCCTCGCTTTGCCCCAGACTTGCCAAAGAAGAAGCCGAGAAGGGCAAATCCTGCCCCGAGATGTGCTGGGGGGGAGGAGGGAGCAAACAGCCCCCAGGGTCTCCCAGCAAACCCTAACCTCCAGCCTTTCTGTTGGCAGAGATCAGTGAGGAGCTGCGGCGAGCCCAGGAGGAATGGGAGGCTGTGGAAGAGATCCAGTCAGGTACAGCCGAGGCCTGCAGTGCTGGGGATAACGGGGAGCATTACGGAGTTGGACAGAAAAGGTCTGGGCAAAGGAAGGGACCTGGGTCCCAGAGGGCAGGAGTGGGGCGCTGTGCAGCTGGGGGTGTTTCTTTTTGGGGAGGGAGAGCTGGGGAAAGTGCTGAATGTCTGGAGGGAGGGGAAGGAAGACCCTCTGCCTTCCCCCAGCTCCCCAAGTCTTCATTCTCCTGCCCTGCTGGAAGCTGGGGGTGAGCTCCCCGCTCTAGAATGGCTGCTCTGGCCTGAGGGGTGAGCTTGTTCCTGCTCTGGGAAGCCACAGCAGAGGGGCAGGGCTGGTGCTGAGGGATGCTGACGCTGTTCTCTGCCTCCCTGCAGGGCTGGGGGGAGCATCGGCCAGCGCCTCGCCCCCGATCTCCTTCAACGAAGCGCTGCAGTACTTCCAGACAGCCGACCTCTCCGAGTGCAGGGTACGGGCAGGGCCCTGCGCTCTGGCCCTCTCTCGGGGGGGTAGTTTTAGTAAGTAGGTGAGGCAGGAGAAGCAGTGCTCCCCTCTCTCCCCTCTGCCTTCCCTCAGCTTGGCTCTTCGCATCATCCTGTCCCTCCTGGCTCACCTGTGGGTTTTCCTCCTGCCCAATTCCCCGAGGGACTGCCCCTCATTGTGTCTTCGTGTGTTTTCTCCTTCACAGAAGAAGGTCCAGGTGACGGTGCGCAGGCAAGGCCTGGCTGCTCTGGTTCATTTCCTCTTTGGCCCTCCCCGGCTCCAGCCGCAGCTGCAGGGAGAGCGGGAGCTGGCTCTGGCCATGGCGCAGTGTGAGTGTCCCTCTGCATCCCTGTGTGAGCCACCAGCATCACCTTTATCATCACAGCTTCCTGGAAAGCCACTCTGGAGGGGCCAGGGCTCTGGGGGGGTCTCTGTCCACTTGTCTCAGAGGGCACATCTCCCTCTCCTTTGCTGCGGACGTGCTCGCTTTTTGGGGGGGAGCCGTGGATTTCGTGATCCCTCCCTGCGGTGCCACAGTAGCTGTTCCACGTGCACACCTTGACATGGCACCGGGTGGGTGCTTGATGGCTCTGCAGCCCTTCCCACTCCTCGTTTCATCACCAAAACAAACACGACATGAGTCTTTCTGATGCCTCAGTGCAGTGTGTGTCCTGTCTGGTTGTTGCCTGGTGGGTTGCACACGCTGAACACATGGAAACTCCTCACCTGGGGTTGGTGGTGGTTCCCTCTCCAGCGCTCCTTTGGCCAGCAAAACTTCACATGATACCAGAAATATTCATTACCCCCACACTCATGCAGTACAGTCATATTATTTGTGTTTCTGCGCCTCAAAGACATTTTTCTCCTTCCCTTCTCCCCTCCAGCCAGATAAACACAGCCAGGACATTTTCCTTGTGGCCATAAGCCATTCCCAGCTGCGGGATTCCAATTCCAGGTGGACTCAGGCTTCACCCTGCAGCGGGTGGTGGTTTCTCTCCCCACCATGTGTCTGTGCTGGCACTTGAGGCCAGCAGGGCAGGGATGCTGAGGGGTGTTTTCTCTCTGGCAGGTGGTTTGGATGATAACGAGAGGGTGCACATGAGAATCCTGCAGACCATTTACAAGAAACTGACCTGCTCCAAGCTGGGCTGCCCACGCTACGGGGCGCACTGGGAGGAGCTTGGCTTCCAAGGTAAGGCAGGGGGAGAGAGACCCCTGGGGCAAGCCTTTGCCAACAGAGATGGCACTGGTCTCAATCCCTGCTCCAGAGGCGGGGCAAAGGCTTTGCTGCTCATTCCCTCTCCCTCCACACAGCTGCTGCTCTTTCACAGCATCGTTGGGGTTGCAAAAGACCCTTAAGACTGAGTCCAACCCTTAATGCTGCCAATTACACTAACCCGTGTCCCTCAGCACCACGTTTACAAGTCTTTCAAATCTCTCCAGGTATGGTGACTCCACCCTGCCCTGGGCAGCCTGGTCCAGCACTTGACAACCCTTTCTGTGAGGAAATTTTCCCCAATATCCAATCTAACCCCCCTGGTGCAACTTGAAGTCCTTCTCTTGTCCCATTCAGCTCCCTCAACTGCTCCTCCAGAGCCCTCACCACCTCAGTTGCCCTTCTCTGGACATGTTCCAGCCCCTCAATGTTTTTTTTTGGAGCGAGGGGCCCAAAAATTAAACACAATATTTGAGGTGGGGCTTCAGATCAACACCCAACCTGGCGTCGCCTGCAGATTTGCCGAGGGTGCGCTCCACCCCCTCATCCAGATCATTGATTAAAATGTTAAAGAACTGGCCCTGATACCAAGCTCTGGTGCCATAGCAGCGCTGTGTTCTCCCAGCCAGCTGTCACAACCAGTACAACATCTGGACTGGTTGGCCAGATGACACCAATACCCGCTGCCACAGTTGCCTGTGTCCAGCTGGTGCAGGCATAACAAGAAGTAGTCGGGATAACTGCTTTGGCCAGGCCATTAATGCTCTTCATTAGCGAGCAATCTCTGCGCCTAATGAGCCATCTCTGGAGGGCTGGTTTATTAACAAAGCGCAGGTCAGGGCTCTGTCACGAAGGTTGCGTCGCAGGTTGCTTTCAGCCTCGGCTGTAGGAGAAAAACAGTGTGATTAAAGCTGTCACGAGCGGCCGCATGGAGTTTCCAGGCTGGTTCACTTGTGAGTTAAATAGGCCGGGTTTTAATGAAGGCTAAAACCCTGGGCAGGAGGGGAATGGCTCCCACTCCTCCGTCCTGACGCGTACATGACTGGTTTTAAGCGTTAATTTACCAGCCAAACGTGCCCTGGAATGGGTAGACCTTAAAGCTACTGATTCATAGAAGCAAAGAATGGTTTGGGTTGGAAGGGACCTCAAAGCCCATGCAGTGTCACCCCCTGCTCTGGTCAGGGACACCTCCCACCACACCAGGTTGCTCCAAGCCCCCTCCAACCTGCCCTTGAACCCCTCCAGGGATGGGGCAGCCACAGCTTCTCGGGGCAACCTGGGCCAGGCTCTC
>NW_015091141.1:2192477-2196594 GCF_001431845.1 Calidris pugnax
CTCTCTCAGTCCCCCCTCCCAGCAGAGGGGCTCCAGCCCTCCCAGCATCTCCATGGCCTCCTCTGGCCCCGCTCCAACAGCTCCATGTCCTTCTGCTGTTGGTGGCCCCAGAGCTGGAGGCACCAGTGGGGGGTGTCTCCCCAGAGCGGAGCAGAGGGGCAGAACCCCCCCCTCGCCCTGCTGCCCACGCTGCTGGGGATGCAGCCCGGGGTGCAGGGGGTTTCAGGGCTGCCAGAGCGTGTTGCTGGCTCATTTCCAGCTTTCCAACCCCGCTACTCCCCGGTCCTTCCCAGCAGGGCTGCTCTCAATCCGTTCTCTGCCCAACCTGGATTTGTGCTTGGGATTGCCCTGGCCCATCCCTAGGGAAGGTGTGGGAATGGCTGTGTGGGTGGGAGAGTGAGGGCTTGTTAATGCCCACGTGAAGGAGGTTATGGCACCTGTTGGGCTCCGCTTAGGGAAATTCCCCAAAAGCTTGCCCTCAGGAGGTGATTCCCTGGGGTTCCTCTGCTCTTCAAACATGGTGACAGGGTGTAAACAGCCTGTAGAAAGGGGGAGGTGACCAGAGAGCGGCTCTGTGGCTCTGTGCTGTCCCTCACTCCACCGGGCTGTTCCTGCCCTTCCAGGTGTGGATCCTGGGACGGACCTGCGTGGGACGGGCATGCTGGGCCTGATGCAGATGCTCTACTTCGTCATGGACGCTCAGACGCTGCCTCTTGCTCAAGAGATTTTCAAGCTGTCCCAGCACGAAACCCAGGCACGTCCTTCCCCCTTCTTCACTCGCTCCCTGCGGTGGTTTCTGCCTTTTTACTCCTAATGCTCAGGGAAAGGGAAGCAGGAAAATCTCTGCAGTGTGTAAGGGCCTGATTTTTTTTTTTTTTTCTGCTTAATCCCCTTTTGCTCTGGTAAGGAGAGGAAGGTTGTCCCCAAAGATCTGCTCAAAGGTTGGAGCCAACTCCAGGGGTTGCCTTTGTGCTGGGAATGAGATTTTTAGCATCCTGGTGGAGATCAGGGATTTACTCCCAGGATCCTGGGTTGGAGCTGAATTTGTGCAGGTTAAAAGGGCTGGAGAAATGGGCGAAGGGCAGCACGGGGTGAAAATCACAGAATCACAGAATTATCTAGGCTGGAACAGACCCTTGGGATCATCCAGTCCAGCCATCCACCCTGCTCTAAAGTACTCCCCTACACCGTATCCCCCAACACCTCATCTAATGGGAGTGAGTGGAGCCTTTCTCCTGAAACTTGGCATTTTGCTCTCAGATATGGCTGGGTTTAAGCCTGGATATAAGCTCTGCTTTACTCCCAGCATCCAGCTAAGCCCGTGTCCGTAGTGGTGTTTTCCTGCTGTGTGGATCCTGCGGGTTTGGGGCTGCGGCGTAACAGGGTGGGAGATGTTGTCCAGGCTGCCCTAACGCTTGCTTTCTTGCAGAATTTCCCCTTCTGCATCATGTCCGTGAATATCACCCGCATTGTCATCCAGGCCCTGAGGGAGGAATGTCTCTCCAGGTGAGATCTGGAGCCAGGCTGGGTGAAATTCTGGTGGGTTTGGGGGTCTCAGGCACCATCTGGACCCCCTTCCCTGGCGGCTGAGCCCTCTCTGCCTGTCCCAGGGAGTGCAACCGGCGTCAGCAGGTCATCGCTGTGCTCAACGACCTGTACGCGGCCGCCTTCCTGCAGCTCTACCGCCTCTGGAAATGGCAGCACAAGACCGTTGCTGACTCTGGCTTCCTCCTGAAGGGTTTGTTTCCCTCTGCTTTTCCCCCCCAACTGTTCATTGTTGAACCTTCACACGGAGACTTTCAATAATCTGAGTGCCCTGGGGGGGTGGTTTTCCCCTGTTTTGCATCTCAAATCTTAAAACCAAGCATTCGTGGAAGGGCCGGCCGTGTCCAGAGGGCTGTGTGTTGGGGTGGCTTGAGGCGGGTGACAAACGGGGACGTTTCTGGCTCCCCAGGCTGGCTCGTGCCTCGCCGTGGGGTTGCGTAAGCCCTGTTTGTGGCGTGGGGTGTCTGCGGAGCCGCTTCTGCAGCGAGCACTTAGTGCCCCAGCCGGGTTATTTACTCCGGAGGAGACTGATGGCAGCGGAGCCGCCGGCTGCGCCGCACTAATGGCTCCCTCGGAGAGCAGGGCCCAGCTGTCGCTGCCGGGCGCTGCTCTCCTCCCCTCTCCCCGCCGTCGTGGGGAGCTCCGGCTGGTGCCGGGGGTTTTGGTGAGGAGATTTTGTGCTCTTTCATCCCAAGCCAAAACACCCATCTTGCCCTTTCCCAAGGGGGTTTTACCAGAAATAATAGATGGGAGCGTGCTGCATCCCCGACACCATCCACACCTCGCTCTGTCCTCACGCGTTTCCCTCTCTCCTCTCCAGAGCTGGAGTTCTCCACCAAAAAGAAGCCGAAGCAGCTCCTGAAGTCCCTGGAGGCCTACATGAACCGTGGCCCTGCGGTGGGCGGCCTCCAGTGCCCATCCTCTGCCTCCGGTGGCAGCCGGCCCCATGAGGAGATCAACTTCACTGGCATCTGCGACCCACAGGTTGAGCTGGAAGGAGAAGCCCGGCTGATCTGAAGGCAGGGAGATGCACCACAGGGAGCTCTGCGAGCCCTGGGGGCTGAGGTGGTAGCCACAGTGCAGTAGGCAGTGGCCACTGCCCTGAGAAGGGTCTGGGACCGAGCTGAGGGGGTCAGGAGCCTGGGATGCCACTGAGGGTAGATTTTTTGCCCTAAATCCACAGAAAAGTTGGCCCCATCCTTCCCGGCCCTTGCCCCACAAGCATCCCCGCTGCGGTGCTGGCGCTGCTGTGGGGTTGGCCCCTCTCCAGGTGGGAACCCCATGGAGCGAAGGAGGAAAACATGGATTTTATCAGCCACCAACCTCAGGCCGGGGTTTGTCTGTCTGTCCCCAGTCCGTGCTCCCGTCTGTGGGAAGGTTTAGTGATGCTCCAGGTGGAGGTGGAGCGCAGTGACAGGGCTCCCCAATGGAATGGGGGCTCTGGAAGGTGTAACCCCCCCCAGCTTTGGGCTGGGGCACCTTCCCTGTGTCAGGTGTGGGGTAAGAACCGGGAGAGCAGCCCCTTTGCTGGGGCAGGGCAGGTTTGGGGACCCCCCGTGAGGTCCCCGGGGGTGTTACTGCTGTGTCAGCACCTACGGATGTTATTAAAAGGAGGAAAAATTGCTTTTCTTGGTGTTAACGGTGAGTTTTGGACTTGGATTTGGTTCTGGTTTCTGCAGCTGGGTGAGGGCAGGGTTCGTGCTGGCTGGGGGAGAGCAGGGAAGGGCAAAGCAGGGTCTGCCCAGCCCCACCCCGAGCCCAATTTGGGGCTCAGCAGCGGAAAAGCTGCTCCAGAGGAGAGAAACCAGGGTGGGATCCTGCCCCACAGCACCCAAAGTGGGGAGGAAAAACCCCTCCCAGCCCCCTCCCTCTGCTCAGGGTCGGGGAAATCGGGGCTTGGAGGAGCTGGGGCTTTGGCTCACGGGTCCCTGAGGGGCCTGTTCCCAATGGGCTCCCCCCTCCCTGACCCCCCTGTCTCAGTTTCCCCCAGGGTGAAATCCAAATTGCTGCCTGGGGATGAGCCGGGAGCAGCAACGGCTGCTCCGTGCCTGATGCCTGCTGCCAGCAGCTGCTTAAAAATGATTCAAAAAGCATCTTCACCCCTCAAAAGAGAGGGGTAGGGAGGAATGAAAAAAAAAACCAACAAAAAAACCAAAAACAAACAAACAAAAAAAAAAAAAAACCCCAAACCTGGATCTGTAGATAAAAGGTGTGTTTGAAGAAGAGGGGCGGGAGCTGGGGGGATAAGGAGCGGTTCAGTGCCGATATCCCACGGGAATGGCCATGGCTGTCCCGGCAGCAGGATGGAAAACGCATCCCCCAGCTGAACAAAACCTAATAAATGGGCAAAAAGAAGCCCCGTGTTGGGTTTTTCTCTCCTAATCCTTAATTCTTGTGTAAATCGGCTGAGGGGGGCGGGAGGGGGGGTAGCCAGGCTGGAAAGTAGCCAGGGGGGTGATTCTGGGGGGACGCGTGGGGTTCCAAGGAGTTTCAAGGGGATCCAAGAAGATGCAAGAGGTTCAAGGAGTCCAAGGGATCCAAGGAAATGGAAGAGCATCAAAGGTGATCAAAG
>NW_015091141.1:2196954-2200642 GCF_001431845.1 Calidris pugnax
ACGCGGGTCCTGCGGGGCCGGGAGCTGCGGGGGAAGGAGCGGAGCCCGGCCCCGCCTGTCCCCCCCCGGTTCCGCCCCGGGGGCGGTGGCTCAGCCCCCCCTCACCCCCCACCGTCCGCTTAAAACCCCGCGGAGGCGGCGCCCGGCAGCGCAGAGCCCGGCGGCACCGACGGGCACCGGGAGGGACCGGGACGGGGCATCCGACGGCGACGGGGACCGGGGACCGGCACGGGGGGCCAAGGCAGGGTGCAGGCAGGGTGCAGGCAGCATGGCGAGGGGCACCCTTGTCCCCCAGCCCCCTGCGGCCCCGTCCCCCCGCAGCCGCGGGCAGCACTGAGCGCCGGCGGCCGGACCCATGGCGGGGCCCGAGGGGGGGTACTCGGTGCAGGCCACCGCTGCCATCGCCGCCGCCATCACCTTCCTGGTGCTCTTCACCATCACGGGCAATGCGCTGGTGATCATGGCCGTGCTGAGCAGCCGCTCGCTGCGGGCGCCCCAGAACCTCTTCTTGGTGTCGCTGGCCGCCGCCGACATCCTGGTGGCCACCCTCATCATCCCCTTCTCCTTGGCCAACGAGCTACTGGGCTACTGGTACTTCGAGAAGACGTGGTGTGAGATCTACCTGGCTTTGGACGTGCTTTTCTGCACCTCCTCCATCGTCCACCTCTGCGCCATCAGCCTGGACCGGTACTGGTCGGTCACTCGGGCCATCGAGTACAACACCAAGCGGACGCCGCGGCGCATCAAGTGCAGCATCTTCATCGTCTGGACCATTGCAGCCGTCATCTCCCTCCCTCCCTTGGTCTACAAGGGGGAGAAGAAGGCGGCGGCAGGGGGGCGGCCGCAGTGCAAGCTCAACGAGGAGGCCTGGTACGTCCTCTCCTCCAGCATCGGCTCCTTCTTCGCCCCGTGTCTCATCATGATCCTCGTCTACCTGCGCATCTACCTGATCGCCAAACGCCGCTCCCGCCCCACCGGCACCAAACCGGGGGTGAGGCCACCCAATGTCACGCCCCCCCCGACCTCCAGGGACCCCCCGGGTACCTGCCCGCCGGCAGACAGGACCTCGCTGCTCAGCCCCGAGGAGCCTCCGGCGCCCCCCAGCCCCGGGGCAGGGACATCCCCGCCGGCAGGGGGACGCCCCAGGGACACCTTGGCCACTGGGACGGGGCGGGTGGTGCTGGCCCGTGGGCCGCCGGCGCTGAACCCGTGGCGGAGGAAGACTCAGCTCAACCGGGAGAAGCGCTTCACCTTCGTCTTGGCCGTGGTCATCGGCGTCTTCGTCCTCTGCTGGTTCCCCTTCTTCTTCCTCTACAGCCTGGGCGCGCTCTGCCCCCGGCACTGCAAGGTCCCCGACGGCATCTTCCAGTTCTTCTTCTGGATTGGGTACTGCAACAGCTCCCTCAACCCCGTCATCTACACTGTCTTCAACCAGGACTTCCGCAGGGCCTTCCGCCGCCTCCTCTGCCGCCGCCGCGCCCCGACGCCCTGGTGAGGGGCTCTGTCCCCCCCCATCCTCCTCCTCCTCCTCCTCCCCCTAGCTGCACCCTCCGCCTGTGGCACCCCCGGGGTTTGGGTGCCCCCAAAGTGACGATGGGGTCCTCCCTGCCCTTCCCTCCCCTCCCCACATTTCCCATGGGGAGGGCACATGCCACCCCCGCCCCGTCCCCCAGCCCGGTGGCGCCCCGGCAGCCTCCCCCCTCCGAAGTGGCACCGCGGCCTTTTAACAATAAAAGATATTTTGTAATAAGAAAAAAAATATGTCACTTTTTGTCAAGGGGAGGGTGCGGGGGGAGCTGGGGGTTGTTTGTTCCCCCCCCTCATCCCAGGGGACCCTTGGGGACAGGAGCAGTGGCCCATGACGGCCGGCAGCGGGAGGAATGTTTGCCGGCAGAGCGGGAACACGATGTCTGGGGGGGGTGGTTATTTATGGCAGCGCCCGGGAAGGGACAAATAATGGTAATTCAAGAAAAAAAAGCCAAAAAAACCCCACCAGAAACCCCCAAAGTATAAATCTCTGCAGCCGCTGCCACCAGCCCTGGGGACATTCACCCCTGTGGGGGAGCAGGGACAGAGCATGGCCTGCTGGGGGGGGCCCTACTGGGGTGGGGGTTCGCGGGTGTCTTGTATAGGGTTGTGCTGCCCACCCCAGGTGAGAGTGGCGCGTGTCGGGGGCTGCAGTGGGGGGGGAACGTGGGTTGTGACCCACACTGGGGGGTTGTGACCCACACCACTGTAGTGCGTCCCACCTGAGTGGGACCATGGGTGACCGTGGAGCACTGTGACCCACGCTGGTGTATCGTGACCCACAGCAGGGGATCACGACCCACACTGCTGTGTTGTGACTCACGATGGCGTCTTGTGCCCCACGGCGGTGTGGTGTGACTCACCCTGCTCTGCTGTGACTCACGGCAGCACACAGTGACCCACGGCGTACGGTGACCCTCACCGGCGTATCGTGACACACACTGGGGTACTGTGACCCACACCGGTGCATCGAGACTCACGATGGTGCCTGGTGACCCACACCAGCATCTAGTGACCCACACCAGTATACACCAGTATACCATGCCTCCTGCTGGTGCCCCCATCCCCCTGCCAGTGCCCCCCACCTCGTCACTGGGGGACATACCTGGGGAGGGCTCCCCCTCTGCAGCAGCAGGGGTGTCCCCCATCTCCTTGCCCCACGGCAGGACTTCACCGCTGGCCCCACAACTGGCCGAGCCTCCAGGCAGCGGGTTCCCCCCCCGGCGGGGGCGGCTGCTGGGAGGATGCTGGGGGTGGGAGAGGTCATGCGAACGGCGCCGGGGCCGTGGGGCTGCGCACGCCGAGCCCATGGCCCCCTGCCAGCCCGGCCCCCAGCGGCCAGACCCACTCCCGGCCCCCAGCCCCACGTCCCACGGCAGCTCCTCTGCCCCACAGCTGCGCCCGCGGTGGCCGTTTCGCACCCCGTGGCAGGGAGGGAGATGTGGGGTCTTGTTGGGTGTAAGGGTCTGTGGGTCTGGATGTGGTCCCGTGGGGCTGGGCATGGTCTCATGGGACCACAGGGGGTCTCAGCATGGTCTTGTGGGGCTGGGCATGGTCCTGTGGGGCTGAGCGTGGGGCTGAGGGTCTCAGCATGGTCTTGTGGGGCTGGGCATGGTCCTGTGGGGCTGAGTGTGGGGCTGAGGGTCTCAGCATGGTCTTGTGGGTCTGGGCATGGTCCCGTGGGTCTGAGCATGTTCCTCTGGGGCTGAGCATGGGGCTGGGGGTCTCAGCATGGTCCTGTGGGGCTGAGCATAGTCATGTGGGGCTGAGCATAGTTGTGTGGGGCTGGGCATGGGGCTGAGGGTCTCAGCGTGGTCTTGTGGGTCTGGGCATGGTCCCGTGGGTCTGAGCATGTTCCTCTGGGGCTGAGCATGGGGCTGGGGGTCTCAGCATGGTCCTGTGGGGCTGAGCATAGTCATGTGGGGCTGAGCATAGTTGTGTGGGGCTGGGCATGGGGCTTGGGGTCTCAGCATGGTCCTGTGGGTCTGGACATGGTCCCATGGGGCTGGGATTGGCTCTATGGGGCCAGCTGGTCCCCAGCAGGACCCACACCTTCCCCCACCTCCAGTGCAGTGTTGCCAGCTCTGCCCCCCCCGACCTTCTCCCCCCACAGATCCCCCCAAAACAGCCTGCCGGTTGCCATGGTGATACCTTAATTCCC